>NC_060149.1:112148528-112461788 GCF_021461385.2 Schistocerca piceifrons
TTTTCAGTACTAAGATCTTCATCTAAATGAGTGTGGTCCGCCTTCACAAGTTTCCCCTCTGATCATGTTTACACTTGTCAGTGCCAATCTGCATACGAATATCATTCCATGGTCCTGCAGGAGGAATGGCGACGCTTATTAGGTCATCACTGAATGAAATCCTTGCAGAGGAGAAGTAGGAAGACTATAAAAAGAAGAGAAAGATAAATTGAACATTGGTACATGGAATGTGCGAATCCTATTAAATATGGAAACAAGATGAAGTCAAAAAGACTATGAAAAAGTGCCAAGTTTTAGAACTATGCGAGGAGTTGGGCTGGAAATAGTACTTTACATCAGAAGATTGTAGAGTAATTTATAACGGAAACAAGAGTCAAGAGAGAATGGAGTTGCTGTTCCTATTTTGTGTTAAGGCTTTTCTGTCTACTCCATTTTTATTTGTTTACTGTTAAATTTTTTACTTTTTCATTGCATTGCCACCACACTGTCAAAGATGTTACTTACTGTATGTTTCTACTTAAATCTAGACGTGTAATTTCTTGACCAATGTTTGCAAACATTGTAACTTCTTTGGTGACAATACTCAGTAAATGTCTGATGCAGGCTTTGTAAGCCGAAAACCGATTAACACAATAAAAGTAATTCTGTAGAACAAAAGCAAACTGGTGCTTCTCATTTCTTACAATGTTTTCTACCATGAACCGACGAAAGATTCCGTCAACATAAAAATTACTTTCCTAACAACATAAAACCACCTCTTCCAGACAGAAAGCATTTAATATATTAACAAATAATCTGAAACTAAGAATTTGAAAATGTTAGTACTGTTTATCCTTCAAGTTACCGATTGCCAATCCTCAGCTTCATCTCGCTTTTCCTTTATTTTCTTCACTTCTTCTACTTTTCGAATTTGCTCCTGCGCTGATCGATACAAGTCACAGGGACCAACTTTGATGAACTGAAGTGGATTAGCCGCTGGTTTTGAAGACGTCAGCTTTGGAAGTCGAGTCGGGATCGTCTCCACATGCTCCTGGAAACACTTAAAGCAATGTGAAATAAATTGTAAACATTATAATGGCAAGAACAACATTGAACTAAATCTGGCCGTACGTATGAATCGCCTAAACAAATTTGACACTCGACGCGATGGCTGATGGGAGCGACTGTGAATGGAAAATGCCTTTAGGGTTGCTCCCATCAGCCACAGCGCCTTGTGGCAACTTCGTTTAGGCGTGTAGTACGACTGAGACTTATTATTCTGTTTTGTACTATTCTACACATTCCATGTATCAAAATAGCTGTGAGACTGTTCACATGAGTAAATTAATGAGAAAAACTAAGTGAAGAAAACAATTCTTTTTTGAAGCCATGTCTCCAATAATAGTGAATTTTTCTTTTTTTTTCCACTACATGATTAAATTTTCACTGTATATGCTACAAAGGAGATACTTGAACCAAGTAGCTAGCTGGAACACATCGGGTGACTGATCACGATAGAATTTAGGCCTATACACAATGCAGCCTCAGCAAATATCCGAGATGGAGATTTGTTTCATGAGTTCATTCAGATTTGGCTTCCAGCAGTATGATCACTGTTACGTGAACGGATAGCAGTCTAAAGAACAGCTTCTGAAACTCCGTCTACATCCACAACGGTTATCTGCAAATCACACTTAAGTGCCCGGCAGAGGGTTCATCGAACCACCTACACACTAATTCTCTATTATTCCGATCTCTAACAGTGCGCGGAAAAAACAAACACTTGTATCTTTCCGTTTGAGTGTTGATTTTCCTTATTCTATTTTGATGAACGTTACCCCTATGTAAATCCGTGCCAATAAAAAAAAATTTGAATTCGGAGGAGAAATTTGTGATTGAAATTTCGTGAGAAGATTCTGCAGCAACGAAAAACGCCTTTGTTTTAGTCATGTCCACCCTCAAATCCCGTACCATGTCCGTGACACACTAGGTCCTAGTTCGGAATAATACTAAATCTAACGTTATTTGAATTTTCTCGATGTACTACATCAATCCTATCCGGGAAGGATTCCACACTGAGCAGCGGAACTCCGAAAGAGGACGAACAAGAGTAATGTAGGCAGTCGCTTTAGTAGATATGTTACATTTTCTAAGTGGTCCGCCAATAAACAGCAAGCTTTGGTTTGTTTTCACCGCAACATTTACTACGTATTGTGTGAAATCTTACGGGACTTAACTGCTAAGGTCATCAGTCCCTAAGCTTACACACTACTTAATCTAAATTATCCTAAGGACACACACACACACACACACACACACACACACACACACCCATGCCCGAGGGAGGACTAACCTCCGCCGCGACCAGCCTACTATGTATTCTTTACATTTTAAGTTGTTCGTAATAGCAATGCCTAGGTATGGAGTTGAATTTACGGTCTTGAGATTTGAGTGATTTATCGTGTAATCGACTTGTAACGGATTCCTTTTAGCACTCATGGGGATGACCTCACACTTTTCATTATTTAAGGTCAACTGCCAATTTTCGCATCATACAGATGTCTTTTCTAAATCGGTTTTGCAATTCATTTTGATCTTCTGATTACTTGACAACAGACATAATCATCTTGGCGAATGCCAGAAATAACTTTTGTTTTACTCTATGAGTTCCCGTACATTACTACGAACTGTGACCTCTCCAACAGGAAATCACGATTCCAGTCACATGACAGACGATATTCCGTAAGCACGCAATTTCACTACAAGACGCTTGTGTGTTACAGTGTCTAAAGCCTCCTGGAAATCTAGAAATACGGAATCAATTTCAAGACCCTTGTCAATTGCGCTCAACACTTCGTGTGAGTAAAAGAGTTAGTTGTGTTTCACAAGAACGATGTTTTCTTAGTCCGCGTTGACAGAGGTAGTTCATTATGTTTGAGCACAATATTTGTTCCAAAACCCTGTTGCATATCGATGAGCTAAAGGAGGATAACTAGGGTTTAGTGGGAACAAGCACACAGTTTTCATTAACACTTAAGAAACCAAACCGTTTACAAAGTGCGACAAACAATATGGAGCGGTTTAATTATGAGATGATAAAGAGAAAGAGAGAGAGAGAGAGAGAGAGAGCGACTTCATTTCTCCTCCCACTTGGGTCAACGACCATGTGAAATATGCGCAACAAAGTAATTTGACAAAGTCCCCATATCTTATCGACTTCATTATGGAAGGTGCTCAATATATACAGTTATGAACATGTGTTAAGTGGATCATAATTAGATGTTTGTGTGAAAGTCCAGCCTCACTCTTGCAGTGTTGCTTGTGTTTTGTCTAGTATTTTGTGGCATTTGGGATAATACTGTCCACAGAATAAACTCTTCTGAAGGACCGACAGTCTACCATGAAGCTCCAGCCAAGTTATACGTCGCTAAAGCAGCTAATGAACTATTAAACAGGGTAATGGGTGACCCTCATACAGTACATGGGCCTCTTCCATCCACTTAATGTCTAAAAAGAATTGCACATGTAGTATTTTCAAGGATTACAGAGCACTAAACCCCCAAACAGTACCAGACAGAAATCCTATACCAAATAATGAGAACTTCGCTCAGTTGTTGGCTGGTACTTCAGTATTTAGTGTTATTAATTGTGAAAAGGTGTATCTACAGATCCCAATGGCAATGGAGGACATTTACAAGACTGCCATCATTACTCCTTTCGTATTAAGTGAATACTTGTACAAGATTCGTGCATTAAAAATCTCTGCCCAGACTTGGCAGCATTTTATCAGTATGGCTCTCAGTCACTTCCCGTTCTGTTTCCCATAACTAGACGATACACTGATTTTTTCCTCTTTGCCTGAACAACATGAGGAGTAGCTGCAGATGGTCTTCTGTGCACTGGAAGAATTTCGGATAGTACGAGGGTCGGTCAAAAAGTAATGCCTCCCATTTTTTTTCTACTTAAAGAAATTAAGTGAAAAATTTGAATTTGGCGCCATTCCTCAAACCTTCTTCTGCAATCCACTGCAGTAGTAACTTTCTGTGTCAACAGGTGGCAGCACAGCAGAAGTTTGTAAGATGGCCGACATCGATGTTCGTTTGAGACAGCGTTGTGTGATTGAATTCTTGAATGCAGAAGGTGAAACGCCCATACGCATTCATGAAAGACTGAAGAAGGTGTATGGTGTTGTGACAGTGGATGTCAGCACTGTTAGACGATGGGTTCGTCGTTGTAAGGAAGCTGAAGGGCAAACACCGTTGACTGACGAAAAGCGGAGCGGCAGGCCGGTGAGTGCAGTGACTCCACACAACATTCAGCAAGTTGATGACATCATTCGTGGTGACCGTCGGGTGACTGCAGATGAAGTGTGTCGCATTATTTCTCTTAGTAAAGGCAGTGTGATCACGATTATTAAACAATTGGGGTACTCAAAAGTTTGTGCACGGTGGGTTCCAAGAATGTTAACCGATCAGAATAAAGAGGCAAGGAAAACAATAGCCTCCCAACACTTGCAGCGCTTCCGTTTGGAGGGAGATGAGTTTCTGAAAAAAATTGTGACCGGGGACGAAACATGGGTGCATTTTTTTGAACCCGAATCAAAGAGGCAGTCAATGGAGTGGCGTCACACAAGCTCGCCGAGGAAGAAAAAATTCAAAACTGTGCGATCGGCAGGGAAAGTTATGGCAACAGTTTTCTGGGATACAGAGGGTGTGATTCTGGTTGATTTTTTGGAGCAGGGATGCACAATAAATTCTGTTCAATACGTCACAACCCTCAACAAACTTAAAGCACGTCTTCAGCGAGTTCGCCCAACAAAATCAATGGCAGATGTTCTTCTTTTGCATGACAATGCAAGACCACACACCAGTCGTCACACCTCTGACGAGATTGTCAAAATTGGATGGGAAGTTTTGCCTCATCCCCCATACAGCCCTGACCTGGCACCATCAGACTTCCATCTGTTCGGGCCACTAAAAGAAACTCATCGTGGGATTCATTTTGAAGATGAGGAGGCCGTCAAAACATCCGTGCGTCAATGGCTTAGGAAGCAGAGCTGTGATTTTTACCGTGCTGGGATACATGCCCTTGTTCAAAGATGGACCAAAACTGTAGAGATGGGCGGAGATTACATTGAAAAATGACAAAATGATCCTCAATGTTGTGGTTTTCAACCTATGTAATTGCATTTAAATTTCCTGACAATTAAACGTAGAAAACAAAATAGGAGGTATTACTTTTTGACTGACCCTCGTACTAAACAAGGACAAATGCCAGTTATGCAAGAAGACATTGTGACAAGAAGGAATCAGACCAATGCAAGAATGTAAAGGACTCATCAGACAGACACCACACACTGCCACATTCCATTAACTTCACAGATTCCTACAATGGATAACTCTTACAGGCGTCACATCCCACCTGCTGCAAAGACTAACGCCTTCGCAGGTAAAAATACGTAAACAGCCTCTGCAACGGACCTCCGGGTTGCAACATACGTCCGACACTAAAAAAAAAAAAAAAAGACCTTCCCAACAATATCGCTTCGGCACACCCTTCACTTTCGGCAAGACTGTTCATAACAGCAACAAACTAAATGGCCAAAAACAACTGCTACACCACTGTTGTCTGCTTATGACCGCGAAATATCGGCTTTGTAAGAAGCCATGAAGTATTTACAGGATGATATTGAGGAGCATCTGCTTACCATATTCACTGACCACCGACTTCTAGTACATGCGATATGTCACCCAATTAAGAACTGCTCTCCTCGCTGCTTCTGTCATCTTTATGACATGGGGGAATTCGCTATCAACATATGCCACGTCAACAGGGCCTACAGTGTGGTTGCCGACTACTTGTTCCTTATTAGCACCTGTAGTGGGTGGACAGATTTAAATGAAATAGCAAAACACTTAAGGAAGGCTTAAAAGATAATACTGACCTTAACAGACAGCGCCACTGGGTTAACAGTACAATTAATACTGATTCCTGGCATCGTCTCGCACCTCCAGTGTGATACTTCACAACACAAATTATACGCCCATTGGTCCCAGCTAGGTTCCACAGAGTTAGTTTCGATAACCCCACCCTACCACAAAGTTTGTTTCATGTAGCCTAGTGTTACGGAAATGCCAGTCCAGGCAGCTGGCCTTATGTTCGGGTGCCACACTTCCGAAAACATGGAAAATTTTGCCTTCCAAAAGGTTGACAACAGCGCATCCATTTGGATTTCGTGGGACCATTGGCATAATCTCATGGTTTCCACTATATGTTACGTGACACTGATAGACTGACACATTGGGTGGAAGCAATTCCAATAATGGACGTAATAGCCGAATCGACTCCTCTTGCCTTTGTACATATGTGGTTTGCACATTCCACCTTCGATAATTACTGACCGGGCCGACAGGTCGAGTTCCATCTGTTACAGGGTTGTGCAGATTGCGTGGAGTCCAAAGTTTTCTAACTACAGCGTATCACCTGCAAAATACCGGAATAGTCTAATGTTGGCACCATATGCTTCAGGCTGTTCTGACGTGCCATTTCTCGCAGTGGCCTTAAGCCCTCCCGTGGATGTTGCTGGGAATATGTATTATCTACTAAGGAAATTTGTGGGAGTCTTCGGTGGAAATTGTTCTCGGCGAATGCCTGGCCCTTTCCGCTGACTTTCTGCTTCTGTCACCATGTCTGGCGAACTGTGAATTGCCAATTTTAGAAACTAGTGTGAAACAACATATCACTCACATCCATAAACTCCCTCCTTATGCGCACGGAGTGCTGCAGGTATTTTTATAAAGGGCATTTGGAAGATTGTAGTGGCGTAAAGCTGCATGTGATACTATCTTGGCAGCCCTACAACAACTGCATTCCAAAGTGCTATAGCATGGTGATCACACATTCAATATTTTACCTCTACCTCTGATGCTCTACATATTATAGCAGCAACTGCTAATACTGACGCTGTTAAGGCTGCTTATTTTGGCTATTATTATTCATTGTTGTCCTATGACGTAATATTTTGGAGTAACCGAGCAATGACAAAATATTTGTCACTTGGGAAAGTCTCTGTAAAGAAACTTGTCAAGAAACGGAGATTAATGGATAATACGTGTAAAACAAAGCATAGGGCTATAGATAGACGCTGAATGAACTGCATTTGGCTGTCAAGAGAGCAATGTGTAATGCTTTCATTGACTATTATATTTCACAGAGCCCAAAGGAATTCCTGATCGTATGCAAAGGCTGTTGGTGGCAGAAAGTTAGTGTCCAGTCCCTACCGAATGAGAAACAAACTGAAGGTAGCAAAGCAAAAGCTGAACTGCTTAACTCCGGTTTCAAATGTTCCTTTACAAACGAAAGTCCGGGATGAGGTATCGAATATATTGCTTCCCCCTACTTATACTTCCCGAGGAGATCACGAATGTAAAATTAGAGAGATAAGAGCGCGCACGGAGGCTTTCAGACAGTCGTTCTTCCCGCGAACCATACGCGACTGGAACAGGAAAGGGAGGTAATGACAGTGGCACGTAAAGTGCCCTCCGCCACACACCGTTGGGTGGCTTGCGGAGTATCAATGTAGATGTAGATGTAGAACTGCCCCAAATGAATCCTCGCGCCATTGAAAAGATGAGTGAAGTAAGTATTAGTATCAGTGGTACTGAGAAACAGCTGAAATCGTTAAAACTGAACAAAGCTCCAATTCTGATGGAATCACTTATAGATTTTTGAATGTTGGGCTCCGTAAGTTTCCCTTTCTGTGCAGCGACCGCGAAATAAAATTGTACAGAATGTAGCAACCAGTCGCGGAAGCATAATTTATCTATCTTGCTGTAAATCGATTTTGACTGACATCAGTCATCATCGGTGCATTTTTCTAACCGATACATGTCATAAGTAGAAGTACTGCCCTTGGCAGATTTCTATCATGATATTACAGTATTTTTTGTAGAATCTATGTAACGCCGGATCTTGACTTGTTCTGGGCTCCATAGATATTTCCCTTTTCCTCGTACACGAATTTTTAATCCCTTTAGTTATCCATAGCTTGCTTTTTAATGAATCTTCTGAATAGCTTAATAGGAAAGCATCTTTCAAATACTGACAAATTGTTCTGATAAAAAAAATAATTTTGCTTTTCTGGAAACTGTTAAACATGTTATGGTCCTGTTCTGTTCTAATTTATTTCTGGACTTTCTGCACTTTGACTAAGCTAAAAAAAAAACCTGCCCTATGACACCAGTAATCACAGAAATTTTGCCTGTGTGCATGTGCCTGCCTCCCCCCCCCTCTCACTTTTTCTGCAAGATGTTCAGCTAATTCCTGTTCAGGTGCAGACCATGATTAGTGTATCCCTATCTCCCAATTGTAGCAACAGGTACAGCTAACAGCAACCCACTCAGCTTCTTGTTTACACCTCTGTCAGCTGAGTTAACCCAGGGTTTATCATGACGCTGCAAAATCTCCACATGACTGTGTGCTACAACTGCACGTTTCCTCCGGGTCACCTGTAATGCTATACTCGAAGCTGCTATCCAGGCTGTTTCCTGCTCCTCTACTGTAATTACTTGAACCTCTTCTCTACACAAAGCCCCTGTGTTCCCTGTTACCTGGCTAAGCTTGGCGCTAGGTTCCACAATGCTTGTGACCTACTGTTCTACACCCAGGTTTTTCTGTAGCATTTGGTGTACAACGCTCCCACGATTGCTACTTATCTGGATGACTCGTCGACGATTTGACTTTTTACTGACCTAGCCTTAGAGATAGTCCTTCAAATCTGCTGCATTCTGTTTAAAAGCCAGTTGTGGCTTCTCTTCTCTTTGACGTAACAAGTCAGACTGACTGTTATTGGGAATGTGAAATGTGAATTCCAAGGTTTTCAACTTTGCTTATTACTTGTCGCCTTTTCCCAGGTAACATTCTCTCTTTCCCCTTCAGCCTATGTAATCCAAAATACGCCATTTCTAATTCCGCATGAAGGGCACAAATCTTTCCTCCCTGTTCCACCACTCTCTTATCTCGATTACATAAGCTACAACTCCATGGAAGAGCCTCATGTTATACTTCACTGCCTTCCCAGCTACAATCACCCCAATGAAACTCCAACCCCACAGCCCTGACAAGTTTCTCCCATACCAACCCAAACATCATCCCATTTGGCACACATGACGCTACTTTTTCCGTACACTAAAAAGCACTAACACTCACTTAAACTGTAATTAAGTGAGATTTAATGAGAACTTACCTTTTAATGAGTTGCGCAGGTACTACTAGGTGGAGATGGAAGTAAACACCAGAATGTAAGCCTGACACACACATTCGCTGAACTTAAGTTTAGACAGTAGAAGGAACGAAATGAATGACAACTGAAAAACACGATATTTTTCTAACAATCGCAAACACTATCAGGAAATTACGGAAAGAACTGTAATGCATCCAAATAACACGTAACGACTAGACGGCAGCTGGACGTTAATACCTGGTAGCTTTTTAACAGAGTTTAAAAGTAACTCGTAATGTATGAATATATGGCTTCGTGGAGATATGAATTAAGAAGTTGATCTCTGGCTTCCAGCCACGTCAGGTGGTTAAAATTCTACAAGTATTTTGACAGAGCTCTCCTCGGCTATTGTCATGTGGTAATGGTCATTTTCCCCTTGTCAATGGTCGATGAGCGCTCACTCTAACGCTTGTGGCATTTTAACCACCTAAGATGGCTGGAAGCCCGAAAAGATTTAGTTAAGTAACTCTTAATTCCAAGTGACGTTCTTCCTTTAAACACTAAGAACATCCAATGGCAATGCTCTTTGACTCACTAATTGCTATTGTCTTCCACACTCAGTGGACTTACTGGTTCGGAGGATCACTCCTGTATCCCATACAGAGAAGATGGGTCATTATATTTATCTGATTACCATGTTAGCCAACTTTGAAGTGTTGCATTATGAAGGCCATTTCGTGAAAAACACACATGTTGACCACATTACGGATTGACTGGAGTAGTCGTTGCTCAATATCAGTTGAAGAGTTTAGGAAGAAGCAAACTTATCCTTTCGTCCAGTGTCCTCGGATTTTAAGTACTGGGAGCCTGAACTTCTGCCTGTACGGATTTCGAGCAATGTTAGTTGACGATCAAAGAATGTACACTAGAACCTAAATTTTATGTGGTAAAAACTAGACAAAAATCCGCACCATTTTGTGCGAATTCTGCGGTGAGTTAACAATAGACGACATTACAATTTCGTGCCTGCTTTCTCGTTTCCGTGTTAATCGTCTAAGTGTACATGATTAGCCACCGTCAAGAGAGCAAAAAACAGATGGTTTATGTTTAAAACTAGTGACAAACGCCCTTTAAGAAGATTGTCGTGTAGCACGTGCAGAACTTTTGAGATCACAGGGATTTCATAAACGGCAACATTCCAAATTCTCCTAAAAAAATCTGCAGGATATGTCCCTTAATGGTTTATTTCTGAGCAGGAACAGATACGACTGGATTGTATTGTACTGTATGGAACTGAGGACCTAGAAACGACGGAGCACCAGACGAGTGTAACCACAATGTTAATTATGGTGTATGCGTACGTGGAGAAAATGTCTGCACAGCAACCGCCGACATAGTGTAACTGAGGCGGAATAAGGGAACCAGTCCGCATTCGCCGAGGCAGATGGAAAACCGCCTTGAAAACCATCTACAGACTTGCCGGCACACCGGACCTCGACACTAATCAGCCGGCGGACTCGTGCCGGCCGGAAAGCAATGCGTTAGACCACACGGCTAACCGGGCAGGCAAACTCTGCCTTAGTTGCTCGATGATGTTTGGTTTGTTGGGCGCTCAACTGCGCGGTCATCAGCGCCCGTACAGAGTCCCAACTTTACACAGTACGATCCAGCAGCTTTCACGAATGATGATTAAATGATGAGGAAACCACGAACACCCAGTCCCCGGGCAGAGAAAATCCCCAATCCGGCCGGGAATCGAACCCGGGTAGTTGCTCGATGGCAGCTATTTCTTCTTCGTGATAACACTAGCCCGCAATTGAGAATTCTGAAACCGAAAAGCTGTATTTATACGGCTGAGAAGTGCTACCTTACGCTCGCTACAGTCCAGACGCGTCTTCCAGACTTTGACATATTCCCAATATTTATGTACAGACGATCAGAAGTATCACATGACACGCGAAAGCTTTCATGACGCCGAAGCTATGACTAAAAAGCTGGAAGATTACATTCAAAGACAATAGCGAGATAGAGTAAAATAAATATGTAATATGTACGTGAGGGGAGAGTGGGAGAGGGGGAGAGGGAGAGAGAGGGAGAGAGAGAGAGAGGGAGAGAGAGAGTGAGAGAGAGAGAGAGAGAGAGAGAATCCATCACTTAGTAGTCCACTAGAAGGACTAGATTTGTCACATACACCTGCCACACTGAATAATTTCATCAGCTGGGGTAACAGCAACGCTGCATTTCCAACATGGTAGGTTCGCAGATCCTCTCAGTACTTAAATCCCACATTGCCCCACTCCTACATTTTCAGTCTCGACGAACGCTCTTCAGGTTATCTTGTTGTGTTACTAGACTCGGGGAAAAGGAATATGGAAGGGTTCTCAAGGTGTGGTACGTTTGAAGGCTTGATTAGCCCCTTCCAGCCATTGGCGCATTATCTTTATGAATGATGCTGTCTTTCCAAAGTAAAAGAACTGTCAAGCGTGAATTCTGACGATGGATTCTGAACCAAAGTGGCCGAGACTGTTTCCCACTTAAACTGATGGTCCTGCAGAATGTCAAGAGAACGTTTCACGGGTCATGATGGTGTTCCACTGTCTTGCATTCCTCTTGCAACAGTCTTTGTGTTAGCTGTCCGACGTTTTCTGCCGGTCTCTCCGACGTCCAACCTCTCTACGAAGCATAAAACTTAACACGGGCGATAGCTAAACATTGCCACTCAGTAGCAGCCCACTTTTGAGTCTGTCAAATCGTTTCGATACTGCACCATCAATGACATGGATACACACACCACAACTCTTCTGCTATGGAACCTCTTAGAGAAGAGTGAAGTTGCCTTTCGATTGATTTGGACGGTCAGCAGTTCCACAAGACAACAGGTCGGTGAAAAAGATACTATCACAACTAAACTGAATGAATATATTGTGACTGATGTACCACAAGTGGTAAGTAATTTTAATCTTGACTTCATAAATGTATCAGTTAGACTAGGATCAAATTGTTCATTCGAAGCAAGGGAGCATGTTACAAAATCACATTCCACAGAACTTTAAGCAACCATAAGTACACCAAGAGCCTTTAGGAAAAGAAATGTTCTGAAAAACAAAAGTTTATTTTGTTTTGAGGCAATTTCATATACAATTCTGAATAGTTATTTCATCTTAATAATTCATGTCCTTAACGGTACATATAATGCATCGCTACATCTGCCATTTTTTCCAGATATCAAAAGCAGGCCACTGTCAACTATGTTTATGAGAAAGGTGCGGGACAGGTACAAAATAACTTTCATCCAGTTTTCTTTCCGACCTCATTTTAGAAAATATTCGAGCTAGTGATGTATTCAAGAGCAGTGTCAAACCAAACTACAAACAATTTTATTATCACTCCGTAGTGTGAATTCCAGAAAGACTGCTCAACTGAGAACGCTATTTATTCTCATGAAATATTACAAACATTAAATAAAGTAACATTGACATTTGGTATTTCTTGTGATCCGCCCAGGAACCTTCGCGTGGATCATGATTTCTCTTAGAAAAGCTCAAGGTTTGTGCAATCCATTCTTTGATAAACAAATAGTTGTTTTTGTTAAGTCTGATTCAAAGAATGCAGAAGGCTGATATGAATAGTTCATCAAGCCTGGAAAGACGAGATTTTAGTGACTGGAGAGAAATCACTTACGGAGTCTAATTCAATTTTGAAAACAGTTTTACACTTTATTTATGTGGATGACCTTCCACGTAAATTACATGGTGATTCCGTGATGATGATACAAACGTGCAGGGATTATGGAGAAGGGAAAACTTATCAGTTTGGAATAAGATATCATGCTCCGGAAACGACAGAGTCTAAAGCGAAAACCGTTCTGATACCTCCGACCATGGAATACGTGTACCGGCACATTTTCTACTAAGATCGTAGGGTAGACAACCTTCGAAGATGGTAGTACGAACCCAGGCAAGAAAAAATTGCCAAGTAAACATGAGCTCTAAAACGCGTACCTTAAGAGCTATACCTTTTTCCAGTTGAAGAGAGGTGTTTCACAGTAGCGAAGACGAAGAATACCTCACAATTGTTGAAGTATGCATTTTAAAGGCCATGTTTACTAGACTTTTTTGTTTTGGTCCATACTGCCAACTCCGAAGAGTGCTTACCCTATAATCTCAGTAACTGAAGTACCAGCACATGAATTTCACTATCAGATGTACCAAAAAGACAACTTTTGACTGTTGTTTCCATACCAGGGTCCCTTACCTCAAACTGATAAATTTACTCTTCCAATCATCCCTAAAAATTTGTATCATCACGGAATCACCCTGTACATCAAGATGAGTTAATACTTCTGGCAAGGAATAAAATCGTTATAATTAATCCTGTCAGAGGCGAAAAAATAACAAATTGATGGCCATGTGCCGGCCGGAGTGGCCGTGCGGTTCTAGGCGCTACAGTCTGGAACCGAGCGATCGTTACGGTCGCAGGTTCGAATCCTGCCTCGGGAATGGATGTGTGTGCTGTCCTTAGGTTAGTTAGGTTTAATTAGTTCTAAGTTCTAGGCGACTGATAACCTCAGAAGTTAAGTCGCATAGTGCTCAGAGCCATTTGATGGCCATGTACTTCAAGGAATTATTTAGAGGTTCTCTGAAAATGAACTCCCCCTTATTATGTAGGGGGAAAAACGAAGTTTCTGTACAACGAATGTAATAACACCAAAAATACACGCATTACAATAACATAAGAGTCAGTAAATAGCCTAGAGTGCTCTAAATTTTTACTGGACATATTAATGAAAATTTGTAACGAAAGAAATACATTACTGAGCTGATCGAAGAACTACATTAAGCAGCTTCTGCTCTTCTCGTCTTGCTAGCTTTGGATTGATTAGTTGACTAAACGACGAAGTCATCAATCCCTCGGCCAAGAGATAGCAACGTCAACCAAGAATTTCATCGAATTCTGAAAGTAAAAGCTGAGAGACCCGGCGCTGATCGGGTATTTATTTATAGCTTTGCCCAAGACTTCGTATGCGTGGCATTTATTTTTTTTTCCTACAAAGCTTCTTTGTATACAACGTTTGGTAGTATGTTTGGAGACATGACTGAGGAGCTTGGTTGTTTCACTAACATGGGAGACAGCCACACGGTGTCAGTTGCTTTATACACAGACTGCTCCGAGGTTCATGGCCGCAACACGCAGCGTCGTAACATAAGCTCACAGGGAATTTTACACATTTATACAGAAACGGTATATTTTGAGGAATAAGCACGATTCAGGGTGTAAATAGCTCGCTCCCCTGCGCCACTTCAGTCAAGAGCTCCGCTCTATGATGTTACGTTGGAGAAAAGTTCTAAGTAAACGGTTGTGAGGAACGACATAATGCATGATGCTCTGTCAGAGTTATGTCATACCTCACTTTCAGAAGTAGTTTCCAAAGAACGAGTTGAAGCCTGATCTTCTCGAGCCACACCAAGTCTCGCCTCATGATAGTCATTGGATTTTTGAGACCCCACAGTCCTCAGTCTTCCAGCTAATCTGATGTGTTCAGAGAGACTGTTTTCTAGATATTTTTATTTGTTGACAAAACGAAATTACAATTTAATGAGTAGGCACCCAAATCACGAAGCAAACTCCAGACCTTTTTCCCTAGCGAAGAATATAAATAAAACCTGTCGAAAGAAGCAAAACAGTGTTCATTTTTTAATACACATAGCGAACTCAGTAAATTCATGTGTGTTAGCCAAGTACATTCGCTGTTAGTTTGCACTCGTAAATAAGATTGTGGCGCTTAATTCTGTCACTGAAACTTTCAAAAGGAACAGCGCCATCTGTTGGTTCTATGACGTACTACACCATGATGATTGAACATCTGAACTACTAAGCTGAACAGACGATCTTAGGTAAAACTCTAAATTACTGTGTCACTTTCGTGTGTTCCAATTACGATGAAATCTAGTCTATGTGTAATCCCAAGCTACACTCAAGTTACCTGCGAAAACACGATGAAAATTCGTCTAGTAGTTTTGGAGATTGACTTGTTCAAACGCAAAAACAGACAGACAAGAGTTTTACAATTTTTTTATTAGCATTGGCGGTTGGTTGTCATGTACTAATGTGCTACGGCACACTGTAAATGTCACAGGTTATGCCATTTGGCTTCGAATGTGCGCTGGTATGCAAATAAAACGGACGAGAACGTGTTTTGTAGCGCGCTCTCAGCGGTAACTAGAAACCAGTGTCGAGTGCTGAAATAATGGTGAGCCTCACTACGATCAACGTAAAGTAGGGATGGAGCTGTCCGTTTTCGACTGCACATGCTCAGATGAAACATCATCCCTTCCTATGCTATGAGAGCTAAAGTTGCTCACAGGACAAGGTCAGTATTTTTCTTTGATAGTGCATGTCACTTATTCTGCAAGAGTGGAGTTTGAGGAATTTTTTTAGGCATACTGGCTGTAAAACATTGCGGCTGAGTGGTCAAATGCATGACTGGCGGCTTGTCGGTTTGGGTTAGATTAATATTGCCAACATTTTTTTCCATTATATTTTATTCCTCTCAGTGAAACTATTAATTGTAAAATTTGATTATATTTAAAGTTTAATTTCTATACATAAAATTAATAATGTTCTAATGTGTGAAATCTTATGGAACTTAACTGCTAAGGTCATCATTCCCTAAGCTTACACACAACCTAAATTATCCTAAGGACAAACACACACACACACACACACACACACACACACACACACACACACACACACACACACGCACGCCCGTGGGAAGACTCGAACCTCCGCCGGGACTAGCAGCACAGATAAAATTAATATATTCAAGTTAGTTATGATTACACCCTTTTAAGATTAGGTGTCACTCCATTTTAGCACTCAGCTAAAATTTTGCACGAGCCGCCACTGATTATTAGTAATGATATTACAGCGATGAGCCAAAACATTATGACCTGTTCAATAGCGTGTTGGTTTAATATGCAAACGCAATATAGCAGTGATTCTGCTTGGTATGAGTTCTACAAGTCCTTGACTGGACTCCGGAAGTACGAGTATGACACCAGGTATCTACACACAGGTCAAGTAAATCCTGCAAATTACGGAATGGTGGCTCGTGGCCATGTAGCTAGCGCCCGACGTGTGTTCCAATAGGCACAGAATAGGCAGGTTTTCTGACCCAGACCTCAATGTGAGTTCAAAACTGCGACGCGCCGTAAGCTCAATTGCCCAGGAATGCTGTCGGACGGAATCATCTCGTTGCACGATAACGCCCGACCCCATACTGCCAATCTGACAAAGGCTACGTTTCGACGACTTAGTTGGGAAACACTGCACCATCCTCCGTACAGGTCGGATCTATCAGCGTGAGCTTTACACACCTT
Source organism: Schistocerca piceifrons (assembly GCF_021461385.2). Taxonomy (NCBI): domain Eukaryota; kingdom Metazoa; phylum Arthropoda; class Insecta; order Orthoptera; family Acrididae; genus Schistocerca; species Schistocerca piceifrons. Next base: position 112,165,110 of record NC_060149.1, read on the forward strand.
TGGCGACCTCAAGAAAGACAGTCAGTTTCAGTCGGACGAGGAAGCGAAAGAGTGGGTGCGGTTGAGGATCTGTCAGCGGCCGACCGTGTTCTACGAAACAGGAATTGATCGTCTCTTCTCCCAGCGTGATTCCTGTGGCCCCGTTTTGGCGGCTGTTCGTTTTTCATTTGACTGCCCTCGTAGAGGCCTCAAAGAGTTAGGCATTTTAAACGATTGTACACAATATGCTTATTTTGTAATAAAATTCCTTATAAATAATTATCAATTTGAGAAGAATAGTTATGTCTGCAGCTATAACGCTAAATGGAAAAATGACATTATTCAATACTAAAACTCTTATGGCTAGAATGGAGTTAAATATGCAGTCAAAAAAATCTTATTTGTCCGACAACATAAAATTAGTGATAGGTAACAAAGCAAATTTTAGAATAATCTCAAACCTGGCCACATCTTTCTGAACTACAGAGCAATGAACGTCTTTTTTTTCTTCCAGTATTGCAATTATGAACGTTTTTATTCCTTCGAGAATCTAATGGAATATACAGGGTGGTGATGATGATGATGATGATGATGAGCGTTTGGCGTCATTGGCCGGGAGGCCCTTCGCGGGGCAGGTCCGGCCGCCATATCGCAGGTCTTATTACATTCGGCGCCACATTGGGCGACCTGCACGCCAGATGGGGATGAAATGATGATGAACACAACACAACACCCAGTCCCTGAGCGGAGAAAATCTCCGACCCAGCCGGGAATCGAACCCGGGCCCAGAGGACGGCAATCCGTCACGCTGACCACTCAGCTACTGGGGCGGACATATACGGGGTGACAATTGGGTTCAGACGTTGAAACTGCTCGGTTGGCCGCGGGGCACGATGATAATGAGTATGCGCATGTGTTGTTTGGTTTAGCGACGAAGCCCACTTTCACTTGGATGGGTTCGTCAATAAGCAATATCGGCGCATTTGGGGGACTGAGAATCCGCATTTCGCGATCGACAAGTCTCTTCACCGTCAACGGGTGATTGCGTGGTGTGCAATGTCGTCACAGAATAATCTGTGCGATATTCCTTAATGGCACGGTGCCTACCGAACGGTACGTGAAGGCTTTAGAAGAGGATTTCATCTCCATTATCCGAAGTGACCCGATTTCGACAAGATGTGGTTCATGCAAGACGGAGCTCGACCCCAGCGAAACAGGAGAGTGTGTGATGTCCTGGAGGAGCACTTTGGCGACCGCATTCTGGCTCTGGGATACGCAGAGGCCACTGGCATGGGCCGCGATTGGCCTCCATACTCTCCGTATATGAACACATGCGACTCCTTTTTGTGGGGCTATGTTACAGACAAGTTGTACAGCAATAATTCCAAAACCATTGCTGAATTGAAAACAGCGATTCAGGAGGTCATCGACAGCATCAATGTTCCGACACTTCAGCGGATCATGTAGAATTTCTCTATTCATCTGCGCTACCTCATCGCCAATGATGGCAAGCATATCGAATATGTCAACCTAAATCCGAATATCCGTAGTGACGTTTCATATTAAATTAAGTGGGCGCACGCCGTAGTTTGTAACTAATTTCACTTTTTTTTCATATAGTTCAATAATTGTCACCCTGCCCGCATCTCGTGGTCGTGCGGTAGCGTTCTCGCTTCCCACGCCCGGGTTCCCGGGTTCGATTCCCGGCGGGGTCAGGGATTTTCTCTGCCTCGTGATGGCTGGGTGTTGTGTGATGTCCTTAGGTTAGTTAGGTTTAAGTAGTTCTAAGTTCTAGGGGACTGATGACCATAGATGTTAAGTCCCATAGTGCTCAGAGCCATTTGAACCAATTGTCACCCTGTATAACATATGTAATGAGAGAAAATATGCACTGTAGTGCTGTGGTTAAATTACGAAACGCAAACAGTCGTGTGCCAGGCGATCGTAGTTGAGCAACAAATGTTATTCTTATGACATCCTTTCGCGCAATCAAAATTTGCATTCAAAGAGATGGATTACCCTAGAAGGAATTCCGTCTGACACTACTGAATGAAAAGTTCACTGACTAACCAATTTATTTCTCAATGCGGAAGTGGCTGAAGTGAGGGTTTAAAAAGCTCGAAACTATATTTTTTTTCGAATTTAAATTATCAGTATGTACACCCAACAATTTTTAAGACTCTGTCTCACTAACTACTAAATGCTTAAAATTTCATCTTTGGTGTCGTACTCTCTGGTGTGGAGAATTTATTGTGCTATCCATTTCGTAAGAGTAAGATAGCATTTTCAGAAAACCAAGCAAAATTTCTTTTGAATTCAAATGAAAATGTCTTTAACGTCTCTGTGGAAGGAATCTAGAGCATCTCTACATAAACATGCCTAAAGAAAAGAAAAGAAACTTCTCGAAGAAGTAGCAGATATTCGGGGAAGACCATTATTATCGACGCCAAGTCGCTTTTCTCACACACGATACCTTGCAAATAGTAGATGCAGTTGGACAGGTGGATGCAGTTTTTCTAGATTTCCGAAAGGCATTCTGCATTGTGCTACGTTATCAAATGATGAAGTTGCGACCATACCAGAGCGTCTTCGCAAATCTATGGTAAGTGTAAAGAATATGTTGGCTGGTAGAATGTAGTAAATCATACCGGGGGCGGTGATAACATAAGCGAAATTATCATGGAATGTGCATCGAGGAAGCATAATAAGAATGCAAGTATTCCAGAGATAAATAAACAGTTTACAGATAGTGTCAAGCAGCATCGTCAGACTTTTCAATGGCAATGATGTTGTCTATTGCCACTTCTATACTTTGCGAATCATCTAAGCGTGTACCATATACACTGATCGTCATAAGGATAACAAGGTGGATTGCGATCATTGTTGGCATGTGCTGTTCCACGGGTTTGGACCTATTTCGTTTAAATTTATTCGAAAGACTGCTTAGTGTAGTAGAGGAGAGAATTTTTAAACTCCGTGTTAGTAATTTGGTTTCTAGGTTTTTTCATTACAGTTTCCGAAAGTTCGAGCGGAAGTAAAATTTTGTGATCGCGTCCGTCAGACAGAAAAATGAATTATGGCCACTTCGGATGGCAAACATTATGGCGTAACAATTCTTGTTCGAGTATCTAGTTCTCTTCATCGATACACCACGTGTGAGCCTTTGTCTGTTCTGTATGTCGGGCAAAATGCAGAGTTCGGACGAGGGGATTAGTGTAGCCTCAATCTTCCCTGGGCACAGTTTACCCGACATCCTGCCACGCATGTGGTTGTAAACTTGTCATGTTTCACAACTGGCTGCCGCTGTCACGGTGGTGGTGTTACCTTTAAAAGAAATTCAAAATCATCTGCGCTGGACCTACGGTGCAGTTTGCTGTTCGTGACAGGTTATCGAAGATTGAGCATTATTCCTTACATGAATATGTAGGCATGTGTTTAGTGTGTGGTGCAGCAGAGAATAGTACCAGGAAAGACGAAAGAATGTTTCTCTAGAGGTGTAATCGAAATTGCAAGAATTTTATCGATGTCGACGGAAACTTGGGAGAAATTGGTCTTCAAGTCACAGAAGGTTGACAGATTCTTATCAGGTTATTTGTTGCACAGTAGAATTTGAAGAGCTAATAATTGATAAAATTCGTTAATAAGCTACAGTCACGTTGCCATGAAATGTACGCTTGAGAAGAGGAGAGTTGTGAGTACCAGTCTTCAGCTCATGCGACTAAACTATTTTGAACACAAAGTTCAGTTCAGTTAATGCATCACGTTGTTTTGCGATAAGCGAAACGGGAGTGTGTCACTTTGAACGGTTGCTATGAGCATAGGTTCTTTCTATAAGAAGTAAGTTGACAACAATCAAAAACTAAATTTTCGTTTCCTGATCTCCAAGTACTCCGTTTAGAATCCCCTACAGTGGATATAATTTTGAGCCTATACGTGACCCTCTGCAAGAATAGGAAATACGTGGCAGAAGGTACTCCTCATTGCGTCATACATTAATTCTTCATTTCGCTCCATTACTGGTTCAAAAGGCTCTAAGCACCATGAGACTTAGAACTACTTAAATCTAACTAACCTACGGACATCACACACATCCATGCCCGAGGCACGATTCGAACCTACGACCGTAGCAGTAGCGTGGTTCCGAACTGAAGCGCCTAGAACCACTCGGCCACAGCGGCCGGTTCCATTATTGGACAGAGATTGTGAAATGGCTGTTTTTGTGCTTTTGTGTGTACTTTACGCTATCATCACTGTTACCTACGCTAGAAAGATACACTCAAACACACCAATATCAACTAAGAAATGTACCGTTGCGCCCGCAACCGCAATTAGTCAACTGAACAACTCTTCGCGGGCTTTCTAGCCAACAACTCCCTAAGACGTTACCTGAATTACCGATGTTTTGTTCGTGTAATATTGCCTTCACTCTAGGAGGGACGTAGAGAATAGGGAAGAGCGACCAAGGATTTGAAGAATATTTTAAGATTCTGCCTTAAATATTCTATCTGATGAGAAGCATTTGGACACCCATATGACATGCGGAATTGACCACTGGATGTTACAAGAGACAAACCCGCCAATGTGGAAGGAGGCAGGGAGTGTTGTGTTGGCAGCAATGAAGCAGTGACAGTAGAATTGGTCGGTCAGGTGGGCACAGTCACTTCAGGCGTGGACTAATCAATCGACGTCACCTGCGTATCAAATCCGTTACAGACATTCAACCCTCCTAAAGCTGTTCAAGTCGACTATTGGTAATGTAACTGAAGTGGAAACACGAAGGAACGACCTCAGATAAACCAAGTACAGGCAGGCCTCACGTACTGACGGAAAGGGAGCTTGGAGCTTTGCAAAGGATGGTTGTAAAAGTTCGCATGAAATCTGCCGAATAAATCACTCGTGAGCTCCGAAGAGCTACTAGCAGTCCAGATAGCATAATGACTGCGTAGAGAGTTAAAGAAAGAAAAGTTACAATAATCGTGCAGCTCCTCATAAGCTGCACGTTTCTGTACCTACTGCTATCTGATGCTCGAGGTGGTGTAATGCTCGAATCCACTGGACCGTGGATGACTCTAAACGAGTGACTGGGAGGGATGAATGACGCTATACTTTGTGGCAATCCGATGGAACGATTTGGATACTGTCTGAATAATGTTACCCGTCATCATATGTAAAGCTAACAGTGAAATACAGAGGAGGAGGAGGTGGTGGTGGTGCTGGTGGTGGTATGGTATGGTATGGTATGGTATGGTATGAGGGTGTTTTTTGAAGTTAGGGTTGGTCTCCTTGTGCTTAAAAAAGCTAAATGTGGAAGGATGTGTGCACAATTTACACCATTGTGTGCTCCGTACGATGGAGGAACAGTCGGGCACTATGGCTGTATGAGCATGTCAAAGCAGCTTGAGAGAGAGAATGATTTGTGGAAAGTAACTGTCCTGAAATGGACTGACCTGCCCGAAATCCCTATCTAAACCTAACGTAACTATTTTTGGACGAGTTAAAATGTCGACTTCACTCCAGATGCCACCGGTAAACGCTACTACCTTCGCTGGCCTCGGCTCTTGGGGAAGAATGGGCTGCTATTTCTCCTCGGACATTCAAACACTTCATTGAAAATATCCCCTGCATGGTTCAAGCTGTAAAAGAAGAATGGTGGAAATACCCTTAGTTAGTACTTGAGAAAATTCCGATTGAACGAGCTGGTTTTCGCCAAGAAAGAACTTGTCCAGACCAGATAATGTCACCCACGACCTACATAGAAGCAAGCTTTTAAAAGAATTTAAAAACATTTGCTATATTTTTAGATCTCTTAGCAGCTTATGATATAGTATGGAGACACGGTCTTCTCTAAAAACTCATTCAAATAATCCCATGCAGAAAAACAGTCCAACTCATTAGCATCATGCTTGCTGGAAGGTCATTCCAGGTCGTACTGGGAAATTGGATAAGGTCTTCAAAGACACTAAATGATGGACTATCTCAGGAATATGTCCTTGCCCCACTCCTGTTTAATCTGTGCATCTCAGACATGTCTAAAACTGTACCTCTTCAGCCTGGATACGCCAGTAATTGGGTGCTGGCAGTGGAGCATCGAAATTTTGAATAAAATGAAGCCATCTTAACATCTGATCTGGCGATAACAGGAATACACTTTCGGAGGAGGAGACTGAAACCAAACCCCACTAAAACAGGGACGGCTTGCTTTCATTTATGCAACATAGCGACGAATAGACAGTTCCAGGTCTATTTTGGCGACAGATTGCTTCACCATAATCAGCACCCAAAATGTCTAGGGGTTACATTGGACTAGACACTATCACACAAGCAGCATCTGGAAATCACCATGCTAAGATACCAACTAGGATCATCATTCTACATAAGCTGTGTATGACAACCTGGGGCTCCGCTGCTGAAACTCTGCGGCCTCCAGAACTTGGCCGCTCCTGTATGGCGCACTCTAGACGCACAGGTGAACAACAAAATGAGAATTATCAGTGGTACACTAAGATCAACTCCCGGCGAACGGCTGTCCATACTTAGCCACATTCCGCCCGCTGGACTTCGACGAAAATCAGCTCTACTCCGTGAGTTTAAATACATACAAGGCAACCTGTAACTACATCTATAAAGATGTTATCCTACAAAGAAACCAGCTATGGTAAAAAAAAATCTATGGAAACAGCAATTTAACTGCACACGTCTCAGGTCGACCCAACAGACCCATGAGAACGAGGCTGGTCAGAGGCTTGCCCTCCACGTTGCCAGAACTTGCCCTGCCTAACAAAGAAACCCCTTGCCTTTGACCACTCATGGAATGGACAAGGTTTAACAGAATATGCACCAATCATTCCACAGGCATGGCCTCTCTTCATAGCTGAGGTAAGGCTCCATCTCCAAACTGCGACTGTGGAGCAGCCAGGCAAACCGTTCATCACATAGTTACAGAATGTCCCAACAGGGCCTGTCGTACTTGCGACGATTTCCTGACGGCAACGAATAATGAAACTCATTAAACTAAAAATTTAGGTGTCTATCTATAAATTAAATGTGTTGTCAGTACTGTGTGTAATATTGTACTTAAATGACCATACAATAGATAAATAAATATCCACTAATAAGTTTCCGCATACTTTTCGTACCTCAGCAATGTCCCAGTATAAGCCGGGTTTTATAAGAAGTATTTTTCGTACGAAAATTGCAAGCCAGCGCTGATAAAGTAGCTGTTCTTAACCCGCGAAAAAAATTTAATTTAAAGATAAGGCGAAAACTGTCTGAAGCCTTCAGTGTGCTCTGCGTCTACGCTGCGGCGTCGTGTCCAGGAATAACTGGTTGCTCCTGCGGCCAGGATCTGGAAGGCAGCTTCGTTCACATCTGTGTTTGTATCTGCCGTTGCCCTCTGGACGAAAACGAAACAAAGACAGGAATAAAACTTCCGTCCCGACTGACTGACTGTTAAACATCCGAGAACACAACTGTACTGAATTCTTATTTCCTCTCTTCGGTGTTACCATAATCCTACCGAGTCGCGCAGACCACTGAAGCGAATTTTCATATATTTTGCACAGTAAGGGATAGTGGGCAGTCTTTCGGCAACTACACTACGTGACAAAATGTGTATTCTCCGGATGTTGGCACAATTCAACTCCATAAACGTTCATTCTAGCAGAAGAAGTCGACAAAGTTATGTGAGAAACTTTCTCACAAGTTAAATCGAGGTCACCCGGATCCTGTCATCCGATGCGCAATGTTGTTCTAGACTGAGATATCCGGACACAACTTACGGCTCCGCCCTGACAGCTTCCATTCTGAAAATACTCTCCTAAATTCCGCATCTACACAGATACTCCTAAAGCGACTGAAGTGCCTGACAAGGGTACTGTCGATCAATATAAACGATTTTCTGTGCTATTCCATCCGCGTAATGAGCACCGGGAAAATGCCGGTCTATATGCAGTTGCACAAACCCTAACCTTATTCTCACGAATTGTAGGGCGAGGTCTACGGCAACGCCGTTGCCTTTCTTCCAAATATTCCCATTTAAGTTTCCTGAGCATCTCTCTTAAACTTCCGCATGGGATATACTCCGGCGACACCATAGTGGTATCGTGCGCCAAACGGCGGTCAACGCCCGGCGACGCCACAGTAGTGTCGTGAGCATGGTGTCGCGCTGTGGCCGGTGACAGCACTTAAGTATCTTTTTCATTCTGTTGGTGTTTTGTTTACGTAACAGTGAGTTACACTTCAAGTTTGTTTGTTTTTATAAGCACTTGCACACTTTCATTATGGCAGACTAAAGAGACGATACGATTATTTACGATGAATGCGCGGACGTCTTGTCTGGCATTCCGGACGACTTGGCCGATTGAGAAGAAGATATTGGATTTAAAAAAGAAATGAAAATGAAGCATGATCGTCGGAAGATAGTGAAATACGTCCAAGAAGAATTCGGCAAACCCTACAGTTGCCAACCGATTCGGATGAATCGGACGAAGAAGACAGACTGAGGACCAATAATAAATTTGAAGGATCTCCGGGTGCACACATAATTCCCATAGATACACAGAGGGTCGTGGATATCGTAGAATTATATGTTGGGAACGATCTATTTGAATATATTAGCAACGAAGCCCAACAAGCATTCCAAAAAATGCAATAGAAGGAAACTGGATAAAAAATGCAAAATTTGTCTATGTTACGAGACCCGAACTTAGAAAATGGTTTGGGTTTGCTATCCTTATGGGAATTGTAAAAAAAAAGCAAGGCTCGATGATTACTGTCCAACGAATCCGTTGATAGACACACCGATATTTCGCGAAACGATGTCTCTCAACCGATTCAGACAAAAACTATTATTTTTACATTTTTCCTACACCAACAATAAACCGGATAATGCCCACCGGCTTTTCAAAGTGCAATTCGTAACTGATTATTTTTTTTTCAAAAAGTTTAAAGAAACGTTTAATCTAAGTCGAAACATCTTAGTTGATGAAGGAATGATACCGTGGCGTGGACAGTAAAATTTAAAGTTTACAATCCGTCGAAAATGACTAAATATGGCATACTCATTCGGACGCTGTGCGATTCGAGTACGGGATACATTTCTCCATTCAAGATATATTCCGGCGCTGGACAACCTATAGCAAAAACAGTGATTGAACTATTGACATCATCTTATGGATGGTTCAAATGGCTCTGAGCACTATTGGACTCAACTTCTGAGGTCATAAGTCCCCTAGAACTTAGAACTACTTAAACCTAACTAACCTAAGGACATCACACATATCCATGCCCGAGGCAGGATTCGAACCTGCGACGTAGCAACAGCGCGGTTGCAGACTGAAGTGCCTAGAACCGCTCGGCCACCGCGGCCGGCCTTGTTATGGAAAGTGGCATCACCTCTACATGGATAATTATTATACCAGTGTAGAACTTGCAGAGAAGTTACTTGAAAATTCGAGTTTGTAGAACGATACGGCAGAATAGAGGATATCCGGAAAAATTAAACGCGCAAAAGTCAATGTGTTTGAAGCTTGTCATCAGCGGAAAGGTGACAAGCGGCCGGTGACAAGCCAAGTAATCCGAATTAGCGCTGCCGGCGCCAAGCGAATAAATTTGGAAGAGACGTGCTGACGGCAAAGTGTTATCCCACGACCAGTCCAAAAATTTAAACTTTCCATTCACCTCCCCTTCCAGATACTGTGTATTTTCCTTATTCCATACCGCTTTACATTCTTACTCGTAAAGTTTATTACTAACCTTGTAATCAGACACTATTGTGTCTCCCTATTACTGGCGTTACCTTACACCTATCCGCATTTGCAAAGAACTGCTATGCATTACCCTTGAGCAGAAAGTACAGCCCACTCTTTCTATATTCCTTTACCATCGCCCAAGGATTAGACCTTCCTGCAGACAACACCATCGTCAGGAAACATAATAATGCTGTTATGTATCTGACAGTTTCTTTAAATCCCGTACCTTACTGGTCCCATTACTCTTCTTAGATGCACGCCCGAAACCTGTTTAACATTCTGCTTCTAGTATACAGGGGTTGGGCAAAAATATGAAAACACCGCGACGAATACATGCTTGAACAGAAATGCAGGTGCTGGCGAAGTCTGCAGGTTGCGCTGTTGTATTTGATCACGAACGGCACTTGTCCAATATCAATACTTTGCAAGTCTTAGTCGTTGTCAGTATTATTCTGAGTAGTTGTGAATGTGTTACGTCAGAGTTAAGTGAATTCGAACGCGGGAAAACTGTTGCTCTTGTGGTGGGTAGCCAAAGTGCTTGGCGTTTCCAGAGGCACTGTATCGAAGACAGAGAAAGCGGAAGAACATCACCCGCTAAATAACAACGTGAACGAAAGAATGTGTTTAGTGATCGTGACATACGGCCATTGAAGAGGGTTGTAACAAAAGGGAAAGACAGTTTCAAACGTCACTCTAGAACTGAATGCCGCACTCGCGAACCCTGACAGCACCAAAACCAGGAGGGAGCTCCACAAGCTGGGAACTGCAGGGCAAGCTGTAATTCCACACCCAGTCATCAATGATGCTTATGTCCCTGACAGGAAAACTTCCTGCCGAAGCCATAAAGGCTGGACTGTGGAGCAATGGAAGAATGTCACTTGGTCGGATGTGTCTTGTTTCATACTGTTCCTAACTCAAGTTTACGTCCCAGAGTGTAACATGGCGGGGGGTTCGGTGATGAGATGGGCAGTCATATCGCGGTATTCCCACGGTTACTCAGCAAGTTCGCATTACTACTAAGAACTATATGACTCTCTTGGCTGGTCAGGTCCTTCCCATGGTACAATGTGTGTTCACCGATGGTGATGCGGTGTTTCAAGACAACAGGACCCCTCTTGACACAGCTCGCAGCATTCAGGAATGGTTTTGGGAGCACAATGAAGAATTGTTACCCTTGCCACCAATCAGCAGATCTTAATATTATTGAACCTCTGTGATCTACTTTGGAGAGAAGGGTGCGTCATCGCTATCCACCTCCATCATCAGTACCTGAACTTGCCATTATTTTGCAGGAAGAGAGGTGTAAAATTTATTTTTAAGCCATACAGGACTTGCATTTATAAATTTCGAGGCCAGTGTATTCTATTTTGAATGCCAACAGTTTTCCTACGGGTTATTAGGTACGGTAATGTGGTGTGACTTTGTTGTTTCCATATTTTTGACTACACCTTTTAACTTATTAGCTTAGACTTGTCAGAAATTCAAATCAGTCATGTATTTGTGGAGAAATCCGTGTGATCCTATCATCATGAGTCGACAATGTGTACAGCGTAATGCCAATCAGATATCTAAACAGACGGAATCCAATTAGTTTCGTGGATTATTTGCACCATAAAAGATTAATTACGTCTAAAGAGTCATTTCACATCGCAAATTAATCTGTAAATACGGCTAAGTCCTGAATATTTATTATCATCATCATCATCATCATAAATACACGGATGTGAGTTAGTAATTCCTATCCACCATCTTTCACGTATTACAGTAACAGAAATTCTTCTATGGAATAGGAGGAGTTGTCAGGGAGAAACTTTTTCAGTTTGTTTTCAAATTTAACTTTGCTATCTATCAGACATTTTATATCACTGGTTAAGTTATCAAAAATTTCAGTTACGGCATTGTCCACCCTGTATTGTCCTGAAGACAACCTTAACGTGGACCAATGTGTGTCTTTTCCTTCTGCTGTTCTAATTATGTACAACGGTTTTTCCTTTTGAACTGCAGAAGATTGTTTATAACGAACCCCAGTAGGGTAAAATTACTGTGAAGCAGTGGTCAGAATGTCCAACTCTAACAGATGGGCGCAAGATGAGTGAGGGTGAGCATCACATAATATTCTTGCAGCATGTTTTTGCGTGATGAAGACTTACTTTGTTCAAGTTAAGTTATACCAGAACATTATTCCATATGACATTATTGAATGAAAATTTGCAAAATATGTCAACTTACTGATTTGTCTCTTCCCAAGATTTGCAATCATCGTAAGTGCAAATGTGGCTGAGCTATGTTGTTTTAGGAGTTCCAAAACGTGGTGTCTCCAGCTTAAATTCTCCATCAACATGAACACCTAAGAATTTTGAAGTTTCCAACCTATTTATTATTTTACCACCAGGTGTTACACTTATCACTGTTGTTGTACCCCTAGATTCGCGAACTTCAATACGTTGTGTTTTTGAAATTTAGTGAGAAACCATTCGCAGAAAGCTAGTCAAGGATACTTTTAAGAACACTGTTTACTGTTTCTTCCGTTGCTGTATGAATGTTTGGACTGATTACAATACTTGCGTCATCTGCGTAAAGAACTAATCCTGCTTATTGCGTATTAGACGGAAGATAGTTTACATGTATGAAGTACAATAGACCGAGCCTTGGGAAACAAAATGCGTGATTTGTCCCCATTCCGAATGATGTTCCCCGATTGTATTGGCTGAATTACGAAGTAAAACTTTCTGCATTCTTTAGGTTGGATATGACAGCTGATTGGCTATACCGTCAATCCCATAAAACTTCAGTTTATCTAGGAGAACATTGCGATTCACCGAGTAAAATGCCTTAGAGAGATCGTAAAAATGGTGAGTGAACATGTAAATAACATTCTCAGTACAGCAACTCTTCCTAAATCCAAATTGTAACTTGCTGAGGATATTGTTGCTCAGATGGGATACTATTCTGGAATACATCACCTTCTCAGAAATTTTGGAAAATGTCAGCAGTGGGACAGATCGGTAGCTATTGACACCTCTCCTATTACCCTTCTTAAAGAGGGGTTTAGTAACAGCGTATTTCGATCTCTCTGGAAAAAAAAGTCGTGAGTTAGTGATGCATTACATATTTAAGGTTATGATATGGGAATCAGTCTTTAGTATTCTGCTGGAAACACCATCAGAAACTAAGGGAACACAAAGTTTTCTTAACTTCACAATAAAAAATTAGTGATACTGCCATATGACTGAATTTATGAGAGTTTCTTTTTCAACATACTGCTGTTATTTTTCCTCTTTAACTATTTATCCCTATATTTTTTACTGTAATTAATAGTCATTTGTTAAATACATTTGCTGCATGTGGCTCATCATTTATACCGCTTCCATTCAATTCAACGGGTATGTTATCCTGCTCTCAGCCCAGTTGTCCTGTCTCTCGTTTCACTGCATCTCATATAGACGTGAGTCTGTCGACGGGCTTACTATTTTCTGGTAATGTCTATGTTCCTAGATTTGTTAATAACTCTTCTTAGTAATTTTGAGTAGTTTTTGTAGCGTGGAACTAGTGCAGCATCTCTAATTGTTCTGGTAATTTCCCTTTTCCTTTCGCAATATACTTTAATCCCTCTAATGATCCTTGGTATTTCACATGCCTGTTTAATATTCTTTCTGATTAGCGTATGTGGAAAGCTATTTTCAAATAACGATATTTATTTATCAAGGAGTAGATTAAGTTGTATGTTAGCATTTGGTTTATTAAAAATTTCATCTCAGTTCATCTCTTGTAAACTGTTCTTAAAACATTTGTTCTGGAGTCAATTACTCTGATTTCTACTGAGGAGTATCCATACTATAAAGCACTGTTATTTATCGTAACTAACTGTGCAGAGACAGCAATTGTTACTGTGTCAACAGTTATTTTCTTGCTTTGGGCTTCACTAAGGTTCAAATGGCTCTGAGCACTATGTGACTTAACATCTGAGGTCATCAGTCCCCTAGAACTTAGAACTACTTAAACCTAACTAACCTAAGGACATCACACATATCCATGCCCGAGGCAGGATTCGAACCTGCGTCCATAACGGTCGCACGGTTCCAGACTGAAGCGCCTAGAACCGCTCGGCTAGCAGGGCCGGCCTTCACCAAGGAAAACCATCAGTTAGGGTTCTACTGTCTTTATAAAACTGTGTTGGGAAGTTAGTTATCGAGATTAAATTTTAGGATCGAAACAAGATTTCCAGATTATTTTTCCAATCAGAATCCTTTATAAAATCTACATTTAAGTCACTACAGACTATTAATTGTTTGTTGCTGTGTGACAGATACCATGGTAAGGAATCCATGTTCCCCATAGATAGTTAAAAGTTTCCCAGTGGGGAACTATGTACAGTTAGAACTAGAAGTTAACTATTTTTTTAATATTAATTCAAAAGCATTCACTTCTATGTACTAATCACTACAAAATCTACTTGTGTCAATGTTTTTTAACTTGCGTTCTGTCTTAACATACGTAGAAACTTTTTTCTACATTAGTTTTTCAGGGGTAAGTTGCTGGAGTGCAGTCTTTCATTTGTAACTTACCTGTGCCTGTAATATTTGCTATATTTGTTGTGTGATTAAAATAATTCGTGTTTCACGCGACTAGTCTTTGCTGAACATGTGATGATTCTTTTGGGAGAAGCTTACTTTCCTACATAAGCGTCTTCGTAACTCAATGTAAAAGATACTCAAAGGTCTTTCAGGTCGGCACGACTTCTATGACGTTTGTCAATTAGTTGAGAGGTGCAGGCGCAATATAAGCTGATAAAGTAGGTCTTAAATGAGAAGTCGAGTCCCGGTGCGCCACACAACTGTAACTTTTCAAGAAGAAAAGAAGATTAGTATTTAACGCACCGCTGGCGACGAAGTCGTTACAGATTGAGCATTTACTCGTAGTAAACGGGGATGGGGAAGGTCAACCGCCGTGTCCTTCCATAGCGACCATGCCGTCATTTTCCATAAGCGATTTAGAGAACGGGGAGGGGAAAGTAACCTGGAAGGTCTAACGAAGGGTTGAACTCCGGTCCTTCCAATTGTGAATCCAGAATCTTACTGCTGCACCATCATGCTCAAGAAATACGAGACGGGGGCGAGGCTACAATTGGTCACCGGATTTGTCTTTTTTGAAATTCACCCTGAAGTGTATTTGTAGTTAGTTACGTGCTCCATACAGCATCTCCACGAGCTATGTGTACCTGAACATATTTTGAGTATGGGTACATACTGGCCATTTATAAGTTACTAAATAGCACACTGCCTTAAATTTAATGAGAATGAACGTATCCGTGTCTCATAGTACTCATGTAACAAGTGATATCGCACAATTAAGCAACTATGAAACCTAGGTTTATGACATTTTTCCGTTGATTTAAGGAACAGTAATAGCATCAAACTACATTTTAACACATTTCAGAGGGATCCACTGGACATGTCGCTGTTTTCAAAACTCTTGACTCTTGTTTGGAAAGAGTCAACTTCGAATCCTAGTTCTTTGATCGGAATTTCAGGTTTTCATGGGTTCCCATAATCATTTCGGGAGAATTCTCTGATGGCTCCATAGCTAAAATGGTTCCTTCGACAAAGCCGTTGCCGATTTTCCTGTCTCATCTTCCTGCAAAATTTATGGCCTAAGATTGAATGAAATTACAAATTCAGATTTCTAGGTGCTCCAGTATCATTCGGCCCTATGATTTTTTAAAATAATTTACCACTTCTGTCGCCTCTAGCTATAATTTGTATTATGAATAACGGGATTTTGCACTGTGGTTCGGAAACAACTTTTTTCACTATGTACAACCTCGTTGATAGCGCCCGTCACGCTTTTCGCCCATAGAGCTGTTATATACAGATAAGTTACAACGCTAGAAAATCGCAGCTACATGCAGGAAGAACTGCGGACGATCTACGCTTGGTACGGGACTTTGTGGTTTACTCAGTATAAACAAATTTAACATATTGCGCAGAAAGAGCCTGACTTATGATTACATACTGCATAGCAATTACTGAAAGCAGTCATATCCATAAAAATCTCGGAGTAAATGTACGGAAAGAGTTGAAGTGTAATGACCACAAACCGTATCGCAGGTAAGGTAGATGCCAGACATTCACTGGAACTGGAAGAATCGTCAAGAAATTTAGTTCAGCCACAAAAAGGTTAGTTTACAAAACCCTCGTTCGACCAACTCTTAAATACTGTTTGTCCGTCTGGGATCCGTACGAGATATGACCGCTGGAGGAAACACAGAATATCCTAAGCAAGAGCAGCGCATCTAGTTTACAGGTTAATTTAGTTCGCGAGAAGGCGTTGTGGAAATGCCCAGCCAATTCCTGTGACAGACTTTCCAAAAGATACGTCGAGCATCACGGTGTGGTTTAGGGTTTAAATTCAGAGTGCGTACGTTCCTAGAGGAGTCCACCGCTATTTTTGCTTCCTCTTACGAGTATCTCGTGGAAAGTCCACGAAGGTAAAATTAAAGACATTCGAGCAGACGCGGAGGCTTATCAGCAATCGTCGTTCCTTTGGAACATTCGCTACTGGATCAAGGAAGGAAAAGTGACAGTGGTACGCGAAGTGCCCCCCGCCACACACGGAAATATGGCTGCGGAGTACAGATGTAGCCTCTCCTTTCTCCAATGAGATTCAGACCGCCTTAATCTTGTGCAGTAGTTTTTGGAACACACTTTTCCCTCAGCTAGTAAATCCAGTCTATAGGGAAATCATACAGTAGTTCTACTGCGGGGTAATTGTTTCTTGAAATATTCTGGAGGGAGAAAAAACAACTGTTTGCAATACTTGTGTTGAACGTCAGACGAAAATTTCACATACCCGCATTGGAACTGATTTAGTGCAGATTTCACGAGTCCGGCTTCTACAGACTTTAAACGGAGCGTGTTCACACATGTAGGTACATTTCGAAATAAATAATAAAAGGTGCAGATCTTAGATGCTGTGCTACTGTCCGTGGAAGCTAATAAACAAGGTGAAGTCTTGGGACCTCAAGTCCAAATAAGCGTGTACGGCAACATACCGGCGTGTTTACGGCGGGTGCGATAGAGACGTGCTCAGTCGTTCACTTCTGCCTTGTTTACTCAGCGGGATCTTTTGATGTAGATTCCCAGAGCATCCTGGGGCACGACCCCGGCCGCTTCAGATGCCTGATAGTCGTCCTATCCGTTTCACTCCAATTTCCTCTAAAAATCTGTCTGCGACGGAACAATGAACACATCTCAGGCTGGAAGTAGTATTCTCTACTTCCCCATCTTCGCATAAAAGATATTCGCTCATTTCTTTTTTTAAAAAATCCGCGTTTGCAGCCCTTCTTACAACTCAACTTCCCACTTCACAACAGCGTTTGTTGGTGTAATGTAAAATTACACTGGCTCGGGTAAGAAGAAAGCACTATAAGCAAATGATCCGTTATGACAGTCGAGGTAGTCGAACTCACTTGACAACTTATCAGAACATGAGGATAAAAGCAGCTTTTCTTATCAATCTGTTCTAATAATGTAGTTAGATTTGTCTTATCACGATGTACGCATACAGTGACTTGATAATTCGTGCTCTGATTTTCCTCGTGCAACAAGCATTGAGTTATCCACTTTAACAGGAATTGAGGAATGTTACAGAAGGTGTTTTTTTTTTGTTTTTTTTTTACATGTCAATGTTTACATTTTCTATCAACAGGATCGCATCGGCAGTCAGTTACACTACATACAAAACCAAACAACATCTCCAGCATAAATTATTCTAGCTTTATAACTTAAAAAAAAAACTAAGTGTCAAAAGTAACAAGAATTCATGTCTGATCCTCCGATATATGGACTTGGGGGACAATGTGAGCAACCGTCTTCGGTCGTTTGCAGATATGACTGTCGTTTATCGCCTAATAAAGTCATCAGAAGATCAAAACAAACTGCAAAACGATTTAGAAAAAATATCTGAATGGCGCGAAAAGTGGCAGTTGACCCTAAATAACTAAAAGTGTGAGGTCATCCACATGAGTGCTGAAAAGAATTCGTTACACTTCGGTTACACGATAAATCAGTCTAATCTAAAAGCCGTAAATTCAACTAAATACCTAGGTATTACAATTACGAACAACTTAAATTGGAAGGAACACACAGAAAATGTTGTGGGGAAGGCTAACCAAAGATTACGTTTTACTGGCAGGACACTTAGAGAAAGTAACAGATCTACTAAGGAGACTGCCTACACTACGCTTGTCCGTCCTCTTTTAGAATACTTCTGCGCGGTGTGGGATCCATACCAGATAGGACTGACGGAGTACATCGAAAAAGTTCGAAGGAGGGCAGCACGTTTTGTATTATCGCGAAATATGGGAGAGAGTGTCACAGAAATGATGCAGGATTTGGGCTGGAAATCGTTAAAAGAAAAGGGTTTTTCGTTGCGACGTAACCTTCTCACGAAATTCCAATCACCAACTTTCTCCTCGGAATGCGAAAATATTTTGTTGACACCGACCTACATAGGGAGGAACGATCACCACGATAAACTAAGGGAAATCAGAGCTCGTACGGAAAGATATAGGTGTTCATTCTTTCCGCGCGCCATACGAAATTGGAATAATAGAGAAATGTGAAGGTGGTTCGATGAACCCTCTGCCAGGCACTTAAATGTGATTTGCAGAGTATCCACGTAGATGCAGATGTATGTCAAGTTCGTTATTTGTCATTATATGCGACCAAAATGGCAACTAATATGCGTTCGTAATTTCCCCCACCCACAGTATCTTTATTCTTGCCCACCTGCCAGCCAAAAATAAGGCCACTCAGATCCTATCATTGATGAGATCAGTCAGAAATAAAAGACGGAACAAGATGAATGTGAATGAAGCTTTAAGGAACTAATTTTGTACACACTTAATTATGAACCCCGCGTACACGGGCTGAATTAACAGAGCGTTCTGCTGGAAAAAAAAGATGCCTGTGGTGAAGATTTCAACCAAGAAAGTTTGTAGGTTGCCAGGAGTAGCACTGTAACACTGTCAACTTTGAACGATGTCGTATACATTCAGCAACCTGACTTTACTATCAGTGAAGGCTATGAAATTCTCAAATGGACTAGTACGGTAATTCCTATAAAATATACGCAGTCTGCTCAACCTTGCTGCGAGCTCGTAATTTGTCTAGACAATTATTTTATACATTAAAAAAAAGGAATCCGTTCTGTGCTGCGTTTTGTATTACATTTGCATATATAATTATTAACTACTAGGTCTACAATTTTGCTTCCACAGTTTTTTTCTCGAAGTTTGGGGCTTTATTGTGAAAACCTTACATAAAAAAATATGAGTCATAGTATTGCCCATCGCTGGCCACTACATTCTCCCATCTTTCGGAGAGCATACGAATCCCGTGGCGGAAGAACTAGGCGTCTTTTGTGGAGATCCATGAATCGATTCAATTTTGCACTTGTTTATATGATCGGAAGTACTGGTCAGCCAGACTGTATACCACTGATCGAAAAAGGTGGTAGTCAGAGAGAGAGCAACGTATGAAGAATACGGCGGTGGGGTAGGACTTCTCATTTCAACGTTTCCTTGCATATTTTGACGGGTTTTGAGACATGGGATCGAGCACTGACCTGCTGCAAAATTACCTTTACGTGTCTATCGCTGTATTGTGGCCGTTTGTGTTTCAGTGCTGGGCTCTAACGCATCAACTGCGCCACACAAACTTGCTTTGGGTCACATTCATCCCGCGGGCCGCGGGCTGGACACGCTTACTCTAAATTGAAATTATCCACCATCTTTATTTCTGAAAGTTGCCTTCGTTAGTTGAAAACATTTAAAGTCTGCCGCTAATGCTTCTAATCCCACTACTGTCCCACTTTCAAATAAATGAACCCTTCTCTCGCTTTTCCCTCGTCTTCTAATGCAGTTAATAACGGTCTGTTCTTAGTGCGACAGCGAGAGACTGCAGGAAATATTCGACTATGGTGTGCGATGTCAAGTCGATCACCTAGCTCTGTTAAATCTGCGGCACATTTCGGCCGCGAAACAGTCGCGTCGGTGTGGAGAACTCTTTAACACTTAGTTGTCCAGAACTTTCACGACGCTTTCTGCGTCAGATGCCCAGATTGATGCCCTGCACACTACAATGTGGTAGCCATTAGACCTTGTCTTTAAGCGGGGAATGTGTGGAGTACATTCTCTCTTGGCATACCGCGTATCTTAACTCGATCACGGATGTGATGCAATGGAAAACGACCAGAACTACTTGTGTGCTGAACAGCCGCGTATCCAATAACGTGCAATAAATGTGTATCGAAACATTTGTGCAATCGATTGCAATGTATTCCAACTATAGCTTTACGGTACAGAAAAGCTTCCGACGTACATGGCCTTTGACGAGGTACGGACATCCAACGTTTTGTCTACCAGCAGTACATACGTTATCCGATCACTTACAATAAATTCTAGTAACAGCATGTTTACGGCCGACGTGTTTCGATTTTGCCACGATATTTATTTCCAGCTATCGTACCCTTGGTCACAACCCATTAAATCAGTAGATTTCCCCATTCTCTGTATTCGTAACACCAGCCACACTGAAGTTTCTTTGTAAATTTGGTAGACAACTGCTTTACGATTCCGGACGAAACGAGTTTACTATTCCGAGTCACTATTTCCACAACGCGTTTCGAAGTGTAGATTAATGTGGATTACAATGACATGTTTATGTTGTGCTACGGTTCACATGGCTGGGAGCACTATGGGACTTAACATCTGAGGTCATCAGTCCCCTAGAACTTAGAACTACTTAAACCTAACTAACCTAAGGACATCACACACATCCATGCCTGAGGCAAGACTCTAACGTGCGCGGTTCCGGACTGAAGTGCCTAGAATCGCTCGGCCACAGTGGCCGGCTACTGCGAAGTGAGAGATCCGTAAACGGAACGCAAGAGTCATAACATGTGGTGCTGGTGTAGAAGAAGTAGGAGGTACGTACATCTGAAGGTCCCTTCCTTACACCTCACTGTTGCAAACGGGCGTTACACCACGACACAGACATCCATCTGAATACAGCGAACAGACACGTCAATGACCGGACGGAAAGTTCATAATTTTGTGAGGGGGGAAAAAATAATGCGTGGGGCACGAGGGAGATTCGTACACGGATCTACCCCTTCGCAAGACAACCCGTGACTACACAACAAAGACGCCGCAGCTCTTTACGTTCGCATCGTAAGCTTGGACCGTTCACTTTTTCTGTTTTGTCTCTTCTTCAGCATATCTTCTGCCTCTTTCCATGTTCGATTTGCGTTTAGCTTTCGACGGGCTATCCACTGGGCCATCTTACCACTAAACCGTGGGGGGGGGGATGGAGAGTTTACCTTGTGAGAGGTACTGTTGTGCTGTCGAAAGTTCCCTGGATCAATACCAGCCGTAACACGAAGTCTTCCAGAAAGTTCCCCCACACCACTACGCCAGCAGTAGAACATTGGCAGAATGGGACCCCTCTACAAATCACCATACTGACGATGGTTATTCAGGGTAGTCCAGAACCACGAATTCTTTGCCGAGAATGCGATACCATTCATCACAAGTCCATGCTTTCCGGTCTCGGCACCACTCCAGACGCTGCTGTTTGCTCGAAACAAATTCGCTAATGCTAACATCTTGGCTTCAGCCGTTTTATTCAATGATATACTATACTGCCTATTAGCGACATGATTATCTATGCCGGGACTCGAAGCCATATTTCCCGCTTATCGCGAGCGGTCGCCTTAACTACTCCGGCTGTCCTTGTGCGCCAGCAGTATAATTCAGCGAGCATAAAATGATCAATGTAAGGTACTATGTAATAAGGATGGAGGCAGCGTGATACACAGAATTTTGTGTTGGTCCGAGGGGCGTACAAAAATGGCTGAAGGGGTTAAGTCGACAGCTCGCGATAAGCCCGAAATCCGGGTTCGAGTCCCGATCGGGCACAAATTTTCAGATGTCACTAACAGGCAGTATGCCAACGCCTTATACAGCTGAAGCCAAGATATTCGCATTAGCAAATTTATTTCGAATAATTTCGTGCGGCTGTAGATCGACATTAAGGCCCGATTCTTTCAGGCATGCAAAGTAGGCTGTAGTTTGTGTTGTGTTAAAGACAGCCTACGCAGGAGACTGTCATTCTCTAGTCCAGCTGCTCTCAGTTTCCGACCAATGGCACAGGACGATACAGAACGATGCAGGGAGTCCATTACCTGTTCCCAGTTGGGCAGGCGTAGATGTGTATGGCTTGCGATGTGCATAATACTGAAATCTCCCTTATAGTCCTCAGACGCGATCGACCGGAACCTGGACGACGGGTACACCTATGGCTTCTCTCACGTTCGTATGAAGTCCATCATCGGGGCACTGTCACATCCGAATGCCCCACTGATCTGCATATTTCCCGATGTGACCAGCTGGCCAAATGGAGCCCCACAATATGGCCAATTTCAGACCCTGTCAGGTGCTCTTAACACTGTCCCACCGGAGTAGACAGCATTTCCGTAATCACTGAACTAAGCTGTTATATACCTTACCAGGCTGGTAATAAACACTACAGTGCTCTGGTGGCAGTTCTAGCTGTCACAGAGAATTGCAACTCTGATTCACATACCCCCGACGGCGTGTACGTGTACCAAGTTATATTGACATTCGACCATGTCTTCTGGTGCTTCCCTTTTCTGTCAGACGGCTTATTTTATACGAAGAAGCAGACCCCCTTATAAAATAGAACCAAATTTAGGCGAGTTTTCGTTTAGTATAAACATTCCAAATAGAATTCTAAAAAAAATGGTTCAAATGGCTCTAACAACTATGGGACTTAACATGTGAGGTCCTCAGTCCCCAAGACGTAGAACTTCTTAAGCCTAACTAACCTAAATATAGCACACACATCCATGCCCGAGGCAGAATTCGAACTTGCGACCGTAGCGGCAGCGCGGTACCGGACTGAAGCGCCTAGAACCGCTCGGCCACAACGGCCGGCAAAGAATTCTATTGCGCACTGAATTCTAATTTAGCCACTTTAATGAAATACATATAACACGACAGCTTTCCGAAAGCCGTATAAAAAAACTACACTACTGGCCATTAAAATTGCTACACCACGAAGATGACGTGATACAGACGCGAAATTTAACCGACAGGAAGAAGATGGTGTGATATGCAAATGATTAGCTTTTCAGAGCATTTACGCCGGTGGCGACACCTACAAGGTGCTGACATGAGGGAAGTTTCCAACCGATTTCTCATACACAGACAGCAGTTGACCGGCGTTGCCTGGTGAAACGTTGTTGTGATGCCTCATGTAAGGAGGAGAAATGCGTACCATCACGTTTCAGACTTTGATAAAGGTCGGATTGTAGCCTATCGCGATTGCGGTTTATCGTATCGCGACATTGTTGCTCGCGTTGGTCGAGATCCAATGACTGTAAGCAGAATATGGAATCGGTGGGTTTAGGAGAGTAATACGGAACACCGTGCTGGATCCCAACGGCCTCGTATCACTAGCAGTTGAGATGACAGGCATCTTATCCGCATGGCTGTAACGGATAGTACAGCCACGTCTCGATCCCTGAGTCAACAGATGGGGACGTTTGCGAGACAACAACCATCTGCACGAACAATTCGACGACGTTTGCAGCAGCATGGACTATCAGCTCGGAGACCATGGCTGCGGTTACCCTTGACGCTGCATCACAGACAGGAGCGCCTCGGATGGTGCACTCAACGACGAACCTGGGTGCACGAATGGCAAAATGTCATTTTTTCGGATGAATCCAGGTTCTGTTTACAGCCTCATGATGGTCGCATCCGTGTTTGGCGACATCGCGGTGAACGCACATTGGAAGCGCGTCTTCGTCATCACCATACTGGCGTATCACCCGGCGTGATGGTATGGTGTGCCATTGGTTACACGTCTGTCACCTCTTGTTCGTACTGACGGCATTTTTAACAGTGGACGTTACATTTCAGATGTGTTACGACCCGTGGCTCTACCCTTCATTCGGTCCCTGCGAAACCCTACGTTTCAGCAGGATAATGCACTACCGCATGTTGCAGGTCCTGTACGGGCCTTTCTGGATACTGGAAATGTTAGACTGCTGTCCTGGCCAGCACATTCTCCAGGTCTCTCACCAATTGGAAACGTCTGGTCAACGGTGGCCGAGCAACTGGCTCCTCGCAATACGCCAGTCACTACTCTTGATGAACTGTGGTATCGTGTTGAAGCTGCATGGGCAGCTGTACCTGTACACGCCGTCCACGCTCTGTTTGATTCAATGCCCAGGCGTATCAAGGCCTTTATTACGGGCAGAGGTGGTTGTTCTGGGTACTGATTTCTCAGGGTCTAAGAACCCAAATTGCTTGAAAATGTAATCACATGTCAGTTCTAGTATAATATATTTGTCCAATGAATACCCGTTTATCATCTGCATTTCTTCTTGGTGTAGCAATTTTAATGGCCACTAGTGTATTACGAAGAGGAAATTGATGCTTTACTTCAATGTCGCGCAACATACATCAACATGACAAATTTCGTTGACATATAGGCAACGTTTTTTCGAACGCAGAGGAGAGGACTCACCTGTCGGTCCCTGTCGGGCAGCGAGCAGTCGGAAGAGGCGCTGAGCCGGCGAGAGGTGTCCATGCCGCCCGCCACAGCCGAGGACCTGCGTTCGCTTCCCGTGGCCGGCATCTCGCGTCACGCTGCCGTCTGCCTCTGCAACACGCCGTCTTACAATAAAACACACTATCACAGAACAGTCAACTTACTCATAAAGTTGAATCGTGACCCAGTAGAAATTACGTCGACTTAGTGGCTTTATTATAGTCGCCATATTTCATTTCTCTGGAAATTTTAATTATACCGGGTGATCAAAAAGTCCGTATACATTTGAAAACTTAATAAACCACGGAATAATGTAGATAGAGAGGTAAAAATTGACACACATGTTTGGAATGACATGGGGTTTTATGAGAGAGAGAGAGAGAGAGAGAGAGAGAGAGAGAGAGAGAGAGGGGGGCGGGAAGTAGGAAAAAACACCCCATATTGCTAGACGCGTGAAAGATCTTTCGCGCGCGTCGTTTGGTCATGATCGTGTGCTCAGCCGCCACTTTCGTCATGCTTGGCCTCCCAGGTCCCCACACCTCAGTCCGTGCAATTATTGGCTTTGGGGTTACCTGAAGTCGCAAGTGTATCGTGATCCACCGACATCTCTAGGGATGCTGAAAGACAACATCCGACGCCAATGCCTCACCGTAACTCCGGACATGCTTTACAGTGCTATTCACAACATCATTCCTCGACCACAGCTATTGTTGAGGAATGATGGTGGACGCATTGAGCATTTCCTGTAAAGATAATCATCTTTGCTTTGTCTTACGTTGTTATGCTAATTATTGCTATTCTGATCAGATGAAGCGCCATCTGTCGGACATTTTTTGAACATTTGTATTTTTTTGGTTCTAATAAAACCCTGTGTCATTCCAAGCATGTGTGTAAATTTGTACCTCTCTATCTACATTATTCCGTGATTTATTCAGTTTTCAAATTTATACTGACTTTTTGAACACCCAGTATTTTATAGCATTCATCTTTTAACTATCAGAAATGGTTCACTTTGCGTCGTCGTCGTCATTCCGAAGACAGGTTTGATGCAGCCCTCCATAACAGTCTATTCTGTGCAAGCGACCTACATGAACACCCTCTAAATGAAGGATGCTACCTGCTTCCATTTAACCTGCTCACTGTAATCTAGTATTAGTTTCTCTCTTCGATTCGCGTGCTCGCTCTTTCTTCTATTACCAAATTGAGATTCCTCTATGTCTTAAGACATGTCCACAAAATCTCCTTTTCCACAATTCGATTCGGTGTCTGTTCTTTAATAACTATCTACCCAAGTAAGCTTCAGCACTCTTCTGTAGCACCATGTTTCAAAATCTTCAATTCTCTTGTTCTCTAGCCTGTTTATCGTCCATGCTTGACTTTCGCTCAATGTGAAACTGCACAGATACCTTCATAGAAGCATTCCTAATATTTCAGTTTATATCGGATGTTAACAAATTGTTCTATTCTCAGAAGCGCTATTCTTGCTACTCCCAATGTGCATTTTATATCCTCTCTATGGTCCGCCCCCGGTAGCTGAGTGGCTTAGCCGGCACGGTAGCTCAGCGTGTACGGTCAGAGAGCTGGTTGGCCTCTGTAATAAAAAACTGAGTGAAAGGATCAACAACGAACTTTAACGGATGTCATGTGACGTCTGCAACGACCAAACAACGATCAACAACGAACAAACTGAAAAAAAAAAAAAAAAAAAAAAAAAAAAAAAAAAGTGGTCAGCGCGACATAATGTCGATCCTAAGGGCCCGGGTTCGATTCCCGGCTGGGTCGGAGATTTTCTCCGCTCAGGGACTGGGTGTTGTGTTTTCCTAATCATCATCATTTCATCCCCATCGACGCATCATCATTTCATCCCCATCGACGCGCAAGTCGCCGAAGTGGCGTCAAATCGAAAGACTTGCACCCGGCGAACGGTCTACCCGAAGGGAGGCCCTAGTCACACGACATTTTTTATCCTCTCTACTTCTCCCAAATGCTGTCCAAGTAACAAAGCTCATCGCTGCTTTTAATGTAGCACTTCCTAATTTGATTCAGTCAGCATCACCTGAATTAATTTAACTACGTGACATACCCTTATTTTTCTTCTGTCGGTGTTTTTGAAGATACTATCCAGTCCGTTCAACAGAATTTCCTAGTCCTTTGCCGTCACAAACTGGGTTACTATGTGATTGGGAAACCGGTAGGTTTTCTTTTCTTTTGCATGAACTTCAATTCTCTTCCCGAATTTCTCCTTGTTTTCTTCACTGCATGTACAGATTGAGTGAGATCGGGGATCGGTCATATTGCTGTCTCACTTTCTTCTCAGTTATTGCTTCCCTCCATTGTTCTGCAATTCTTAAAGCAAAGACTGGCTTCTATACAAGTTTTAGATAACCTTCCGTTCTATGAAACTGTAACTGTAGCTGGGATAAAATACAAGAGTTTGTTCCAGTTACCATTATCAAAAGCAAATGTAGGGGTACTCCTGATATTTGGCTTGTCAGTTCAGTTGCTTTCGGTTCTGGTTCCGTTTGCAGTAATGTCCAGTTTCGTGCAGTGTCAGTCGTCTGGGAATCACCGCAGTGCTTGGCAGAGGGTACTTTCTATGGCATCCTTTTTCTGCGTTTCATTCATGGATCGATCATGGAAAGAACTTCTTGGGCGAACTACTACTTGCGTCATTTTATCTGAGCGAAATCTGTGAGATGGATACGTAGGGGCCTCAGGAACATTCGTCTTTTCTGCCGTGAAAGGCGATCCTTGAAATATTCTAAAAGCGAGATGGGCAGCGTGCTACTTCCAGTATCTGATGTTTAACGTTGTCAAGAGATCTGTTGTACTGTCTTACCAGTCTTACAATTCTGTGACACTCCACACCGCCCTTCTTTTGGGTATACTCCTTGTCTCCTTGCTAGTCAGATATGAAATGTATCCTCGCAGTTGAGCAGTGTTGAAGTATGGACCATGTAAGATTTTTGTCAACAACAGCTTTTTTAAGCAAACAGAAGTTTCTCACTGTCCTACCGCTGAATCGCAGCCTGTTGAGTTCCTTAATACTTCGCTTAGACAATTAAAAGCGCGCTCTAAAGCGTGGAAGATTCTAGAGCTGAAATGTGTCGGGAACTGAAGCTTAGGAAAATCGCAAGTAAGTCATTGGAGAATACTCTCCAACTTGACGTGATAACATTATCTAAACTGCAAAAACTAAATCGACCTTTCAGTTCTGCCAGTATTTTTCAGTTTGAAAAATGATGATGGTTTCACCTTTCACCTTAGTCTATATTCCACGAAGATTGTAATTCACGCCATAACTAACGAGAAGATGAGTCTTATGTAGAGAAAGGTCTTATCTAAGTAACGTTTGAGACGATTAAAGCGATGGAAGTCTAAAAGAAGTCGTTAGCTTTAGTATACTTTCCACTCGTCTTAACTTCAAAGCTCCTCTTCGGATACACCGAGCGAGGTGGCGCAGTGGTTAGCACACTGGACTCTCATTCGGGAGGACAACGGTTCAATCCCACGTCCGGCCATCCTGATTTAGGTTTTCCATGATTTCCCTAAATCGCTCCAGGCAAATGCCGGGATGGTTCCTTTGAAAGGGCACGGCCGACTTCCTTTCCCATCCTTCCCTAATCCGATGAGACCGATGACCTCGCTGTTTGGTCTCTTCCCCCAAAACAACCCAACCCAACTCTTCGGACACGAAGTCCGAAATTAACGCGAGAGGGAGAAGTACAGCGAAGGGCGTTGACTGTAACGACATTGTTTCATTATACTGTTATACTTGGTAATTTCAAACGATCGAGCTTGGTAACAAATAGATTTTCTCCTCTTATGAAAGAAAATTACGTTTTGGACTCCAAAACCAAAGAAAAACAAAAAAGGAGACATTCTCCTTCCACCGTGGCGGCAGTTACTGGAAAATTTTCTAGACCTCCATGTGTGAAATGCGGCAATTTATTGACGTGAGTGACTGATAAAAGGGAAAGAGCTGGAAGCATTGTTAGTGTGGTATACCGTGAGAGTATCACTAACATGCAGGGTGAAGCAGAGCTTCACCGACATACTTTCAAAGGTTGTTCAGGGATACTTCGAGTATTCTGGTTTCATATACCCACAGTTTCCGACGGCACATTACAGAGGTAATATATTTCGTTTGGATTGCCACCAATTAGCTTTGTATTTGTAATGCACTGAAAATAGTGCAGAACAGTACAAACATCTACGGTAAGCGCAGTGTCTCTGGTTTCTGTTCGATCGCGGTGCCTGCCGTTGATAACAGTAATATGCTATCAAGTTTGCATTCAGTACTGCTCGGCTCTGTCAAGGGTTTTGTTTTCCGGAAGTGTTAGTTGTGCGTTAACA
This sequence comes from Schistocerca piceifrons, assembly GCF_021461385.2. Lineage (NCBI taxonomy): Eukaryota > Metazoa > Arthropoda > Insecta > Orthoptera > Acrididae > Schistocerca > Schistocerca piceifrons. Next base: position 112,193,836 of record NC_060149.1, read on the forward strand.
GTGATACACAGCCGTATTAGTCTACCACAATATTATTGCACTTGCACTATGGAGTGAGAGCGCTTCGGTCAACTTACCGTGAATTTATCGTCTTTCGGGACGTGCCCATACAGCTATCTTAAGAGTGTAAGATACGAATGTAACACAACAATACCCAGTCCCCAAGCGGAGAAAATCTCAGATCCGGTCACGAAACGCAGCAGGGCCCCTTCGTTTAGGAATCTACATTGTGGGTCTTAGAATTAGTCTTTAGTATATGCACAACTGACCTGAAAATACTGACAGTGCGATGTCTTTTTCCTTAGTCACCACTATATTTATTTGCTGTAATGTCAGCGCGTGTTCGGCCACGGGAGACCTAGTGCAATAATAGCGTTGGCGGTTAGTACTATGGGTAGATTTACTGATGAAGAGATGGCCAATATGCACCAATGGGTTCACTGAATACAATGGAAGAACACTGAGCTGACCCCGCACCGATAGGAACCACATCACAGCACTTTTGCAACCGAGGGTTGTGGTTTTACTCCGTGTTGTGTGTGATGCACGTTTTCTTTTTTTTTCATTGAATATTACAGGTTTCATAAATTACAGAAACAAGGGTGACTGCGGTAACAAGCCGAATAATCACAATTACACTATTTTGGTACAAGTGACCCACGGTCTCTGGCAGCTCGCTGTAGAGTAATACTCAGAAGGTATCCCTGTAGAACCTCTGAATGATGAGGAGTTCTGCTTCATCCTGTATATTAAACATTTAGATACGAAGGGAAATAAGTGTTAGGGGTTAAAATTTTAATTAATAAGAGAGGTTAAACACTATATCGTGCGTCGCACACGAACGGAAATGAGTTCATTGGTTCAAGATAGAGAAAACACCAAGCTCATCGAAACATGGAAGACAAAAACAAAACGCAGGCGATGTTGAAAGTTTGAAACCCTAGTGCACAGCCAACATACTCTTAACACCATTCAGCGCTTGCTCTGTTGCGTTACCCCAGGACCCGTAACGAGATTTATTGGTTCCCCTGCGGAACATCCAATTTAGTTCTCAGTGACGCTTCCATGGCAGGAATGAAATGTAGTCGTAGGCAGCCAGCTTTTACATTACCTAACAGATTTCGCCTTAGTGTCGTGTAGTTATTTGGCTATTAAGAAGGCTCGAAAGACAATGCAGTTTACTATCGAAAACAAAACAAAAACCAATGATATTTTATATATGTTGCATCTTATTAACTCCGCGGCCGCTAATGATAGTTGGTGAATAATGCAACTCGTCTCAAATGCGTTTTAATTTTTTTTTTAAATGGTATAACTGGTTTCGGGCTACCATGCCCGTCTTCAGATGGCTAATATTTTTCGTTACACAGATGTTTTGATCAACAGCATGTCGTCTGTTCCACAATACGTTCCAGTAGATGGCGATTTGTTTCGTTGAGGTGTTTTGATCAACAGCATGTCGTCTGCTCCACAATAAGTTCCAGTAGATGGCGATTTGTTTCGTTGAGGTCCATGTTGCTTTCTAGCTCGATGTGTATGTTCTTGAATTCCACACAGCACACATACTGTAAATGTCACAGGAATTTTTTTTACACTACATATGCTGTTGATCAAAACACCTGTGTAATGAAAAATATTACTCATCTGAAGATGGGTATGGTAGCTCGAAATGGGCTAGGACACTAAAAACATTTAAAAAGTATTTGTGGCTGGTTGCACCCTTCACCAAATAAAAACCGCTTGCGAAGCGTTCTATATAGCTGGTACTTCATACGCTCTTATGACTACGAAGAAACAACGCACATTTTATGACTGTACAACCAATAAGGGAACGCCTTGCTCCAGAAAAGTACGCTGAAATTTTGTGTTAGTGTGTCTAGCTGCATTAAAATAAACCATACATCCAATACTTGCTAATGTTTCAAGGCGTTATCAGTGTGACAAAAGGGTGTCATACAGAATTTTTTTCTCTCAAATGGCTCGGGATCAAACATTCACTTCACTATGATAAGTCTGCGTCTGAAAGGGTGAGGGATCAGAGACATTATATAATGCATTAGACGTCATCTAAATAAATGCGTGTATAAAGAGAGGCGTGTTGTAATGTAACGTCCCGACGACGTCAAGATCGCTTTGAACCTCACTGCTGCCTATTACGAGTGTTCTGTCCTAACCAGTGTGCCACCAGGCGTAGCTTCAGCAGTTTTGTTTCGTGAGCATTTCTAACTCTTTGTATGTTATTTGTTAAGTTCGCTGTCACGAGGACAGATGATATTCAGTGCACACTAAACTGATTCTGATATAGTTCAGTGTACAACAGTTTGGAGTTGGGACACAGAATCCATTGAAATCGTTTCAGACAGCGAAGAAGTGACGATTCAAGCTGAATTACGAGAAGAGGTAGTCAAATGGGCTTGTGTATTATCAACTGATAGGAACTAGAGAAGATCTTACTCTATTTCTTGCTCTTATATTTCAATGACTGAAATACCAAGGCACAGTCGCGGAGATTTGTGAGTGGACAAATATCTGACATGATAAATGACGCACTAAAAACCGATGATGAGTATTTGCCCGAAAGCGTGAGATGTCATGACTTTTCATGGAGACATAGGACTGGAAGATTATTGCGAGTAGACAATTGGACGCATTATAGAATGTGGAAAGAAAGCAAGAACGACGTTATGAGATATTTAGAATGTTACAGGGCTTATCCCTATAAATAAAGTGGATATCCTAACTGACTGACTCATCATCGCCAGCCGGCCGCTGTGACCGTGCGGTTCTAGGCGCTGCAGTCCGGAACCGCGGGACTGCTACGGCCGCAGGTTCGAATCCTGCCTCGGGCATGGATGTGTGTGATGTCCTTAGGTTAGTTAGGTTTACGTAGTTCTAAGTTCTAGGGGACTGATGACCTAAGATGTTAAGTCCCACAGTGCTCAGAGCCATTTGAACCATTTTTTTCATCATCGCCCAGTCCAAACCGCTAAGGAAAGAAAATTGAAATTTGGAGAGGGTATTGATTTTCCACAGTACGCATCGTTTAAGAAGGATTTTTGCGAAATATGAGACGAAAATTTTAATGAAAATGTTTTGTTACATTAAAACAATTTTAAAGTTGAATCTATGAAACACTGCATTTGACTTTTACAGATATATGTGGTAGGGGATAAAAGTTTCTTTTGAAGTACCAGAAGCACTCAAAAGGCAGGTTTAACATAGACCAACTATATCTGCCAGAATCGCTTTTTGGCCAGAAGTAAATTTGGAAAAAACCATACTTCTACGGCCGTAATTAGCGTGCAAAGTTTAGAAGACATTTCACTTTGTGAACAACATAAAAGTTCGATTAAAATAACTGTGCAGACCATACTGTCAACGCGAGCGAAGCAGTGGGCAGTAAGCTAGTTAGCTTTAAAACTAGCGGTAGCAATACATGTCACAGTACTTCACAGCACTCGCCCCACTCTAGAAAGAAGTAACTTTTCTAAGAGTTAGAAGGATTGAAACTCAGAAAGTGATAATTCATTTAATAAGACAGAAAATCCGGAAGTACAATAATAATGGAAATAATGGGCAGAACTTCGTGAAAAGTGTTATAACAGTGTAATGGCAACAGGTGGCAAAATCAGAAACATTTGTAGCAAGTGGAAAGAACAATTCTGTCCAGATTACGGAAGAGCTTTGTACTCAGACAAATTATGAGGCCACGTAAAGTAGGGAAGTGTGTGAGGAGACATCCATCGTGTTAGGAGTCTGAGGGCACAGAGGAAACTACTCCATTTCTTATGTGTATTATTTGAGATTTACACTGAGGTCCACGATTTAATTGAGACGAACCGATAAATTACGTAAATCAAGCGTACAAGGCTTCAGACTGAAAGCCGTTAGTAGCGGTGTTACTCGAAGGGCAGTTTAGGCCGTGAAGTGGAAGGGTTCTAATCTTACGTCGGAAAGCTTCGTGCTTTCCATGTGGGTTAATTTTGATATACCGCAAAGCTACTACTTCAGTTCCCATAGTTGACACTAAGCAACTGGTATTCAGGTACAGGATGGAAGTGACACAGCGGACTGCGTTAAACAATGTCATCCTCATAGATTTGATAAGACAGTCGTCCTTAATTTCTATGCTTAACTAATTTTGTTGTTAGATTTTCAACACGGCCGTTTTTCATGCGTAGAACAAAGTGACTATATAAGTCTCGTTGGAATTTTCAGGTCAATCTACTGCGTAGTTTGAATTTACGTGTGTATCACCTGAACAGGAATCTAAGTTCGTTCTGCTTCTTCATAGTCCTAAACTCAGTTTTACGTTTTCCCTATGTAGTCTGTCATATGCTACCCGAGAGTCTATGAAAAGGAGGTAGGTCACCAAATGAGTTCATAGCCTCCGTCACACTTTTGTTTCAGAATCCAGATTTAGTTAAAAACTACTTCCTACATGGGAAGCACCCTGATGAACTACTTATCCATTCAAGCACTTAATGCATTCTAGAAGATAGAGAACAATGCAGCAAACATTTAATATCGCTGTGTCATTGCCTATTATCTCTTTCTTGTAGAGAAATCAAGGTCCATACAGCTGTTAGTATTTTATCTCAATTTCATACATTCATTTATTGATTAATAGGCAATGGCCTTGATCTTCAAGACTCATCAGAAATTTCTCTCTGCCTTGTCCTCTTGCATTTCATGATGTATTTTACGTAATAATGTTCTGTAGGTGCCAGGCCTTTTACTCCTCATTCTTTACGTGTTCCTTGAAGTATTTATCACTTTTATGTGATTTGTCTTGTTGCATATGACGGATACATACTTCACGAAAAAAATTTACCGAAGTTTCAGAGAAAACGAGAAACCACCACTATAATATATTGTGACCGAAAGAGGTGGCGCAATTTGACACATTATGGAAAAGCAGGGTTCAGATCTCCGTCCAGCAAACTTGAGTCAACTTTTCTGTAGCTTTCTTAAATCCTTTACGCTGAATTCAGGGGTGTTTCCTGGAAACATGGAACATCCAATCTCTTCCCCCTCCATTCTAAAAGTGAATTTGTCTACCATATTATCTCTCTGGCAGCAGGACATAAACATTACATTCCTTCAGTACTACGGTGTAAGGAACTGCGCGTACATTCTGATCAAGGCAGTTCGATAACAGTTAAGCTTATCCACGTTTAATTTAGTCCGCGACGTCTTCGGACAACAGAACAACAATATTTGCCAATGACGTGATCCTTATTGTAATGGAAGCTGTGTGCTTAATAATTAGAATTCATAGATGCTTAAGGTGTGGAACGACCTGGTATTCCACTAACTGAGCCCAGAAATGTCGAACCGATGCAGATGACGTTGCATTTATGAGATTGTACAAGTTTGTGAAGGTTACTACCTATAGATCATGGGATCCCTCTTTTTATCAGCTCGGGTACTGTATAGTGTGTTATCATTCCATAATTATCGACGCGCAAGTCGCCGAAATGGCGTTTAATAGAGCCACTTGGCGGCCGAACTACCCCACAGGGAGTCTCCCGACCAATAATGCCATACATTGCTGCCTGCGGGGACTGACGACAACATACTACACCACACGCAGTAAATTAGACCTTAACACAAAGGAGAAGATGCAAGCAAGAGCGACGTTTCTTCAGCATACAGTAAACATAGATCCGATTAAGAGAGAATACAAATCAAAATCTACAAGACTATGTTTCGCTTTAAATGTGGATAAATTTAAGTCATTACGGATGGTTAAGAGAAACAGCCTAATAATATTCGATGATATTTTTAATGGTAGAATTCTTGAGAGTCACGGCGGTTTATTTATGCGCAACGTTGTTGAAAGACGTCAAATGGAACAATTACGTAAGGTCATTTCCAGGGAAGGCATATAGTTTACTATCGTTTACTCGGCGAGTTCTGGGGAGATATAGCTCACGTACAAAAGAGACCGCATACAAACGTTTGCGCGACCCATTCTAGAATAGTGCTCCTGTGTTTGGTATCCCCACACGATCAGATTAAACGGAAGCACCGAAGCAAGTGTGAGACGGTTATGGAAACTGTCTGTAAGCTTTGATCGGAATCTTTCCATGGAGGGGACCGTCTTTCCACGAAATGCTATGGAGAAAGTTTAGCCGACCAGAATTTTGGATAGACTGCACTTGCTTAAACACAAAATAATGGAGAGAACGACTTCTGGGAGGCACACGGCGGTCTGTTCTCTAGAAGCGGTATGAGGAGAATACTTGGATCTGACGAAGATGAGAGAAGCAGAAGGGTGAGAGCACAGAAACTAATGAAAGCACGTTGGCTGGAAATCAGAATATAAATAAGGAGGCGATCGAAAAGCTTCAGTCCGAAGGCCGTATAGGCCAGAATCAGTACGACAATCAGGCAAAATCGCGCGATCATTGGGGCAATCATCCCACTGACACACCAGGTGGAAGATACCCGTTTGATTGAACAGTGTCCCGTTGCGTGAAGAAGTCCGTACCTGCCAGCTGCACATCCTCGTCCGACAGGAATCATCGATCTTTAAAGGCCTTTTTTTTTTTTTTAAGGAACCGAAGGTGCGATAATCGCATGGGGAGGGATGAGGACTATAGGGTGGGTGCTGAGTGTCTCCCCCTCGAGTTGGCGTAACTCACGCGTTACGTCATTTGCGATACGGGGTCGTATATTAGCATGAAGTAGCAACAACCCCCGTCACAACTTCCCGTCCACAACGGTGGTTTTCGACACACATACTGCCGGTGTTTGCGCTTCGGCCGCCAAGAAAGGAATACAGCACGTTGACCCTGTTTGGACGCATTTGGTAATTATATCGTGAAGCATCCCCAACTCTTGTGGTTCCCTTTTTAGGTACTCCAAGTCGACGTCTGCTCGTAGATACGTATCGTCGGTAGGTTTTCCGGCTTTACTTCCCGACGTCACAGCGACGACTCTCCGATGAAGTGCGGGCCTTGTGTTTTGCTATTACTGCGAGCCTTTATTTAGTAATTTGCCCGGCTACATCTCTCCTCTTTTATGATTAAGACAGCCTGCGCCACCTTTCGGAGGGAGTGGGGACGTCAAAGAGTAACGAAAGTTCATATTAAGCGGTCCGTAAAACACGTAAACGTTCACTTCAGTTAGCGTGTGAGTTAATGCCTACGCTTTCCGCTAGATGGTGCTGACTTACTGCTGATTAGCTTCGTTCCGTCAAACCTTCACTGATTAGTACTAGGTAAATGAAATAAGTACAACACCCTTGTATTTCACTTTCACCCTATGTTCAAGGATTAAGATGGTGATTGATGATGGTCTATTTAAAAGGTTCCTAGCCTGGAGGAATCTAAATAGTCCACAAATGCCGATATGCACGCGCTCTACGTCCAGATTCGCAACTAACGGCACACGACACTTTCATAAGTCCACACGTTAATATCTGAATACCGGTACCTCTGAATTCACTCTTATCAGCAGATAATTTGAGTTTCTGTCGTCTATATGTCCGTAAAGTTACAATCTAGCACTAAAGTCCTAAAATCCCCTTAATACTCCGTTGCTACCAACAGTCATAGATCGTACACTACATCACTTTTAATCTCCGTAATATTCTAACAGTTTATCGTGAATCTTAACACGATAAAGTCCAATCTAATTATTGTCTCGCTGACTGACGCGGGTTTCCCACCCTTTAACGAAACACTCTAGGAAAAAAGGCGGCAATGACGATCAGGCCTTTTTATAGGTTTTTCATCACAAGAGTTTAACGTCACTGACTTCTGACGGAGCTTCCGTGGCTTCGCTGTACTTAGACGTTCAACTACTTGCTGATATACTATAATTTTGATCTGCAATTACCGAACTCTATTTTCCCCTCTAAAAATTCTATTCTTAATTTTAAATTATTCTTTCTATAGCTTTTATCACTATAAACTGAGCCGAGGTGTTACAGTCGCCATAGTTCACGTTTCCCCATTTACCACAAGCACGTCTGACAGTCACGAATACCACTCTAATCCGTTGCCTACATGCTGGAGTCCCGCTACGTTGCATATACGCTGCAGCAACGCCCTGAAACGGAAACTTTTGGCCGCCATTATACATTTCGAGTAGGAAGTGCCTCTAGTGGCGTGGTCACGTAGAAGGATGTCTGTAAAGGCGATGCTGAGGGGAGAACAGTAGAATGCGCGTCCCACTGGTAGACTAAGAATACAGGAACTGGAAAGGGGGCCGAATACACCTCAGTGCTCCAGGAGACAAAGGCAGCGACAGTAAATCAATGGCTATAGAGAAAACTATCAAAAACAGGATGTGGTATTCAGGATATGCGATTGCTGGACGACCACAGGTAACAGCTTAAAATCCACATCGCATGAGCTCTAGCCGAGCTGGTGCCACGCGTAAAGGAATGCAGCTATCCACTTCCCAAATTCTTTTCCGAGGAGGAAAAGAATCTGTTGACACCGACCTACATAGGGAGGAACGATCACCACGATAAAATAAGGGAAATCAGAGCTCGTACGGAAAGATACAGGTGTTCATTCTTTCCGCGCGCTATACGAGATTGGAATAATAGAGAATCGTGAAGGTGGTTCGATGATCCCTCTGCCAGGCACTTAAATGTGATATGCGGAGTATCCATGTAGATGTACATGTAGAAGGGGCTAACTTTGCATTCGAAACCGTTTCAGGTAGAATAGTTCCAGGTAGCATGTACTCCTCACCGTTGTGCGTCCTTTACCGGAAAAGAAAAATAATGCGGGCAGTGATCATTTCCCACTCGCGCTCTACCTCCCACCGAAGCAGAACTCGCCCCACACTGACGCAGCGATAACAAGCGCGGGGTGGTGGTGCATAGCGCACTGTGCGGTGTGCGGTTGTTGGCACAGCAGGCATGCAGCCAGCCGGGCGCTAAATAGCGCGCCGCAGGACCTTGCGCTGCCTTAGTCATCTGCGGGATGCGCGCGCCTATTCTTAGTTCCTCATGCCTGCGCGGAAGCTCTCCACAGCTGCCTCGATTTAACCACAACTTTTACAAGCCCGCCATTGTCTCCGCGGCCTCTTTTTACTCAGCCGCTCTTCCTCCTCGCGCAGGTATTTCAGCAGTCAATTTAGAAACCGATGGTGCTTAAAGAGGTGATCAGGGAAGGAGATTTAAACAGACCAAATTAGACACAAGATGGTCACACGTAACGGCTTTTAAGACTGACGCCTGTCGCAGGAGGTATCCTAACAGCGTTCTCACAAACAGGAGTTCCGCTCATTTCCAGAAAACCAATGGTCGTTGTTAACTAGAGCTTATTTTCGTAAGCTGACGAATAAGTGACGCACCGATAGTAAACCGTAGAGGTTAAGATGACTGTAAATCGAACACCTGGTTCAGCTCTTTTGATTTAGGGAAATTCCTAAACATTTGCATCTGTACAGCTAACGCGAGCGAGCGAGCGAGCGAGCGAGCGAGCGAGCGAGAGAGAGAGAGAGGGGAGAGAGAGGGGGGATAGAGAGAGGCGGGGAGGGTAATGATCGACGGAGAAAGTGAGGGATAGGGGAAGGCGTTAAGGGTAAACAAAATTTAGGCCTCCATCCAGACTAACTTCTAGATAAAAGTGAAGATTCTAGCGTTTCGTCGACATCAGAGATGGCGCTTGGTTGAAGAAGGGTATCGAAAAATGTCCTTCCGAAGGAACCATCCCGACATTTGCTTGAAATGCTCCAAGGTAAAAACACAGAACTTAAATCAGAATGGCTGGACAGGGCCATGCTGACAAAAAGAGTGAAGCACCCACGAGACAGGGTCGAATGTCAAAGTAGCTTAGTTGGTTGGTTGCTTTTGGGGTTTGATGGGGGCTAAACATCAATCTCATCAGTCCCCAGTTCCAGACATACTTGTAAAAGGCCTATACAGTAAAAGCGTACCCTCTTCACCCAGAGGGAGGGTACACCAAGGGGTACAGAGCTAAAATGAACACCGCAGTAACACAAAATAGAGGACACTTAAAAGGAGCAGAGCAAATAGTTGACTGGAGTAAAACAGACTACAGTGGTTGATGAATCAGGTAAAAGGTCAACCACTGAACTACAAACGAAGAACCTCCAGCTGGTAAGTGTTGATAGAGGTACCAACACAACTTGTTATCATAAAAGACACTATTTTGGCATCCACGTGACAATTAAAAGTCGCTGGAGTGGGTGTTGCCTGAGAAATCATGCGAGAGCGCCCACACTAGAGCGAGTGATAAAACCCAGTTGCACGGATAAAACGTAAAACTGAGTCAGCTATACAGACATCGTCACCATCAGAAGATGGACCACTGTCAGCCCTGCATCACAGCGACACTTGGGCGGGTTCTCACGACGAAGGAGATAGCTGTGGGTCAACCGTGTATGTCCAGAGAACAACTGTACGGCAGAGAACAACTGAGTCCCTACGCGTACCCCTCAAGGATGAGTTCCATACGGCCGTGGACGACTTCAAAGTAGCTTAGTACATGTACACACCACCGGCGTGTCTGAGAATCATTGTTGCAATTATCTGTGACTACGGCCACCAGAGCCCGCCCGGTTGGCCGTGCGGGCTAACGCACGACTTTCCGGACTGGTAGGAGCGCCGGTCCCCGGCACGAATCCGCCCGGCAGGTTTGTGTCGAGGTCCGGAGAGCCGGCCAGTCTGTGGATGGTTTTAGGCGGTTTTCCATCTGCCTCGGCAAATGCGGGCTTGTTCCCCTTATTCCTCCTCAGCTACACTATGTCGGCTATTGCTGCGCAAACAAGTTCTCCACGTACGCGTACACCACCATTACTCTACCACGCAAACATAGGGGCTACACTCGTCTGGTGTCAGACGTTCCCTGGGGGGGTCCACCGGGGGCCGAACCGCACAATAACCCTGGGTTCGGTGTGGGGTGGCGGAGGTGTGAAGTGGACTGCGGTAGTCGTCGTGGGGTTGCGGACCACTTCGGCTGCGGTGGGGACGGAGCCTCTCCGTCGTTTCTAGGTCCCCGGTTAACATAACGGCCACCAGAATGCAACAGCGTTTTTAGTGTTAATTACCAGACCTGGTAGGATATATAACGGGCATGAACAGCTTCAGATGTGTACTGATCACGGAAATACAGTTTGCCCCGGTGAGACAGAGTTATCGGCACCTGATGCGGTCGGAAATTGGCCTTATTGTGGGGCTCCGTTTCGTCGGCTGGCCACATCGTACAATATCCAGAACTGTGAGGCATTCGGATGTGACAGTGGCCCGATATTGGACTGCATGGAAGCGTGTGAGCAGGCACAGGTCCACTCGTCGCCAAAGTTCCTTTTGATCATGTATAACCATAAGGCAGGACCACCTTACTGCGCACGAAGCGCATATTAACCCCTTTACAAATGCTGCTGCTATCGTAGAACAATTAATGGACCCCCTGCAACATTCTGTGTCTTCCTACACTATTGGTCGCAGAGTAGCAGCAGCCGGACCAAGGAATTAACGTCCCATGCATAGGCTGGCGTTATCACCACAAGACAAATAGCTGCGTTTGGAGTAATTCTGTGACCAGGAAGCATGGACTACTTATTAATGAAGTTGCATTGTGTTCAGCAATGAATCGTGGTTCTGCACTGTCCCAAATGATCATCGTCGGTGAGTACAGCGTGACCGGGCGACAGGTCCTCTTCTTCGAATGTTCTCGAGGGGCACTGCGGTATTGTTCCTGGCGTTGCGGTGTGGGGATCGGCTGGGTATAGCTGCAGGTCACTACTGATGATGATGGAGGGTACTAACGGCACACAGTAAGTCTCTGTCATCGTGCGGCCTCATGGGTTACCTCCAATGTGACAGTATCGACTTTACATTTTTCAGCAGGCAATGCTCGTCGACGCATGGCACGTGTATGAACTGTCTCTTTCATTTTAAGATAGTCCTGTGGTCAGCAAGATCCCCACATCTATCTGAGATACAACATCTTAGTGTCAGTATCTCCAACACCGAGGATCACTTACAACAGTTGTGCGCCATCTTGCCTCAGGAGAGAGTACAGGGCCTATATGCACCCTTCCCAACAGAATCAGTGCATCCAAGCCAGATAGTGTGTGCAACGTCATACTGGTAATTGTGCACGTACTGCCAAGCTCTTTGAAAATTCGACTCCTTGTCGTAATCCCTGACAACGTCACATACCGTCTCAACCTGTGAAGTTTCATTACATTTCTTCCTTGCCATCTTGGGACTCCACCTCCTTTCTTTGTCAGGCAGTGTATCTTGCCCATCCTGAATACGTGTGCGACGTTTTCAGCTCTCAGATTCCTTGATTACGAGTAGGGCTTACAGAAAATGCTTTTTTTCGCCAAATGTCCTCTTTTCCAATGTGCACGGACTTGTCTTACGTTCTAAGTGTGTTTACAGAGCTTTCGGAAAGAAACTGACAATATCTCTGGTGGCAGCTTGAGAATATCTGCTACTCGCCGTAATGCAAAGAACTGGCAGCCTTTTAGCTACTTCCTGCACATACGAAGCACTTTTATGTAACAAACCAGAAGATGACGATGATGACATAGTGGATGCTGTAGGACCATTCACTGTACAGTTTTTGTAACAATATCTCCTTTTCGTACGCACGTCTAAGGGACTGTGCGATGAATTTTTTCTTATTTCGTATGGGAATTTCGTATTAATTACCCTACATCAGTGGACGTGATATCAAAAGCTGAATTTAACTGGTACTGGGTAATTACTTACCAGTTTTTAGTTCAAATGGTTCAAATGGCTCTGAGCACTATGGGACTCAACTGCTGAAGTCATTAGTCCCCTAGAACTTAGAACTAGTTAAACCTAACTAACCTAAGGACATCACACACATCCATGCCCGAGGCAGGATTCGAACCTGCGACCGTAGCGGTCTCGCGGCTCCAGACTGCAGCGCCAGAACCGCGCGGCCACTTCGGCCGGCCCCAGTTTTTAGTAACGGACTGGAAAGATGACACTTATTCTATTACTGTTTGATTCAAAAATGCTATCACGATAACAATGAAGTGACGTAGTGACGTTCGCTTTGACAAAAACATGCAGAAACATACTTAGTCTGTTTCTCATTTAGCACCGAAATACACATCTAATTTGTTGCGATTAAAATACTATTGCCAATTACTGTATATCGTTTTTCAGAAAGAAAGTTTCTTTGAAACAAAGAACTTAGAGCGGAAGTTGACAAGCAGTGTTGAAATGACACATTATCAGTATAAATGTTGACTGCGGCGTACACACAGTGATGCAGACTGAAGCTTCCCGACGAAGCTATGCCCCGACAAAGCATTCGCCTAATCGATTTAGGGAAACCGAAAACTAGATTTCGAACCATCTGATCCCGAATGAGAGTTCAATGTGTGAAACACACCTCTTTGGCAATAACATGGACTGTGAAACGTCTTTATCTGTCCGAGTAGGAGCTCACTTTTAATCTGTCCACAGGTTTCCCAACAGCAAGCGCTTATTTAAAAATTTCTCACAGTAGGTAGGCTGTTGGCAATTTTTGTCGCAACAAATAATAGAAGCCACTGTGAAGTGGCGCTATTTCCTAGTACACACGAGAAGTTGGCAAAAACATTGGCGCGAGCCTGCCCACCTGTCGCTGTTTTCAATTAAGCGGTCTGCGCGAAGCAGTTAATCGCGACCCGGCTGGCGCGTCTGCAAGTATCCGGGGCGTTTAAGTTGCGAACAATTGCCGTGCGCCGCAACAACAGAAGTCACGGCGCCACCGCCGGATGTGACGAAACCGACTGGTCACGCCGGACTAATTCTCTGTGGTACATTCTGAAATGAATCTCTTTGTTTCTAGGTACAGTTTCGTCATCGGCAGCGGCTACGGCGCCAAGGCCGTATTTCAAATGTGTGGCCGTGCTTTCAGATGTCTTCGGCGCACAGGGCTGCGAACAAAATCATCGCAACGTACCAGTTAATGACGTATGCCAGTTTTAGAGCATGTATGCATTACGAACGTAAGTAACTGGTACCTCCGAAATGAAACGTATCATGAATTTTACATGAACTAAATGCTGTTTCTTCTCCGAAACGAATTGAGGCTCACTGCGCATGTCGTGTCTATGAAGGTTGTTCAGTCATTCTGTTAATCACTGCTGTCGGCAATGTTTTTTAAAGTAATAAATTCACATCATCATACATCCAACTTTGTTTAGGAAAACCTTAACAGGGACACGGCAGCGTATATGGTAGTTGGATAGTTTATATTCCACCCAGTCTTTTTTTATCATCTTTGGGCAGTTCATCACTGTATTTAGTAAACTGTACATCTACAAACAAAGTTCTCTCTTTGTTTTCTTATGTCTCTTCTATATATATGTGTAAACTTGACAGCAAAACTATGGGCCGGTGGCAATGGCAGACAGTTGAACACAGGTACACCACGGGCATCAATGAAATGCAACATGCCTTATTTTTCTAACTGCCTTGCGAACGAGCTGAGGACAAAATATTACTTCAGAAATTACAGAAAACTGATCTCGTCAGTATTCCAGACCTATTCCCAGAATGTACGTCTTTTCTGCTAACAGACAATACTGGTATTATCTGTATACATAACGCATGTTAACAGAATATATGTAAGTTCGTAAATGGTCACTGTACCTGAATAAACAACCAGCAGGATTCACATATAAGGTATCAAGTTCTAATCCATGAGACTATCATTTTGTCCCTGAGAGACATTTTTTGTGGCTCAACGCTTTGTTCTCGATGAGGCCTTTCATTGAATTATATGTAGTACATTTTTTGCAGCGGATTTTCCACGGAAGACAGTTCTGGTAGCGGGAAGGCGAATGCTCGACTTCGTTTTGTTGGGAGAATTTTGGGAAAGTGTATGTGATCTATAAAGGAGACGGCGTATACAACGCTAGTGCGACCAATTCTGAGTACTGCTGAACTGTTTGGGATCCCCACAAGGTCGGATTAAAGGAAGACATCGAAACAATTCAGAGGCGTGCGCTACCGGAAGATTGGATCCTCGACAGCCATCATGTAACGTATGTTTCCAAGTTAGGGAAGGATGAAAAAGCGGAGGTGAGACCACGGTTATTTCTTGGGGAAAAAGACATTCCTGTGGTCCACGCATGACCACCGTGGTACGTTGGGAACAGCAATCGTTTACGTCCTATAGATTAGATAGTAGAGTGAAACTTCCGGCAGATTGAAACTATGACAGACTGAGACTAACTCTGGACTGTCACCTTTCGCGCAAGTGCTCTACCAATTGGGCTACCAAAGCACGACTCACGACCCTTTCTCACAATTTTACTTCCACCAGTACCTTGCCTGCTACCTTTCGAACTTCGCAGAAGAGAAAGGATACTGCCGGGACATGACATAGCCAAAGCTTGGGGGATGTTTCGAGTATGAAATTTTCACTCTGCAGTGGAGTGTGCGATGATATGAAGCATCCCCGGCAGATTAAAACTGTGGGCCGGGCCGAGACTCGAACTCAGGACCTTTGCCTTTCGCGTAACAGTGCTCTACCACAGCACACTTCGCTGTAGAGTGAAAATTGCATTCTGGAAACATCACTAAGGCTGTGGATAAGCCATGTCTCTGCAACATCCTTTCTTCCAGGAGTGCTAGTTCTTCAAGTTACGCAAACTATTTCTGCGACGTTTGGAAAGTAGGAGACAAAGTACTGGTGAAAGTGAAGTTGTGAGGAGGGGTTGGGGTTTCAGTCGGTAGAGCACTTATCCACGAAAGGCAAAGGTCTCGAGTTCGGGTCTTGGTCTGGCATACAGTTTTAATCTGCCAGGAAGTTTCATATCAGCGCACACACCACTGAAAAGTGAAAATATCATTCTGAGAGTGATCTGTGCTAGCGTCTGAGTAGACTCATACTTCTGACATGAACCCGAGATAAGTCGTGCAGTGCTGTCTGAGGGCAATAAACGAAGGTGGTGGTGGTGGTGGTTAGTGTTTAACGTCCCGTCGACAACGAGGTCATTAGAGACGGAGCTCATGCTCGGGTTAGGGAAGGATTGGGAAGGAAATCGGCCGTGCCCTTTCAAGGGAACCATCCCGGCATTTGCCTGAAGCGATTTAGGGAAATCACGGAAAACCTAAATCAGGATGGCTGGAGACGGGATTGAACCGTCGTCCTTCCGAATGCGATTCCAGTGTGATAAACGAAGGTATCTAAAGCCTGTTCACTACGTTAACAGAGTAGAGAAGAGTTTTGTCTTACCATTTAGAACGAGCATTCGGAAATTCTGATGTTTATTGCAATCTTTGTAGTTTATTATTAAGATAGTGCCTTGTTGTGAGAAGATAATTTAATTTCGTTGTTTACGTCACTACATCATAAATCCCTACCTGACGTGGGAAGTTTAAATCAATAATTTTAACGAAAGAGCCGACTAAGATGGTGGCATAGTAGCGCAGTGAATGAAGATCAAAAAAGGTAAAATATGGAAATAATTGGTGTAGTCTCAAGTTTCTGTACAGTGTTTGGAGGAATTGCCATGAATAATATTCTAAGAACCCTGATCGGTCAGGGATGAGCGTAGAGAGCGGGAGGGGGGAGTCGGGTTGTTTGCCTTTGGAGGTCACTTTTGTACTTTTTCTTTACTAGCTCGAAACCTGCGGCCTCTAGCGGAAACGTATCCCAGTACAAAATTGAATTAAATTTCCTAACGAAAGGGTCCGATTTATTTTTCTTTAGGACTATTAGTTTGTGCGAAGAGAGCGAGAGAATACTGAAAATCTTTCGCGACTTGTATAGGCTTAGTTGGTTTATTAATGCCAATTTGAGGTGGCTTCCAGACCTCGTAGACCACTGGTATACTGTACCAAACTTTTCCTCTGGACGTCCTCTACATTACTGTGACCCGTTGTAAACAGTTATCGTTTACCTCTGTATAGTGCTACACTTGGGAGTAGGTCACTTCACGTGTCTATTCCATTATTCGAATATGAACATTATTACCAACAAGGCTATGCTAAAATAATGTGGAAGCATTCTTTCTTCTCTCCTCAGTTTTGTATTAAATCTCTACCTGTGTTACTTGGATGGTGATGGTCTTTGCTGTAGAGTGATGTGATATGATGTGTGATTATGAACGTCAGGGACAGAGAAATAAACCTTACGTTCGTGTATACCTGACCTGTCTAACTGTACCGATGGTTTTTCGGATTTAATCTCTCATTCGATCAAATGGAGAAATCACGCTATATAGTATCACATGTTACCTATAGATTGAATTAATCGTCTAATTCGATGGCTGAAGAGGTCACAATCTTCTTTTTTAGCGTTAATCTTTCCAAAAGGAACCCGAGTGACGCGGGGCAGTAGTTATTGCTCTAGACTCTTATTCGGGAGGGGCGTTCAGATTTACACGTAGTAATGCCCATTTCGTTTGCCTTGGCTTTTTTTTGTGAAGGTCAGGGCCAATTTCAAGTCTCATCCGAGTTTGTGTACTGACTGACGACATCGTCGTCGGCAGGCACGTTCCATTGTTCACAATCGGACGGGGGAGGGGCGGCAGAGAGAGAGAGAGAGAGAGAGAGAGAGAGAGAGAGAGACCGACCGTTGGGCCTTCATGGCCTGTTCGGGCGGAGTTTAGTTTTTTTAAACGAACAAACCAGAGAATGTATATTAGTCACCTTCATTTAATGTAGGATGAATGATGATACTCGTTGATCTGGGAAGATATCGACGGAATTTATCTGTGAAAAGGGCTGACAGCTCCAAGTTACCAGTCCAAATCACTTGGGCTAAAGAGTATTTAAATTATTTCTTGTATGATACTGGGTAAAGGGTATACATACACGATCATCTTTACGAGCCAGTAATCTATGACCACCAGGACTTCAGCAGGAAAATTCTTTAATGAGACGCACGGGTGTTTTCGTGTATTCTAGTGAATGCATCAGTCATAATTTTTTGTGCGGTTTGTTTGCACTGCTCGTTCTGCGTCGACAAGAACTGCTTCCACATATGATAAAACAGTAGAAGACAAACATTAAGTCAGCTTGTAACTGCAGCTTGTCCTTTCAACAATAAAGGGGCTTGTGATTCTCTTCGATGCCTTGTAAAAACGAACATCTAGTTTTACTGTCTTTTTCCAGAGACTGTTGCTTCCTTAATTCCATCAATCTGTTGCGTAGTTTGTCGTGCCGCTACCCGTCATCCATATACAGTTCCAATGATTCTGTTCTTATAAAGAGAGAAAAACATTTCAGCAAATTCCTTACAGTTCGAAACTTCCTAGCAGAGTAAAACTGTGTGCCAGACCGAGACTAACTCGGGACGTTTGCTGTTCGCAGACAAATGCTCTGTCAAATGAGCTATCCAAGCATGACTCACGACCCATCCTCACAGCTTTTCCGACAGAACCTCATCTCCTACTTTCCAAACTTCACAGAAGCTCTTCTGTGAAACTTGCGATACTGGCACTCCTGGAAGAAATGTTATTGCGAAGAAATTGCTTGGCCACAGTCTGCGCGATGTATTCAGAATGAAATTTTCACTCTGCAGCGGAGTGTGCGCTGATCTGAAACTTCCTGGCAAATTAAAACTGTGTGAGCGGGACCGAGACTCTGACACTAAATTGTGAGGACGGGAGTCGTGCTTGGGCAATTGAGTTGGTAGAGCACTTGCCCGCGAAAACCAAAGGCCTAGAGATTATTTAAGTCTCAGTCCGGCACAAAGTTCTATCTTGCCAGGAAGTTAATAGAACAGCGCGCACACTGCTGCAGAGTGAAAAATTTCATTCTGACCTTACAATTTTACCATTCACCCCGTGGTCGAGATAGATATCCTTTAAAAACTCTTTTTTTATCCAACTTCAAACTGCAAGCCACCCCAGTTCAGCGAACGAACATGACTGCTAGCTTTTTTCAGTTATTTCATTCACGAGCACAATTCTCTTCTGTATTAACACAATTATCCAGATTCTCTGAGTGGAGACCTAGCAAGTGTCAGAACTTCTTATCTATAGGCTTTTTCTAATTTCCAGTCAGATCCAAGGAATGGACAGTTAACATTTGCGAAATGAACTCGTTCGGAAGCTTACCGTTTTCAAGCTACAGGAAGATTTATTTATTTAAGATAATTGTTCAAAGGAAGGAAGGAAGATTAGTGTTTAATGTCTTACCAACGGTGGGATAATAAGAGACTGGGGACAACCTCAGATTGGGGAAAGATAGGAAGAAAGTAGCCTTTCACTGTAATCATCCTAGCTTTCACATGGATTTATGCACGAAAATTACGAAAAACTCCATCTTGATAGACAGGTGAGGAGTTGATCCGCTATCCACCCAAATACGAAACCATTGTCGTACCACTGTCACGTTGTACGGTCTAAGTGTTACATCTGCAACCAGCTATTTAAAGTGGAAAACATTCCCAATACGAAGAGCAAAGTTCACGTGTCACTATGTACGTTTAGTCTCTCTTCGCCGACTCAGTAGTATCCTGTTAAAAACAACTCTACGTCAGTACTGCAACTGGCTATTGCCATCTGTGCATTGTTGATTAAAAGGTTGATCCTGAAATGTTCTTTTTCTGATTAAGTCGATGTGTTACCGTTACTTCATAAGGTTTCAGTTGGCTTTTGCGCCCCGCTATGAGCGCATGCGTATGTGGGGATCGGAGCCGCCTCCCTGGCAACAGCCGGACATAGTGCTTTTTCCACCCGAAATTAAACGTTATTTTATAGCACCGTTATCTTTCTGAGGTGATTCATATTTCGGCCAATAGTTAGCAGCATTCAACACTTATGTGAACTTTGTAGTCACAGACAGTGATAGTAGTTTCCCCTTGCTCTCAGCCGTTCGTAGTACCAGCACAGAAAGGCCACGTTGGTGATCATCCAGACCGTTGCCACTGCAACTACTGAGAAGGCTGCTGCCTCTATTCAGGACCCACACATTTGTCTGGTGCCCAACAAATACCCCTCCGTTGTTGCACCTATAGTACGGCTATCTGTATCGTTGAGGCACGCAGGCCACCCAACCACAGAAAAGGCCATCGTTCATGGGGGTGGTGGGGGGGGGGGGCGGGTAACAGTGTATGGTTGCTGTTTAACTTTTTTTAAAATAAATCGTTTTACCTTTACAGCCACTATCTCACCATACATCGATTTTCGACAAAACTGTTGTAATTCGACATTTGTCTGCAGATCTGTTATCTAAATACTGTAGCAATAATAAGCATCAACTGTGTCTCCTGCCAACGAACACCTAGCCCATACTGCAGTTTCACTGTCGCTCTTTCGTTCATAGTTGTCTAATCTTAATTTTTTTCGGGAAACGCCAATTGTCACGCTTCCAAGTGGCGCACAATCTGAAATCGTTCTGTTTACATATTTAAAAGAATGTTGCCTTTCAATCGCAATAACAGGAATGAATAAGTGACAGTAGACAGTGTTAAGGTCTAAAATTGTTACAAAACCCAAATGAAAACGTTACGTACCCACCGTAAACGGCACGAAGTTTTGATACCCCTCTTCCCTGGCTTCCAGCCTCCCCTCCAACTGCGCCACCCTGCAGTTGCGCGGGAAGTCCCCCGAAGAAATCCTTATTTGAATGCAAGCTGCCTCATTTCCTGCTGCTTCCCTCCCATTGTGTTCCGACTACGCGAGAGGAATGAGCGTTCAACTGCGTCTTTCACCGAAATGTACGAGCTGCACACAGATTTGATCTTCGTTGTTATTTTCCATTTATTGTACGGTTTTGCGACGGATGTGGAATCGGCATGCAGTTACACGAAAACAAATCTGCACTGCCTTCTATGCCGAAGAAGTTGTGCCCTTCTCTTGTCGCGAGTTTCGTTAGACACTGCATGCAGTTTTTCAGTTAAGGAAGGTGGCTCTGTTCAGCGTTTTATGAACAAAGCCGTTGGATCCAGACTGAGATTTTCACTCTGCAGCGGAGTGTGCGCTGATGTGAAACTTCCTGGAAGATTAAAACTGTGTGCCGGACCGAGACTCGAACTCGGGACCTTTGCCTTTCGCCGGCAAGTGCTCTACCATTTGGGGTAGGAGACGAGGTACTGGCAGAAGTAAAGCTGTGAGGATGGGGCGTGAGTCGTGCACGGGTAGCTCAGATGGCAGAGCACTTACCCGCGAAAGGCAAAGGTCCCAAGTTCGAGTCTCGGTCCGGTACACAGTTTTAATCTGCCTGGAAGTTTCAAAGCCGTTGGATTTTGCTATATTAACGGTCAGTGTAGATTTTGTAAGACTTGCAGATCGATTTGGTGGCCATGACATCGAAGTAACTTGTCTATCGGGCTCCTCAAATCACTGTAGAACCATTACGGCCTTGTGTCTCTGAAAGTTATCTTGCTGGAAGATGCCACTGCTGCCATGGAGACATCCAACATGAAGGTGATTAGCAAGAATGTTCGTGTAGTCCACAGGTTCCATGGAATCCCACATGGAAGATCCCATAGCTTAATACTGCCCCCCCACCGGCATTCATCTATGGCGTAGTGTATGTTGCGACCAGCCGTTCGCTGGATGACGGCGGATCCGGACACTACCATCGATCTGGTGTTAGACGAAACTTGATTCATTCGACCTGACGACATGTTTCCATTGGGCAATGGTCCAGTGTCTCTGATGCTGTGCCTAGTGCACTCTTAGCTGACGATGTCGCTGGGTCAACATGAGATCGTGCAGTGGTCGTCTGCTGTCGAGCCCCTTGTTCAATTATGTGCGTTGAACGGTGTGCGAAGAGAGACTCGTACCAGCACTAACATTGTACTGTATCAGCAGATCCGCCACCGGTCGCCGCTTTACAGACCCGACAAGTCTCCGACTCCAACATTGCATGATGAGGCGTCGACGTTCAACATCGTCGCCTACTGGCGGTTTCACCGTCATCCACTTTTCATCGATCCTTACGACAGTAGCACGCGAACAGTCTACCCGCTTCGTCTTTTTCGAGATGCTCGTTCGTAGGTACCGGATCATAATTATCTGCCTTTTGTCGAAGACGCTTATGTTGGTGCTTTCCCCCCCATGAGCAGCGTGTATCTTCACTAAATGATTCCCCATTCGTTTCTGTTCCGCTTCTATACTTTCCTTACCGCGCCAGTAGATAGGGTAGAACATAATTTTTTGGGTGTACATATAGATGAGAATCTTAATTGGAAAATTAATATTTTGGATCTTCTAAAACGACTAGGTTCAGCAACTTCTGCAATCCGAATAATTGCCAATTTTGAGGATATAGAAATTAGTAAGCTAACATACTTTGCATACTTTCACTCTCTGACGTCATACGGAATAATATTTTGGGGTACCTCAACATTTAGACAGAAAGTATTTACTGCTGAAAGGAAAGTGGTTAGAAGAATGTGTGGGGTTCATAATCGCACATCTTGTAGGCATCTTTTTAAAAGACAACAGCCTCGCAGTACATTTACTCACTAATGGCTCAAATTGCTCTGAGCGCTATGGGACTTAACATCTGAGGTCATCAGTCCCCTAGAACTTAGAACTACTTAAACCTAACCAACCTAAGGACATCACACACATCGATGCCCGAGGCAGGATTCGAACCTGCGACCGTAGCAGTCGCGCGGTTCCGGACTGAAGCGCCTAGAATCGCTCGGCCTACTCAGTAATGAAATTTGTTCCCAACAACATGGACCAGTTTAAAAACAACAGTGACATTGATGATTATAATACCAGAAAAAAGAAAGACACTATCCTTTACTCAACCTATCTTTGGCACAGAAAGGGGTACAATATGCTGCTATAAAATTTTTCGGCAAATTACCAGACGAAATAAAATGTCTGACAGCAGTAATAGCTTCAAAAATAAATTGAAATCGTATCTTCTTGACAACTCCTTCTATACCATAGATGAATTCTTGAATAGGAATAAATAAATCTATAAATCTAGTATATGCATTTTGTGCCATTTAAGAGAATGGGGTAAACAATAGGAGTATTAATCTTTAACTCTGTATTATAATATATAATCTTGTTTCATATGTGCATTTCTTGTGCACTTTACACGTTCCACATCATAACGGCTACCGTACCGTGCGATTAATCAATGAAACAAACAACCAACCAACCAAGTGCCGGCAACGTCAACAGACGACTTTCAGTTTCGCGGTGGTACTGATCATAATTTTTTGCTTCCTGAATATAAGAATCGCAGAAGAGTGAGCTCCTGAACAGTGTTTCTACATGCTAGTGATCAGCACGGCGCAATGAAATTCTGTTATAATCACGAGACCGGGAAATAGTCATGCAGTAGCTTTCAGACACATCAAACTAATTGAAGTCCACGTTTATGGTCTGATATGAAGACGTAACATAACAAAGTGTGCTGTGTTTGAGAATCTTATTTGAGTAATTCATGGATGACTGAGGAAGAGCAAGAAGGATTTACATAGCGGAAACCAGAATCTCAACTTTCCAGAATGAGAGCCTCGGGCCCAGTTTCAGGAGAAAGTGCTATTGCCGAATGCGGCGGACAAGGATTTCACACTGACATCATTCTCTTGAAAATGTCTACAACCTACTCGACGTGTCTACAGCACCGCGTGTTCACAAGCGTAAGAACACAGCTAGCTAACAAGTTGCATAAAATCAGTTTTCATCTCTGACTAGGCAAAAAACGGTACATTAGTACATGGATGTTACGCAGGAGCCTTTTCTTTTAATAACTACGACCGGGTGCCACAAATCTTTTAATAGCTATGTCTCATAACGCTCATTTAATGGGAAGCTCGTTCTTCAGAGGACGGTATAGCTCCAACAAACGTGTAGCAAAAATACTCTGGGAACTCGCATATGAATTCTCCGCAAAAATACATATTTCTCGCGAAAACGTGTGCAGCCATTATGCTTCCTCCGTCCTACGTAGGCATCCTCGTACAGAAGAAACACAGTCAAGTATCTATCTCTCTCTCTCTCTCAGTAAATGAATGGGATAGGTCAAGGAATCGCTAATATTGGTGAAAGGTACCTGCTGTCATGCACTCTCCAGTGGCTTGCCGAGTATAGATGAGATTCATTGCTATCCTGGGCAGTAACACTTGTTTCACTAAGCGCTATCTGCTGTCAGACATTTTACACACGTAATCAGACTTTTGTCCCAATTTAAAGAGACAGTGTAATTCCTCTCATCGGTATAGGCGATGGTGTGTATAATTCGTATTCGCTCCTCAAATTTCCTTTTCGTGCATATAAAAAGGTGCGCATTTTATACATATTTGACGAGCAGGAAAGTAACGGTCTACAAGCTCATACGTCTATTTGATGATTAACGAAATGGACTGATCTACGCGAGGAACACGGTTAAAATCCCTGTCCAGCTACATTCTTTTAGATTTTCCGTGGTTGCTGTCTTCTAAAGGAGACTGCAAGAAACTACGAGAAACACGTTAAGTATGGAGCAGGATACCGGCTGCAAACTATGGCCGAATCAACAATTGGCTTCGACTTGTGCCTCGTATTTCTGACAGCATGGGACGAACGGCCGTGTGCCACTATATAATGGACACAATTAATCGCCATCCGGTTGAAATACCGCCGATTAGTAGACCCGTGACACTTAACACTTGCTTTAATTTAGCATGCGATGTTGAAAGCTTTCAGTAGTAGTAGTAGTAGTAGTAGTAGTAGTAGTAGTAAGAGGTCCCACTAACTCAATCTTACTGTCAGTTTCAAAAAGCACATCGTATTTGTTGATAAGGGAAATAGCAATTTATATCCTGGGCTCTCTGCTTCCCTGTACAGAGTATGGAATCCTACCACCGACACGCCGCTAAGAATCAAGTAGATGAGCAGTTTGCAAGCCAGTCTACTGGGCAGGAAGAACCCTTGAGAGAGTTGACGGTATTTGTATTTCGAGTATCTCTGATACGTAGTTTGCCCGAAACTAAGTTGAAAGAGCTTCCAATCGCTTGACGGTAATCAGGGTTGCTCAGTTCAAGGTCTGAAACGGCATACGCAATGGCACTTATGTCCGTAAGTTGTCATAAACAAGAAACCCCTCTTAGAAATACCACAAGACAAAATCTGAAGCACACAAACAATCTAAATGTTACGGCACCGCGCGAGGTAGTGCACACTGGATACACACGTTTTAGTGAAACATGCCACGGTTACTAAACGGTTTTAATCGTACGAGTCGTCAAGATTATGAACCTATTTGCGTGTGATTTGGTACACTTCAGTTCGTGACTAGACAACGAACGATAAGAGGTAAAAACACAACGTTACTCATAAAAATGTATAATGACATTAAGTGAAAAAGATTTTCCGAACAAGATACTGCTTGAGAAATTTGTAGAATACGCAGATGAACAGTGTTTCGGAAGAGCAACAAGCAACAAAAGTTGCTTTCAAATACGTGGTTTTTCCCTTTCAACGTTTCGTGCTGTATCGCAGAAATTCGTTTGACCAAAGGAGATGTCTGTCACTCTTGTCCATCACAGGAACACATTAACAGACAAGATACTGGTGATGAAACATCGTAGGATAAAAACTGTAGCCGTTTTAAGAGGGTGTACAATGGTAACGAAAGAAAAGCTTTTTTGAAAGAGTTTGGTTGGTTGGTTGGTTGGTTGTTTCCCTCAACAACAATGAACTATACGATGGCCATGGAATTCAATAAAATCAATCGTTGATAAAATAACATGAATCAAGGATGTAACTGTCGATCTCATACGGATTATTTTATGCGTGGCACTCGTAAATGTTCAAAAACAGTGAATAACGAATAAATAAAAAAACTTTTTATTATCCATTGAACTAGACTGGAGAGAGCGATTTAAATTATACATGTGGTGGTGGTGGTGGTTGGTTTGCGGGGGGCTCAACTGCGCGGTCATCAGCGCCCGTACAAAATCCCAATTTTATCACACTCCAATTTTGTACACAGTCTGATCTATTCACTGTCACAAATGATGATGATGGTGAAATGATGAGGACAACACAAACACCCAACCCCCGGGCAGAAAAATACGTAAGGTGATAAAAGTCAGCTAAACGCGTGTATAAGGAGAGAAACTGAATGATCATCCTTCTCGATCACGTAGTAAGAAATTTCTCCACTTATTGTTACTGTGCTTTTTGCAGTGACTTATGTAAGTATGCGAGCATTTCATTACAGCAGACATCATTTGAAACAGTTACATCTTGATTATAATCAAACCTTGCTAACTGCTGATTTTGGATTGGACAGACCTTGCAACCATGAACTGAGACGAAATGACATGTCTGTGTTTAGTCGAGCGCACAAAATACTGTGAGCATGTGTAACGTCCGGAGAACAACTAGTGACAAGTTAGAACTATGAGGTCGTTTGTGATGCTTGCTTAGACACCTCAGTTGGCAGCTAACTACAGACAGATGGCAGTGATTATGGACACAAGAGTTTGATTACTGCAAGATTCTCTGTTATCTCTGGCTGCAAACATGTGCTTTCGAGTCTAAAATGAGGCTGTATAGGATAACGAAATGCGGAGAACAATGGTTCGAATACTAGCGGATTGCATACATTTAGTTTCATCAGATAATTCTGGGTGGTTACTAACGTGTTCCTTCAAGCAAGGCCACAAAATTCCTCTGAAAATGCGCTACGGTGAAATCAGTTAAGGCCGGATAAGAGTAACGTGCCACGAGCAGGCGTAACTGTCACCATATATCTAGAAGAATATTATTGCCTGCACACTTCAAGAACTCTGAATAAGAGAGAAGCAAAAGGTCCCGGCGACACAGAGCAGAAAGGAACGTAATCCCTGTTTTTGTGGCTCTGAAGGGGTGTGTCGGGACCTCAGGAAAGGGTAACCGTGCAGCCTCCCCAATGGAGCTCGGTCGACATTCTAGAATCTCCTGGCCATCATCTTAGTACTGGTCGAAAATTTCCAACTAACAAGGTCGACATCTGTGGACCACTGATTGGAACAAAATTTGTAGCCGATAATTTTAACATAGGTAAATAAAAAAAATACGTATTTCGGCTTTTAGCTCGACATTAAGTAATTTCGGAGGAACTCGATATAAAATCTTTCTGTGAAACTATAATTATAATGACTATATCCAATTGGTGAGCCGGTGCAGTGGTTGAATGGGGACAGTGTGACGCACAGAGTGATAATTTATTGAACGAGAAAACTACATGATAGGGCAGATTTGGTTGGTGTCAATATGCTAGGTCCTAATTAACTTTTCGAACGCATTGTACACCCAGCTATCTTATGTTTGATTTGATAACAGCTGATCACTGAAAGGTGGTTTTTTAATAATTCCACAGAGGACTGTTTTCCGTACTCACTCCTATGGAATATTTCTCAATGTAAGCAGCATAATTTATCTGCTGCACTAAGTTCCGTCGGAGCAGTTGCGAAGCGGACAATGAAAAATACGAAACTTTGTTATATTATTGCGCAGTGCAGTTTTTATTAATTACGAATTGCAAATGAAGTTTACTATAGCCTGCAATAGCGAAACTGCCGGTCAAATATCTGCGATTCTTTAAAAAATATTCTGCGTTTTCCAACATGATAAAAAAGATAAAAAATTCGTATAATATTGAAATACTGATTGTTTTGTGCCACACACTTTCTGCAGATAACAACGCTGTGTCAGAAATGGTACGAAATCTTAAGCATGAGTCCGCTAATTCGTAGTATGAATTTAGCATCATTCGCCTGCCAGAAAACGTAGCCCAACCAATGACAGTATATAGGACTATAGCGACACACCAAACTTTGTTTTCTCAAAATCTACCTAAATGAAGAAATACTTCTCATTCAGTTACGAGAACCTGTGCAAAATTTCATCCAAATTCTTGAATCATAACCGGCAGCCTCATTTTCCAACATGAAATTGAAAGTGTTGGTACCATGAATGAGGCTGCAATTTACACGAATTTTAATTTGTGTTCTAATTTATTTTACCAAATTGTGTTGTTTTACTTATGAGTACATGTGACCATATAAACTCAAAGATAGCTCTCAAACTGGAGTGTAGGCTCTTCTTCATTAAGAGCCATCTTCACTGGACAATACAGTAGCATAAACCACATGAAATGAATTCGCAATTGCATGTCCAAAAACCTTTGCATCGTAATCGGAACACCACAAGCACTGCAATATGGTATAATACAGTATCTTGCTGTACTGTTTTTATCGTAATTGTATTATACGTTTTATTGTCGCAGCTAATCTGTAGCTGCTTCTGCATTCTTGAGACCGAGAACCTTTACAAATAATATAAAGTCACTTTCGTACCACGAAAGCCTTTGCTTCTAGGTCAAATATTTATGCTTGTACTGGACAGGTCTTTGTATGTAATGTGAAACACCTGAATGTATTGCTGCCCGCATAGCGTAATGGTTGGAGCTGCGCATGAAGGTGGCCCTGACCAGTGTTAAACGCTTTCTCTGGCTAAACAGGCTTCTTTATATCCGATTCTTTCCTCACATCCTGTTTGTCAAATACCATGCTGGTAGATCCCTACAGCTGCATCTGCATCTACTTCTACACTCTGCAAACCATCGGCTTGAAACTAAAGCATCCGAATTTTTTTATACTGTTCTCAATAACGGTTGAGGAATTTACATGTCATGCACGCTGCTCGGTCGACCTTACCGCTTTGCTGACAAGTTGCAACCGTCTGCCGCTAGAGGGCTCCGGCGATGTGTAATGGAACTGTATCAGTGCGTGAGAAACAGTGTGCCGTGCCTCCAATTGAAATCCATATACGAGTGAACGCTGGGAGCAGTGATGATTGTATCGACATCAGTAATGTGCGACGTTGCGTTGTTAGCGCTTTTAATGAAGGAAATGATGGTGCTAACCTCAACGTGTGTGACAGAGCACTGAGTGGACAACCGCCTACGGAAACCAACGAGACTCATCGAAATCGGTTTGATGAACTCAGAGTAAATCGTCGGATAACGTAAGGCACAGATCTAAGGAAATTGTGACATATCACGAGGGGGTGTGCACGCAAATATTGCAGAACTGCGTTACAGAAAATTGTGTGCACCGTGGGTGCCTCTAATGCTCTCACTCCTGAATTGAAATACACGAGATTGGACATCTGTCAATTTCTTTTGTCTTTTGAACATGAGGGTGATGGGTTCCTTAACAACACTTCGAAAAGCAATGAAAGCTAGGTTCACCATTTTGATCCCAAATACAAGAGAGCATCACTGGAGCTCCGCCACAAAAGGTCACAAAAAAAGTTCAAGACCATGCCATCAGCCGGCGAAATCATACTCCAGTGTTCTGGGATGTTCAAGGTGTGGTGCATTTGGAATTCAAGCCTATAGGCACCACCACAAACTCTGTAAAGTACTCAGAGACCCTGAGAAAACTGAAAGCACGAATTCGAAGAGTTTGTCCACACATGTAGCACCCTCACTCTCAGCCCGAGAACGTTAGAACACACACGAGCACTGTGACATCTGCAACAACCTGACCCCTTGGGTTCACTGCCATCGATCGTCCTCAATACAGTCCCGACGTGGCCCCATCCGATTTTCATCTGTTTCCCGAACTTAAAGAACACCTTACGAGGACTTTACCCTGATAGTGATAAAGCTTTGCGAGCCAGAGGTGCAGTTGTGGCTCCGTAATGGAAGTCTAACTTTCTACTGTGGTGATATCAACGAAATGGTCCCTCGATACGAGAAATGTGTTCGTCGACAGGGTGACTGCTTTGAAATAAATATGAAGACATAAAGAATAAAGTTGCAGAATGTTAATAACGTTTGATTTTTTTTGATAAGCGGTCTTAGTTTTCACATTAAATTCGGAGGCATTACTTTTCAGCACGCCCTCGAATTCCCCACTCTACCACGTGTTAGTGTTTGTTGGTGTTCCTTTCATGTATGGAGCGCGGGGAGAAGCGTTGCGTAATTGCCACTGTGGACGCTGTAATCAGCCTAATCTTTGCTTCGCGGTCCCTACGGAGGCGGTAAGTAAGAGTTTGTAGCATGTTCACACAAAGTTGGTTTACGAATCTTGTAAACTGACTTGCACGGGATAGTTGGCGTCGTATATTCAAGCGTCTGCCTGTTTAGGCCTTTTAGCACTTCAGTGACGCCCTCTCCGTGGTAAAGCAATCCTGTCAGTATTCGTATGTATGAATATCCTGTTACGGAAAGTAAAGGAAGGTGTGGCAGACGGTCGCAGCAACTTGTCTGATTCGCCACGCTGACAAACCGTAGCGCTTTGAAGAACTAACAAGATGATACTAAGCAATCGCTCTCATGGCGCGTAGGCTGACTGAGAAAAACCTAGACGGCTGACCGTTCCATCAGACCGGTCCGCTTTTGGTGTTTAGCGTCCCATGCAAGTCAAGTTCATTCGTTTGTGTACAAACTGGCTGAAAACGGGTGGGCAGGAATCATCCCATATTTACATGGACTGACTGAGGAAATATACTGGACACCTAAATCAGGATAGGCAGCACCCCCGTCCCGCCACCACAGAACTCCCCCTCCGCCCTCCCCCTCCCCCCCCCCCCACACACAAACAAACATACAAACAAACCCGATGCTCTAACAACGTGCACGACTCTCCTCCTCGTACATTAAGGTGATGTGGCCTCAGGAATGGCGTTCGGCTACAGAAGTATATACAGGGTGGTCCGTTGATAGTGACCGGGCCAAAAATCTCCAGAAATAAGCGTCAAACGAAAAAACTACAAAGAACGAAACTTGTCTAGCTTGAAAGGGGGAACCAGATGGCGCTATGGTTGACCCACTAGATGGCGTTGCCATAGGTCAAACGGATATCACCTTCGTTTCTTTAAATAGGAATCCCCATTTTTATTCCATATTCGTGTACCGGTAGTACGTAAAGAAATGCGAGTGTTTTAGTTGCACCACTTTTTTCGCTTTGTGATAGATGGCGCTGTAATAGTCACAAACATATGGCTCACAATTTTAGACGAACAGTTGGTAACAGGTAGATTTTTTTAAATTAAAATACAGAACGTAGGTATATTTGAACATTTTATTTCGGTTGTTCCAATATGATACATGTACCTTTGTAAACTTACCATTTCTGAGAACGCATGCTGTTACAGCGTGATTACCTGTAAATACCACATTACTGCAATAAATGCTCAAAATGATGTCCGTCAACCTCAATGCATTTGGCAATACGTGTAACGACATTCCTCTCAACAGCGAGTAGTTCGCCTTCCGTAATGTTCGCACATGCATTGACAATGCGCTGATGAATGTTGTCAGGCGTTGTCGGTGGATCACGATAGCAAATAACCTTCAACTTTCCCCACAGAAAGAAATCCGGGGACGTCAGATCCGGTGAACGTGCGAGCCGTGCTTCGACGACCAATCCACCTGTCATGAAATATGCTATTCAATACCGCTTCAACCGCACGCAAGGTATTTGCCGGACCTCCATCATATTGGAAGTAAATCGCCATTCTGTCATGCAGTGAAACATCTTGTAGTGACATCGGTAGACCATCACGTAGGAAATCAGCATACATTGCACCATTTAGACTGCCATCGATGAAATGTGGGCCAATTATCTTTTCTCCCATAATGCCGCCCCATACGTTAACGCGCCAAGGTCGCTGATGTTCCACTTGTCACAGCCATCGTGGATTTTCGTTGCCCAATAGTGCATATTATGCCGGTTTACGTTACCGCTGTTGGTGAATGACGCTTCGTCGCTAAATAGAACGCGTGCAAAAAATCTGTCATCGTCCCGTAATTTCTCTTGTGCTCAGTGGCAGAACTGTACACGACGTTCAAAGTCGTCGCCATGCAATTCCTGGTGCACAGAAATATGGTACGGGTGCAATCGACGTTTAAGTAGCATTCTCAGCACCGACGTTTTTGAGATTCCCGATTCTCGCGCAATTTGTCTGCCACTGATGTGCGGATTAGCCGCGACAGCAGCTAAAACACCTACTTGGACATCATCGTTTGTTGCAGATCGTAATTGACGTTTCACGTGTGGCTGAACACTTCCTGTTTCCTTAAATAACATAACTATCCGCGAACGGTCCGGACAATAGGATGATGTCGTCCAGGATACTGAGCAGCATACATAGCACACGCCCGTAGGGCATTTTGATCACAGTAGCCATACATCAACACGATATCGACCTTTTCCGCAGTTGGTAAACGGACCATTTTAACACGGGTAATGTATCACGAAGCAAATACCGTCCGCACTGTCGGAATGTTACGTGATACCACGTACTTATACGTTTGTGACTATTACAGCACCATCTATCACAAAGCGAAAAAAGTGGTCCAACTAAAACATTCATATTTCTTTACGTACTACACGAATATGGGGGTTACAGTGACGGATAACACGAGCTATGACGATGATGAGACAACAGTTTCATGGTTTCTAAGGAAAAGTTTGTCAGTACTACTGTTAATTTAGGAACTTTAATCTCTTTCTTCTCATTTTGTAATTGTGTAACTGCCAATTTTTCCCACTGGCATTATTTTAGTTTACACTATTATATCCTTTTTCTTTGAGGCGTTTTACTTTCACTCAACCTATATTTTCGAGTTGTAATCAATCTCTAATATCTCATCCTTCAACAGGCTTGCATAAGTTTAGTGGGTTGCTACGGATATTTATTAATAAAGTATACCATGTAGTAGTAGTAGTAGTAGTAGTAGTAGCAGCAGCAGCAGCAGCATTGCTAGAGATGCTCGTAGTAATGAGAAGACGCCAAGAGTGCTGGAAAATATCAGTAATGGAAGATTCCATACTTACCGAACGATGTCTGTGAGGGCACTAATATTTTCAACACTGTACGAGCGTAAATCTAGAGCAAAGCATTGATTTTCGCGACGTAACACTTTTAGTTTCATTGCAGTAGCTACAGACTCTTAATAGCTGTTTAGTGTCCCGTATTTTCGGTATGATGGTGCCATAACGCTGAAGTGCAGATCTTTTTCACCTCTAAACAAGATGACATGTTAGGTACTAATGCATCACAACAGCAACGATATATTCTCTTCAATTTAAAACGAAATATGTAAGAAATGTGTTAATATTTGCCTTCCAGCTCTCAAATGTGCTCAAAATTCAATATGCGTGATTCTGAATAGGTAGGCCTATACTACAAAATATACTGACTGCTATATTCTAGTTTGCATACAATTTCTTCTACAGCGAATCCGACACGAATCTACAGTGACATTTTCCTCTGCCCTTACAAAATTCTACACAAACTCTTGGTAATGTCGGTGTAAGTAATCTGGTTGTACAGAGCCGAAGAATTCACGTACTACTAACCACTTAATTAGCAAACACAGAAGGATTGAAGTAAGTCAAAGAAAAACTCTGGTACGCATCCAACAGACCAGCTATATTCATGAACTATATTCCTAAAGAAATAACAATGGGAAGAACACGCTGAATTAAACACGAATTCCACGTGGTAGTAAATATATTATTGACATAAAATATTTAAGCAAACCAATAAAATTTTCGCCAACCATTCTTATGCCTTAAAAAAGATGTTTAAACCGTTACAAAGCATTATTCTAAACATACTCGTCCCATGTACGTTGGTAATTGGACGACTTCAGTGAGTGTAGAAGCGCATAAGAATTTTGTTATGCCAGTGTAATATGAAAAGAGAATAATATGAAAAGAGATTAATATGAAAAGAGATTAATATGGAAAGAGATTAATATGGAAAGAGATTAATATGAAAAGAGATTAATATGAAAAGAGGATAATATGAAAAGAGGATAATATGAAAAGAGGATAATATGAAAAGAGGATAATATGAAAAGAGGATAATATGAAAAGAGGATAATATGAAAAGAGGATAATATGAAAAGAGGATAATATGAAAAGAGGATAATATGAAAAGAGGATAATATGAAAAGAGGATAATATGGAAAGAGGATAATATGGAAAGAGGATAATATGAAAAGAGAATATGAAATTCGTTAATTTTACTAGAATGGATCATAGAATACTCGGTTATTAATTTTACGAAAGGTAGAAACGCCACAAAGTGAAGAAATTTCTTACAACTAAACTGATGTTTAGCATTGTGTTCTCGCATTCTTTTCCTCACACTGGTTCCCGGTTTTATTCAAGTACTGGACAATTCAGATCATAGCTGCAGGGAAGCAAGTCATTTTCAGGTGCTGTTGATACGACCACTAGTGGATCACGAACGCCCGTCCTTGATCTCCGAACTACTCTGATCTGAAGTGCCGAGTACCTTAACGAAACAGATACTAGGAATGAAAATGAAAAGAGAAAGACTGCCAGGTTAGACTGCAATAAAAGATAGTTCAATAATAATTTTTGTCTTATTTAGTAGTTTTTTATGTGTGCAGACAGAAGCAGCAGCTGCTACTCTGAACACACACAGTGCATGTAAGAAAGTTTCATAAATCACATAAAACATTTGATTTCGCATAGCTGTACCCAAAATTCAATTTTACAGCTTTTCAGTTGCTACATATTGGTTACAGAGCTGCCAGAGCACAAAGAGAACGAATCGGATTCTAACACTGAACGTCTGATGTGTAATTACTTCGTTTTTTCATTTAGTAATGCCCGAGCTCAAGTTTACAAGTCAACTGCAGTAAAATTTAGACTGATACGGAAGTAGCTTTGTGTGTTTTATGTCAAATAAGAAATTCTGCCGATATTTTTCACATAGTCATTGCGCTTGGAGGTTGTGTAAGTGTACGTAGATACCGCAGATCATTGCTGCTACAACTACTGTTACTGCACCTAACATGTTTCATACATTAACACAATTGTCCATTTATCATCAGTTTCTCTAGAGACGAAGTAGTTTCTATATACGAACCGCATTCGGATATAGTGAGTTTTTCCTTACATCGCACGAAACAAAACAAAAAACAAACAAAAAACAGAAAAGGTTGCTAACAATAGTTGCCTCCTCACAATAGGTTTTTACTGCGATTTCTGGGAGCTTTCAACAAAACAATCATATTTAAAGTAGTTGGGAATGCGGCAAAAAATTGCAATATTTCTCAGGGATGCATAAAATGAAATTTTAATGTAACAGTTGTTTGTGCCCTTGCTCTATCCAAATCATCGTTATCTTTTGTCACATCTAGAAAGTATACCGCCATGATCATCCTGTTATTAGCTCACGTTCTTAGCATTAACTTACTGCAAGAAACTCAGTAACGTATTGTCGTGCAGTACATGCAAGGGAAGCAATAGCTGATAAGGGAGAGAGACAGGGTTTTAGCCTATCCACGATGCTCTTCAGACCGAATATCGAGTAAGCAGTAACCGAAACCAAAGAGAAATATGGGAACAAAATTCATTTTTAGGAAGAAGAAACGAAGTCTGACAAAATTTTGCTTTCATAGGTAAAGAGACTTTGAAGATTAGTTGAATGGAATGGAAAGTGTGTTAAAAAGAGATTATTTAAATAAATGGCGACTGCCGAAGTAGAAAGTATATAAAATGCTGAATCGGCAAATGCAAGAAATGTATTTCCGAAAAAAGACAAATCTTTTAAAATAGAGTATAAATTGAAATGTTATGCCTTTTATGAAGGTATTTGTCTGGAGTGCAGCTTTCAACGAAAGCTATGTGTGGACGATAAAAAGCTCAGACAAGAATCATCTTCTGAAATGGGGTGCGACAGTAGAGTGCCGAGGATTACGTAGGTAGATCGGATTATTAATCAACGTGTACTGAATCGAATTGGTGTAAAAAATAAATTTATGCCAGAACCCTGTTAAAAGGAAGGTTCGACTGATCGACAGAGTCATCTTAGAATGATCTTTTTGGTAATGGAAGAAATTGTGTGGGTGGAGAGAGACCACGGCTCGAATATTGTAAGCAGGTTCAAAAGAGATGTAGGTTGTGCTTGTTATGCAAAGACGTCTGCAAAGCATAGACTCGTTTGATGCATCTCTCCACCTAGTCTATGCACTGAAGAAAAACATCAATCACCGGTATCGGGACTAGATCAAAATGTTTCAACTGCATCCTGAAAAAACGATTCGTTTCTCTCACTGTTTCACGTCGATACTGAACTGATGTTGCCTGCGCCACAGTTCGCACCTTTTCCGCGGAAATCACTGGAGTCACCTGTTTAGTGTCCGGACACCTGCGGAGCGACAATGGAGGGAGACCAATGGAGCAGTAAATCGCTTCCTCCTCCCTCCGGTGCGGGAAAAAGTGCGGCGTGCGCGGCGAGGCTGCTGCTGTACCTGATGGATGGAGCCGGCCGCGGCGCAGCGTCCGCGTCGCAGGCTGTCTTTGTACTGAGTCTAAATCTGGAGCAGCCCACTGAATCACACTCCTGCGACCTGCATCCCCGCCGCGCCGCCACTTTTAGCTGAGCCATACAATATGCATTGACCAACTCCCTCCACCCCGAAATGCTCTCTACCACTCTGCACATCCGCAGAGACAACTCTAATATACATTGGCATCTACATGGCTACTCTGGAAGTCACACTGAAGTGCTAAGCGGAGGGTTCATCGACCCATTTTCACACAAATTCTCTATTGTTCCACCCACTAACAGCATCCGGAAAATATACAGGGTGTTACAAAAAGGTTCGGCCAAACTTTCAGGAAACATTCCTCACACACAAATAAAGAAAAGATGTTATGTGGACATGTGTCCGGAAACGCTTAATTTCCATGTTAGAGCTCGTTTTAGTTTCGTCAGTATGTACTGTACTTCCTCGATTCACCGCCAGTTGGCCCAATTGAAGGAAGGTAATGTTGACATGCGACTCATTGCTCTACAGTACTAGCATCAAGCACATCAGTACGTAGCATCAACAGGTTGGTGTTCATCACGAACGTGGTTTTGCAGTCAGTGCAATGTTTACAAATGTGGAGTTGGCAGATGCGCATTTGATGTATGGATTAGCACGGGACAATAGCCGTGGCGCGGTACGTTTGTATCCAGACAGATTTCCAGAACGAAGGTGTCCCGACAGGAAGACGTTCGAAGCAATTGATCGGCGTCTTAGGGAGCACGGAACATTCCAGCCTATGACTCGCGAGTGGGGAAGACCTAGAACAACGAGGACACCTGCAATGGACGAGGCGATTCTTCGTGCAGTTGACGATAACCCTAATGTCAGCGTCAGAGAAGTTGCTGCTGTACAAGGTAACGTTGACCACGTCACTGTATGGAGAGTGCTACGGGAGAACCAGTTGTTTCCGTACCATGTACAGAGTGTGCAGTCACTATCAGCAGCTGATCGGCCTCCACGGGTACACTTCTGCGAATGGTTCATCCAACAATGTGTCAATCCTCATTTAAGTGCAAATGTTCTCTTTACGGATGAGGCTTCATTCCAACGTGATCAAATTGTAAATTTTCACAATCAACATGTGTGGGCTGACGAAAATCCGCACGCAATTGTGCAATCACGTCATCAACACACATTTTCTGTGAACGTTTGGGCAGGCATTGTTGGTGATGTCTTGATTGGGCCCCATGTTCTTCCACCTACGCTCAATGGAGCACGTTATCATGATTTCATACGGGATACTCTACCTGTGCTGCTAGAACATGTGCCTTTACAAGTACGACACAACATGTGGTTCATGCACGATGGAGCTCCTGCACATTTCAGTCGAAGTGGTCGTACGCTTCTCAACAACAGATTCGATGCCCGATGGATTGGTAGAGGCGGATCAATTCCATGGCCTCCACGCTCTCCTGACCTCAACCCTCTTGACTTTCATTTATGGGGGCATTTGAAAGCTCTTGTCTACGCAACCCCGGTACCAAATGTAGAGACTCTTCGTGCTCGTATTGTGGAAGGCTGTGATACAATACGCCATTCTCCAGGGCTGCATCAGTGCATCAGGGATTCCATGCGACGGAGGGTGGATGCATGTATCCTCGCTAACGGAGGACATTTTCAACATTTCCTGTAACAAAGTGTTTGAAGTCACGCTGGTACGTTCTGTTGCTGTGTATTTCCATTCCATGATTAATGTGGTTTGAAGAGAAGTAATAAAATGAGCTCTAACATGGAAAGTAAGCGTTCCGGACACAAGACCACATAACATATTTTCTTTCTTTGCGTGTGAGGAATGTTTCCTGAAAGTTTGGCCGTACCTTTTTGTAACACCCTGTATAACAACTATCTCTCCGTGCGAGCCCTGATTTCTGTTACTTTATGAAGATAAAATACAGGGAGCGATGGCTATTTACAATTTGTACAGAAACCAGATATCAGAGTCGAGGGGGCATGAAAGGGAAGCAGTGGTTGGGAAGGGAGGGAGACAGGGGTTTAGCCTATCCCCGATGTTATTCAATCTGTATATTGAGCAAGCAGTAAAGGAAACAAAAGAAAAATTCGGAGTAGGAATTAAAATTCATGGGGAAGAAATAAAAACTTTGAGGTTGGCCGATGACATTGTAATTCTCTCAGAGACAGCAAAGGACCTGGAAGAGCAGCTGAACGCAATGCAAAGTGTCTTGAAACGATGATGTAAGATGAACAACAAAACCAAAACGAGGATAATGGAATGTAGTCGAATTAAATCGGGTGATGCTGAGGGAATTAGATTAGGAAATGAGACGCTTAAAGTAGTAAATGAGCTTTGCTATTTGGAGAGCAAAATAACTGATGATGGTCGATGTAGAGAGGATATAAAATGTAGACTGGCAATGGCAAGGAACGCCTTTCTGAAGAAGAGAAATTTGTTAACATCGAGTATAGATTAAGTGTCAGGAAGTCGTTTCTGGAAGTATTTGTATGAAATATAGCCATGTATGGAAGTGAAAAGTGGACGATAAATAGTTTAGACAAGAAGAGAATAGAAGCTTTCGAAATGTGGTGCTACAGAAGAATGCTGAAGATTCGGTGGGTAGATCACGTAACTAATGAGGTGGTATTGAATTGGGGAGAAGAGAAATTTGTGGCACAACTTGACTAGAAGGAGGGATTGGTTGGTAGGACATATTCTGAGGCATCAAAGGATCACCAATTTAGTATTGAAGGGCAGTGTGGAGGGTAAAAATCATAGAGGGAGAGCAAGAGATGAATACACTAAGCAGATTCAGAAGGATGTAGGTTGCAGCAGGTATTGGGAGATGCAGTTTGCACAGGATAGAGTAGCATGGAGAGCTGCATCAAACCAGTCTCTGGACTGAAGACCACAACAACAGCCGGCCGAGGTGACCGAGCGGTTCTAGGCGCTACCGTCTGGACCCGCGCGACCGCTACGGCCGCAGGTTCGAACCCTGCCTCGGGCATGGATGTGTGTGATGTCCTTAGGTTAGTTAGGTTTACGTAGTTCTAAGTTCTAGGGGACTGATGACCTTAGAAGTTAAGTCCCATAGTGCTCAGAGCCATTTGAACCATTTTTGAACAACAACAACAACAACAACAGTTTCTCCCTGTCTAGGTCGGCGTCGGCAAAATATTTTTGCGTTCCGAAGAGAAAATTGGTGAGATAAATTTCGTGCAAAGATCCACTGCAACAACAAACGCCTTCGTTTTAATGATTTCCACCCCAAATCCTGTATCATGACCGTGACACTCTTTTATTCCCCAATAATACAAAACGTACTGCCCTTCTTTGAACTTTCACGATGTGCTTCGTTAATTCTATCTGTTAATGATCCCACAGAACGCAGCAGCACTCCAGAAGAGGACGGGCAAGCGTAGTGTAGGCAGTCTCTTTAGTAGATCTGTTGCATTTTCTAAGTGTTCTGTCAACAAAACAGTCTTTGGTTCACCTTCCCCACAAAATTTTCCTTTGCGTTTTTGCCAGTTTAAGCTGTTCGTAATTGTAATTCCTAGGTATTTAGTTTCATTTACGGCTTTTAGATTTCACGGATTTATAGTGCAACCGAAGTTTAACGGAATCCTTTTAGCACTCATGTGGATGACCTCTCACTTTTCCATTATGTAGGGTCAGTTGCCAATTTTCGCACCACACAGGTATCTAAACCTTTTAGAATTCATTTTGATCATCTGAGGATTTTACTAGCAGATAAACGAAAGCATCATCTTCAAACAACCTAAGACGGTTGCTCAGATTGTCTCTTACACCATTTATATGGATAAGGAACAGAAGACGGCCTATATAACTACCTTGGGGAACAGCAGAAACCACTTCTGTTGTACTTTTTGGCTTTCCGGCAGTTACTAAGAGCTGTGACCTCTGACAGAAAATCACGAGTCCAGTCGTGTAACAGACGATATTCCATGAGCATGTATTTTATTTCGAACCGCTTGCAAGGTTCGCTATCAAATACCTTCTGGAAATCTAGAAATACGGGATCAATTTCAAAAACCATGTCGATAGCATTGAACACATCGAGTGAGTAATGACCTAGTTGTGTTTCACAAGAACGATGTTTTCTAAATCTGTGTGTCCCGTGTTTCTCTCTAACTGGTATCACTGTGGAACGACAAAAATTTCTTCCGAGAGATTTTTGTACAGGATCATCATCATCATTATTTAAGACTGATTATGCCTTTCAGCATTCAGTTTGGAGCATAGCCCCCTTATAAAATTCCTCCATGATCCCCTATGCAGTGCTAACATTGGTGCCTCTTCTGATGTTAAACCTATTAATTCAAAATCATTCTTAACCGAATCCATCTCCTTGGTCTGCCCCGATTCCTCCTACCCTCTACTGCTGAACCCATGAGTCTCTTGGGTAACCTTGCTTCTCCCATGCGTGTAACATGACCCCACCATCTAAGCCTGTTCGCCCTGACTGCTACATCTATAGAGTTCATTCCCAGTTTTTCTTTGATTTCCTCATTGTGGACACCCTCCTGCCATTGTTCCCATCTACTAGTACCTGCAATCATCCTAGCTACTTTCATGTCCGTAACCTCAACCTTGTTGATAATAGTCCTTACATT
This sequence comes from Schistocerca piceifrons, assembly GCF_021461385.2. Classification (NCBI taxonomy): domain Eukaryota; kingdom Metazoa; phylum Arthropoda; class Insecta; order Orthoptera; family Acrididae; genus Schistocerca; species Schistocerca piceifrons. The sequence goes on from NC_060149.1 coordinate 112,234,664, forward strand.
TCTGATCTAGCTCTGAAATATTACTTTGCAAACTTTCAACTGAATCTGCCATCACAACTAAGTCATCCGCATATGCAAGACTGCTTATTTTGTGTTCACATATCTTAATCTCACCCAGCCAGTCTATTGTTTTCAACATGTGTTGTTGTTGTTGTCTTCAGTCCTGAGACTGGTTTGATGCAGCTCTCCATGCTACTCTATCCTGTGCAAGCTTTTTCATCTCCCAGTACCTACTGCAACCTACATCCTTCTGAATCTGCTTAGTGTATTCATCTCTTGGTCTCCCTCTACGATTTTTACCCTCCACGCTGCCCTCCAATACTAAATTGGTGATCCCTTGATGCCTCAGAACATGTCCTACCAACCGATCCCTTCTTCTGGTCAAGTTGTGCCACAAACTTCTCTTCTCCCCAATCCTATTCAATACTTCCTCATTAGTTATGTGATCTACCCATCTAATCTTCAGCATTCTTCTGTAGCACCACATTTCGAAAGCTTCTATTCTCTTCTTGTCCAAACTATTTATCGTCCATGTTTCACTTCCATACATGGCTACACTCCATACGAATACTTTCAGAAATGACTTCCTGACACTTAAATCTATACTCGATGTTAACAAATTTCTCTTCTTCAGAAACGCTTTCCTTGCCATTGCCAGCCTACATTTTATATCCTCTCTACTTCGACCATCATCAGTTATTTTGCTCCCCAAATAGCAAAACTCCTTAACTACTTTAAGTGCCTCATTTCCTAATCTAATTCCCTCAGCATCACCCGACTTAATTAGACTACATTCCATTATCCTTGTTTTGCTTTTGTTGATGTTCATCTTATATCCTCCTTTCAAGACACTGTCCATTCCATTCACCTGCTCTTCCAAGTCCTTTGCCGTCTCTGACAGAATTACAATGTCATCGGCGAACCTCAAAGTTTTTATTTCTTCTCCATGAATTTTAATACCTACTCCGAATTTTTCTTTTGTTTCCTTTACTGCTTGCTCAATATACAGATTGAACAACATCGGGGAGAGGCTACAACCCTGTCTTACTCCCTTCCCAACCACTGCTTCCCTTTCATGTCCCTCGACTCTTATAACTGCCATCTGGTTTCTGTACAAATTGTAAATAGCTTTTCGCTCCCTGTATTTTACCCCTGCCACCTTTAGAATTTGAAAGAGAGTATTCCAGTCAACATTGTCAAAAGCTTTCTCCAAGTCTACAAATGCTAGAAACGTAGGTTTGCCTTTCCTTAATCTTTCTTCTAAGATAAGTCGTAAGGTCAGTATTGCCTCACGTGTTCCCGTGTTTCTACGGAATCCAAACTGATCTTCCCCGAGGTTGGCTTCTACTAGTTTTTCCATTCGTCTGTAAAGAATTCGTGTTAGTATTTTGCAGCTGTGACTCATTAAGCTGATAGTTCGGTAATTTTCACATCTGTCAACACCTGCTTTCTTTGGGATTGGAATTATTATATTCTTCTTGAAGTCTGAGGGTATTTCGCCTGTTTCATACATCTTGCTCACCAGATGGTAGAGTTTTGTCAGGACTGGCTCTCCCACGGCCGTCAGTAGTTCCAATGGAATATTGTCTACTCCGGGGGCCTTGTTTCGACTCAGGTCTTTCAGTGCTCTGTCAAACTCTTCACGCAGTATCATACCTCCCATTTCATCTTCATCTACATCCTCTTCCATTTCCATAATATTGTCCTCAAGTACATCACCCTTGTACAGACCCTCTATATACTCCATCCACCTTTCTGCTTTCCCTTCTTTGCTTAGAACTGGGTTTCCATCTGAGCTCTTGATATTCATACAAGTCGTTCTCTTATCTCCAAAGGTCTCTTTAATTTTCCTGTAGGCGGTATCTATCTTACCCCTAGTGAGATAGGCCTCTACATCCTTACATTTGTCCTCTAGCCATCCCTGCTTAGCCATTTTGCACTTCCTGACGATCTCATTTTTGAGACGTTTGTATTCCTTTTTGCCTGTTTCACTTACTGCATTTTTATATTTTCTCCTTTCATCAATTAAATTCAATATTTCTTCTGTTACCCAAGGATTTCTACTAGCCCTCGTCTTTTTACCTACTTGATCCTCTGCTGCCTTCACTACTTCATCCCTCAAAGCTACCCATTCTTCTTCTACTGTATTTATTTCCCCCATTCCTGTCACTTGCTCCCTTATGCTCTGCCTGAATCTCTGTACAACCTCTGGTTCTTTTAGTTTATCCAGGTCCCATCTCCTTAAATTCCCACCTTTTTGCAGTTTCTTCAGTTTTAATCTACAGGTCATAACCAATAGATTGTGGTCAGAGTCCACATCTGCCCCTGGAAATGTCTTACAATTTAAAACCTGGTTCCTAAATCTCTGTCTTACCATTATATAATCTATCTGATACCTTTTAGTATCTCCAGGGTTCTTCCATGTATACAACCTTCTTTCATGATTCTTAAACCAAGTGTTAGTTATGATTATGTTGTGCTCTGTGCAAAATTCGACCAGGCGGCTTCCTCTTTCATTTCTGTCCCCCAATCCACATTCACCTACTATGTTTCCTTCTCTCCCTTTTCCTACACTCGAATTCCAGTCACCCATGACTATTAAATTTTCGTCTCCCTTCACAATCTGAATAATTTCTTTTATTTCATCATACATTTCTTCAATTTCTTCGTCATCTGCAGAGCTAGTTGGCATATAAACTTGTATTACTGTAGTAGGCGTGGGCTTCGTATCTATCTTGGCCACAATAATGCGTTCACTATGCTGTTTGTAGTAGCTTACCCGCATTCCTATTTTCCTATTCATTATTAAACCTACTCCTGCATTACCACTATTTGATTTTGTGTTTATAACCCTGTAGTCACCTGACCAGAAGTCTTGTTCCTCCTGCCACCGAACTTCACTAATTCCTACTATATCTAACTTCAACCTATCCATTTCCCTTTTTAAATTTTCTAACCTACCTGCCCGATTAAGGGATCTGACATTCCACGCTCCGATCCGTAGAACGCCAGTTTTCTTTCTCCTGATAACGACATCCTCTTGAGTAGTCCCCGCCCGGAGATCCGAATGGGGGACTATTTTACCTCCGGAGTATTTTACCCAAGAGGACGCCATCATCATGTAATCATACAGTAAAGCTGCATGCCCTCGGGAAAAATTACGGCTGTAGTTTCCCCTTGCTTTCAGCCGTTCGCAGTACCAGCACAGCAAGGCCGTTTTGGTTATTGTTACAAGGCCAGATCAGTCAATCATCCAGACTGTTGCCCTTGCAACTACTGAAAAGGCTGCTGCCCCTCTTCAGGAACCACACGTTTGTCTGGCCTCTCAACAGATACCCCTCCGTTGTGGTTGCACCTACGGTACGGCTATCTGTATCGCTGAGGCACGCAAGCCTCCCCACCAACGGCAAGGTCCATGGTTCATGGGGGGGTGTTTTCAACATATGATCCATAAATGATATGAACAACAGTGGAGACAGGTTGCAGCCTCGTCTTACTCCTGAAACTACTCTGAACCATGAACTCAATTTACCGTCAACTGTAACTGCTGCCTGACTATCCATGTAAAGACCTTTAATTGCTTGCAAAAGTTTGCCTCCTATTCCATAATCTCGTAGAACAGACAATAACTTCCTCCTAGGAACCCGGTCATATGCCTTTTCTAGATCTATAAAGCATAGATACAATTCCCTGTTCCACTCGTAACACTTCTCCATTATTTGCCGTAAGCTAAAGATCTGGTCCTGACAACCTCTAAGAGGCCTAAACCCACACTGATTTTCATCCAATTGGTCCTCAACTAATACTCGCACTTTCCTTTCAACAATACCTGTGAAGATTTTACCCACAACGCTGATTAAAGAGATACCTCTGTAGTTGTTACAACCATTTCTGTTTCCATGTTTAAAGATTGGTGTGATTACTGCTTTTGTCCAGTCTGATGGAACCTGCCCCGACTCCCAGGCCATTTCAATTATCCTGTGTAGCCATTTAAGACCTGACATTCCACTGTATTTGATGAGTTCCGACTTAATTTCATCCATCCCAGCTGCTTTATTGCACTGCAATCTATTGACCATTTTCTCCACTTCCTCAAATGTGATCCTATTTCCATCATCATTCCTATCCCATTCTATCTCGAAATCTGAAGCATTACTGATCGTATTTTCACCTACATTGAGCAACTCTTCAAAATATTCCCTCCATCTGCCCAAGGCATCCACAGGATTCACCAGCAGGTTTCCTGACCTGTCCAAAATAGTTATTTCCTTCTTACCTCCCTTTCGAAGACTGCTAATGACACTCCAGAATGTTTTTCCAGCGGCTCGACCCATAGTCTCCAACCTGTTTCCAAAGTCTTCCCAAGATTTCTTCTTGGATGCTGCAATTATCTGTTTGGCTTTGTTTCTTTCTTCAGCATAACTTTCTCTGTCTACCTGAGTTCTAGTATGTAGCCATTTTTGATACGCCTTCTTTTTCCTTTTACAGGCTGCCTTGACTGTGTCATTCCACCAAGCTGTTTGCTTGATCCTACTTTTACACACTACTGTTCCAAGACATTCTTTGGCCACTTCTAGTACTGTGTCCCTGTACCTTGTCCATTCCTTTTCCAATGACTGTAATTGACTACATTCAACTAACTGGTACCTTTCTGAGATCGCTGTTATGTACTTGTGCCTGATTTCCTTATCCTGAAGTTTCTCCACTCTTATCCTCCTACATATGGACCTGACCTCCTGCACTTTCGGCTTCACAATCCCAATTTCACTGCAGATTAAATAATGATCAGTGTCATCAAAGAATCCCCTGAATACACGTGTGTCCCTCACAGCCTTCCTGAATTCCTGATCTGTTATTATATAGTCAATGACAGATCTGGTTCCCCTGCCTTCCCAAGCATACCGGTGAATGTTCGTATGTTTGAAAAAGGAGTTTGTGATTACTAGGCCCATACTGGCTCAGAAATCCAAGAGTTGTTTCCCGTTCCTGTTGGCCTCCATCACTGAGTGCCTCATAAAAACTATCCATCTTATCTTGATCTGTCCCTTCAAAATGCGAATATACTGACACAATCCTAATTTTCTTGCTAGACACTGTCAAATCTATCCACATCAGTCGTTCGTTTACATACCTTATTGCAACTACGCTGGGTTCCATTTCTTTCCTGATGTAAAGCCCTACACCCCATTGTGCTATTCCAGCTTTGACTCCTGACAGGTAGACCTTGTATTCTCCCACTTCCTCTTCTTTCTCACCCCTTACCCGAATGTCACTAACAGCTAAAAAAACTGGATGGAGAAAAAAAACAGCTTGACGAAAGCGCAGCGGGAGAGTGTACGAAACGTCGAATCGGGCAAAAATTTCCAGATAACTTAGCGAATGCACCGTGGTGGATTTACAGATATAAAACGTCAGGCAGTCAGCCGCGAGCGGGTGGACGTCTCTCCCGTATTTATTTGCGTCCAGCTGAATGCATTTGTCAGACTAAGCGATCAATGGCATTACGATACTGGACAAGCTTCTTCTGAAGAATGTCACAGAAAATTCGCGTGTAAAGTAATCAACGATGTCGAAAAGGAAGACATTGTTCTACGTAGGTTGTTCTGTTATTCACAAACTGGGTGCGTGCCGCCGTGTTAGCCGCAGAACTGGCCGAGTACGTATTTATTCCGGTCTTGTATAAGTTTCTCCCCTCCACCCGCAATCTCTCTCCATCTCCTCCAGCCCATATCTCTATCCCTTACCTCTTCCCTTCTCTGTCTGTCTATCGCCGCCTTCCCCCTTCTCTCTCCACACTATCACCCCCACCCTAGTAGGAGACTGGAGGTTCTTACTCCCACAGTATTTCTTTCCAGATCGTAACTAATGTCTGTAGCAGAATTGGCTGAAATTGTTCCAGTGGTTTAGAGTGAGCTGTTTAGCCGTGGCTTTGACCGCGTACACACGTCAAATATATTTCACATGTATTTAACACCGCGCGACCGCTACGGTCGCAGGTTCGAATCCTGCATCGGGCATGGAAGTGTGTGAGGTCCTTGGGTTGGTTAGGTTTAAGTAATTCTAAGTCTAGGGGACTGATGACCTCATATGTAAAGTCCCACAGTGCTCAGAGCCATTTGAACCATATTGTTGTATTTAACGCATTTCACACGTATTTGTATACATATTTCACCTGTGTCTTCAGCGAATTTTGCCCTACAGTTTCATTTTCACGAGGCTCATCTACATCATATTCCGCAAGCCACCTAATGCTTTGTGGCGGAGGATATTTTGGTATCACTAACTGAGGCATTCGACCCGGTTCCATTCGCGAATAATGCGTGGGAAAAATGGTTGTCGGTAAGCCTCTGTATTGGTTCCAGTTTCTCGAAATTTCTCCTCGTGGTCATTAAACGAGACTTACGTGGAGGGAAGTAATATGTTCTCCGACTCTTCCTGGGAAGTGCTCTCTCGAAATTTAAATCTTGAATCTCTCCGTGATACACAACGCCTGTCTTTTAACGCCTGCCAGTGGACTTCATTGATCATCTGCGTAACGCTCTTGTGCCAGCTAAACGCTCCCGTGACGAAACGTACCGCTCTTCGTTGGATCTTCTCTACATCAGCCCTATCTGGTAGGGATCCCAGATAGATTAACAATACTCGAGAGTAGGTCGGACAAACGCCTTATAAACAAACAAATACACACACACACACACACACACACACACACACACACACACGCACACACACACACACACCCAGACACACGATAAACACTTTATTTCATTGTGATTTGGAAGTTCCTGGTGGACTACAACTGCCTGCCGTATCAGGCATCGAACCTGGGACCCTTGCCTTTCGCGTGCAAGTGCGCTACCTGTGCCCTGTCTGTAAAGCACCGACCCGCGAAAGGCAAAGTTCCCAGGTACGAGTCCCGGTCTGGCACACATTTTTAAAGTGCCAGGAACTTCCATATCAGCACAATCTCTGCTGCGGAGTGAAAATTAATGCCATAAAGAAACTAAACAAATCACCAAGGCAATGGGTAAGCCATTATTTCGCAGTATCCTTCCTTCCGGTGGTGCTAACCTCGCAAGGTATGCAGGACAACTGTCAAGTTTGCAAGCTAGGAAAAGAGGTACTGTGTTTTTTATCATTTAGCAGTTAGCTAATTTTGCACTCTTTGACGTTATCTGTTTACATCATAATGAAGTATGTTACGTTTACATTGTGTTATATACCACGTATCAATGTGGGGGTAAAACAACATGTGGCTAATCCCTAGCAAGAGTTTCGCACAGCCATAATAGGTACGGGAACAACTATCAGATAGTAAGTCCGCATACAAAATATAGGAAAGTACAACTCTTATGTGGATTTTGGGACAGTACCACAGCACGTCCACCATTAACAAGTTAACCACGACATGCGTGTTTCCACTTCTGTGATTATGCTAACTTATTGTTGAAGAACAACGCCACCTGCCCCTGAAGAAAATGATTTTCTTTAAGAAATTTGCAGTGGCTTTGGATACATACATAGACTATCAAGTCATGGATAGTAATTTACAATTTTCCTAGCTTTGACTTTTGTTGAAATCATTACCTTCAGCTAATTTAGTGATTTTGCTCTTTACTGTTACGATTACTATCTGTGCCAAAATAGGCAAAATGTTAATTGTTGGTAAGGCGGGTGCCAGGTTGGGATTCATTGGGAGAGTCCTTACAAGGGAACCTCCCCATCGCACCCCCCTCAGATTTAGTTATAAGTTGGTACAGTGGATAGGCCTTGATAAACTGAACACAGATCAATTGAGAAAACAGGAAGAAGTTGTGTGGAACTGTGAAAAAATAAGCAAAATATACAAACTGAGTAGTCCATGGGCCACATATGCAACATCATGGACAGTTTGAGCTCAGAAGCGTCGTGGTCACGTGGTAGCGTGATCAGCTACAGATCGAGAGGTCCTTGGTTCAAGTCTTCCCTCGAGTGAAAATTTTACTTTCTTTATTTTTGCATAGTTATTACCTGTCCGTTCGTTCATTGACGTCTCTGTTCACTGTAATAAGTTTAGTGTCTGTGTTTTGCGACCGCATCGCAAAACCGTGCGATTAGTAGACGAAAGGACGTGCCTCTCCAATGAGAACCGAAAACATTTGATCGCAAGGTCATAGGTCAACCGATTCCTCCACAGGAAAACACATCTGATATATTCTATACGACACTGGTGACGGCATGTGCGTCACATGACAGGAATATGTTGTCGACCGACCTAACTTGCACACCTGGCGAATGGGTAAAGAGATTCTTCTACCTTGCCTGATTTAGGTTTTCTTGTGGATGTGATAATCACTCCCAAAAAAGTGATGAAAACATAAGAGTTTGTCACATAAACTGAAAATAAAAAATTAAACTTTTCACTCGATGGAAGATTTGAACCAAGGACCTTTCGTTCCGCAGCTGCTCACGTTACCACGAGACCACGGCACTCCTGCGTTCCAAGTGTCCTTGATGTTACTTATCTTCCCATGAACTACTCAGTTTGTATATTTTGCATATTTTTTCACAGTTCCACACAACTTCTTCCCGTTTTCTCAGTGGATCTGTGTTCTGTTTTTCGAGGCCTATCCACTGTGCCAACTTATAACTAAATCTGAGGGGGGGGGGGGGGTGGTGCGATGGGGAGGTTCCCTTGTTAGAAAATGTAGTTTATCAACAAAGGAGGTGGCTTAGAAAATACTCGTTCGACCTATACTTGAGTATTGCTCATCAATGTGGGATCCGTTCGAGGTCGTGTTGACAGAGGAGATAGAGAAGATCCAAAGATTTCGGCGCGTTTCGTCACAGGGTTATTTGGTAACCGTGATAGCGTTACGGAGATGTTAAGCAAACTCAAATGGCAGACTCTGCAAGAGAGGCGCTCTGCATCGCGGTGTAGCTTGCTGTCCAGGTTTCGAGAGCGTGCGTTTCTGAATGAGTTGTCGAATATATTGCTTCCCCCTACTTATACCTCCCGAGGCGATCACAATTGTAAAATTAGAGAGATTCGAGCGCGCACGGAGGCTTTCCAGCTGTAGTTCTTCCCGCGAACCGTACGCGACTGGAACAGGAAAGGGAGGTAATGACAGTGGCACGTAAAGTGCCCTCCGGCACACACCGTTGGGTGGCTTGCGGAGTATAAATGTAGGTGTAGATGTAGATGTAGAATTATCGTAGACAGGTGATAACATTTTTTTTTCCTCCGGCTTGTATATACAATAGACATTATTACATAGGGCGCTACTGTATATCTGTATCTGCACTCCATGAGCCTCCGGTGGAGGAAGGTAAGTAAATGTCAACACCACAACCCATTCACGGATTGTGTGCTGGAGAGTGTACCTCCGTTTGGACCACAGACCATCACGTGACACCCAAGGAGGAAGTTTTATATTTGTTGCATTATTTTGCAAGGTGAACTCTACCCGATGCTTATTGTGATGTGTCTCATTATCGTTTACCATTTCCGTCACCTTCACACTATGACTAAAAAAACTATAACCAATCGTGCAGATTATCTTTTGAATCTTTCGTATCTCTTAGTTTAATAAAATTTCCTAAGGGTCCCAGATTGATAATACTGAAGAACTGGTAGAACGACCGTCTTGTAAGCGGTCTGTTTTGTGTTTAAATTACATTTCCTCGGGAATTTTATAATAAAGCTGTGCCTAATCCTTACCTGCCTGCTTTAATTGCTAGGGCACAAACTCCCAGACAACAAAGTGGTGACTGATTCCAGCGGCGGTTTGTCGACTGCCTAGTCAAAAGATAACACGACCGTTTCATCTATTTACTGGCATTCATTACATTTATTCATGTTTAGAGTCGGCCGCCGATCTTTGCAACTGGCGTTGATCGCTTGCAGGCCACTCTGCATTTTTATCACATATTTATGACTGCTATAGGATGAACTTCGAGAGTTTATTCCTGAAAGAAGCAATAACGAAGTTCAGTTCAGCAAAGTAGGCAAAACGAGTATACCAACACAACACATTAGAATAGAACCTTATGGTGAAGACGTTGGCTACTGGGGATTGCAGTCTGTTTCTTCTGGTTCCACAGGTGACAAGACTGCAGCACAGGGCATGTACTGTATGCAATGTGTATTTTTTCGGTAATAAATCTTCCTTATCTACAGTAAATTAATTTATGTATTTACTTATTAAGTCGTAACCAGACTCATTATGAAATGGCCGTGGTGGTGGTGTTGGTAGCGGCAGTGGTTGAGATTTGATTGCATTTTTGAACTAGTTATTGCACAATAAACGAAAACGTTAAACTTAACTATGGAAGATTGGTTTCCTGAAACACTGTCAGTTGCGGATCCATGATAATTTCTTTGCGAGAATGGGCAGTATTATATACAATTTTGAATTATTTTAATTTCTGGTATTTCACTGTTGCCATACAGCAGTTCATCAAAAACTTTGAACGCGGAATGATAGTTGGAGCTATACTCATGAGAAATTCCATTTTGGCAATCTCTACGAAATTCAATAATACTCAGATGTCAAGAGTGTGCCGAGAACATCAAAGTTCAGGCATTACATCTCACCAAGGACAACGCTGTGGCCAATGGCTGTCACCTAACGACGAGAGCACCGGCGTTTGCGAAGACTTGTCAGTGCTAACAGACGGGCAACACTGGGTGAAATGACAGCAGAAACAAATGTGCGACGTACCCGTAAGGACACAGTGTCGAAATTTTGCGTTAATGGGCTATGGCAGCAGACGACCGACGCAAGTGTTTTCGCTAACAGCACAGGATCGCTTGCAGTGCCTCTCCTGGGGTCGCGACCATATTGGTTGGACCCTTGACAAGTGAGAAACAGTAGTCTGGTCAGAGCTGACGGTAGGTTTCGAATGTGGCTCAGACTCCACCAAGCCATGGACCCAAGTTGTCAGCAAGGCAAAGTGCAAGCTGGAGGTGGCTCCATAATGGTGTGTTTACATGGAATGGGCTGGGTCCCCTGGTTCAACCAAACCAATCATTGACTGGAAATGGATATTCATGAGGGTATTTTTGATCCGTCGTTACAGCTACAAAAATGCGTGATTTTCTCAACAGACGCGTTTCGCTTTATTGGGGTAAAGCATCATCAGTGGTCTGTAATTAAGCTTATTTACATTTTGATTAGCTTATTAGATCGACGAACAGTTCGTTAAGAATAGGTTGGTCTGTACTTTCGGTGATTTTTCGGCTGATTTCACGCTTACATCGGGAAATGCCGTCTGCTAGCACATCGTTGTGTTAGACACTGAATTTTCGTCTACTTCTTAGATGTTCTGCAGCACTATGCATTTCTCACAACTCACTTTTATGCACACCACTGTATTATGTTCGTTTTCGTTCTTTAAGTTGTGTTTTGTAGTGTTGCCAACATAACCTTTCCATTACTTTGTCGCCGGACGGAGTGGCCGTGCGGTTCTAGGCGCTACAGTCTGGAGCCGAGCGACCGCTACGTTCGCAGGTTCGAATCCTGCTTCGGGCATGGATGTGTGTGACGTCCTTAGGTTAGTTAGGTTTAATTAGTTCTAAGTTCTAGGCGACTGATGACCTCAGAAGTTAAGTCGCATAGTGCTCAGAGCCACTCGAACCATTACTTTGTCTCTGACCTACAAATATAACTTTTAAATTACATTATTGTATGTGTGTAATTCTATTTAAGTAGGTTTGTGTATTTATGTACAGTGTAGGAGTATAGAAGGAATAGCGATGGAGATTTTTTTTTTGGGGGGGGGGGGATGGGGAATGGAGTGTGGGTTAGCAGAGAAGGTAAGGAGCGAGGAGTGAAATGAAACTGAGTTGGGGTGGGGGGGAGGGGGTTACAGATGAAAAAGGCTCTTTTCTTTTTCATGTGATTTCATCAATTATTCTATAGATAGTCTGGTTTCCAATATTTATCTTGTCATTGAGCAGCTGTTTATTTTGTGTTAATGCTTTTTGTATGTGGAAATTTTCTTAGAAAGGAAGGAGGTGTCGGTCTTTACTGATTTTTATGATATTCATATAGTTTTCAATACTGCTTGGTCTATGGTGGTATTCTTTTCGATGATCCGAAAATGTTGAATTATTTGTACCGTACTTGAATGCTCTGATGTGTTCTTTATATCTTGTGTCAAATGTCCTGCCCCTCATTCCAATGTATATCTTCTCACAGTTTCTGCAACTGAGCTGAAAGATACCACATAGTTGGTATCTGTCTAGTTTTGATTTTAGTTTTGATTTTAGTTTTAGGATGTGCTTTTGTATGGAATTGTTTGTTTTGGAAGCAATGTTTATGTCTTGTTTTTTGAATATGTTTCCTATTTTATGAGTGAATTTGTTGTGATAGGTCACCGTTTGTCATTTCTTTTGTTGTAGTACAAGTGTGAGAGTTAGTGTGGTTTGGTTAGTTTCTTCCTTATTTGTCCCTTTATTTTTTGTTTAGTCTGTCTACCATAGTTTCTTTGTGTCCTTTTTTAATGCTATTTGTTCTATAATGGCTAATTCTTTTTGGTAATTAGAAGTGTTTAGGGGGATCCTGTTCAACCTGTTCAACATTTATGTGCTTGCTGCATGTTTGTCGTTCTGTGAGTGGTTTGAAGTTTCATTTAAGATAATGACACTTGTGGGTTTTCTGTGTATGTTGAATGTGTGTTTATTACTGTCTTTTCTTGTGGTTATGTCTAAAAAATTGTGTTTTCTTCTTCTTCTTCTTCTTCTATTGTGAACTTGTGTTTTTATACACAGTATTTATGTCTCTGTGTACTGTACACAAAAACAATAAAGCGAAACGCGTCTAGTGAAACAAAATCACGCATTTTAGTAGTTGCAACGACGGATCAAAAATACCCTCATGAATTATAAAGCAACTACGCACACTATGGCAACAAAAATGAAGAAAATGGTTATGTTCGGTTGCTTGGAGGCCATATGCAACCGTTCAATGATGGAATTTTTATCAATGATAGTGCGCCATGTCAACAGGCCACAAGTGTTCGCCAGTGGTTTGAAGAACATGCTGAACAATTCGAGCGAAAAATCTGGCCATCCAGATAGTCTGACATGAATTCCATCGAACACCTATGGCACATAATCGAGAGGTGAGTTCGTGCTCAAAATCCTGCACTGCCAACACCATCGCAATTACGTACGGCTATAGAGTCAGCCTGGCTCAATATTTCTGCAGGGGACTTCCAACGATACGCTGTGTTCATACCTCGTCGAGATGCTCCACAACGCCGAGCAAAATCGTGTCCGACACCATACTAGGAGGTATCTCATTACTTTAGTCCCATTAATTCTTTGAATCTGATCTCTATTTGAAACTTCCTGGCAGATTAAAACTGTGTGCCCGACCGAGACTCGAACTCGGGACCTTTGCCTTTCGCGGGAAAGTGCTCTACCAACTGAGCTACCGAAGCACGACTCACGCCCGGTTCGCAGGAGAGCTTCTGTAAAGTTTGGAAGGTAGGAGACGAGATACTGGCAGAAGTAAAGCTGTGAGGACCGGGCGTGAGTCGTGCTTCGGTAGCTCAGTTGGTAGAGCACTTGCCCGCGAAAGGCAAAGGTCCCGATTTCGAGTCTCGGTCGGGCACACAGTTTAAATCTGCCAGGAAGTTTCATTTCAGCGCACACTCCGATGCAGAGTGAAAATCTCATTCTGATCTCTATTTTCTTGTAATCCAGTTTGGTAGAGCTCAAAATCCGAGAACCGTTGAGACGAGCGCTTTTTACGCTACCTCCGTCCAGATGGTTGCCAGAAGATATTGTTATGAGGTTTTCGTCGAATGATGAGACTAAGACGCTAGCTTAATGTTAAACAGACGTCCTCCTTTTCTCTGTCGACTGATTTCAGTGATTGTGCGGCTGTAGTTGAATTATGTCGGCTCCTTTCACCTGTCTACGATTATTCTACATCTACATCTACACCTACATTTATACTCCGCAAGCCACCCAACGTTGTGTGCCGGAGGGCACTTTACGTGCCACTGTCATTACCTCCCTTTCCTGTTCCAGTCGCGTATGGTTCGCGGGAAGAACGACTGTCTGAAAGCCTCCGTGCGCGCTCTAATCTCTCTAATTTTACATTCGTGATCTCCTCGGGAGGTATAAGTAGGGGGAAGCAATATATTCGATACCTCATCCAGAAACGCACCCTCTCGAAACCTGGCGAGCAAGCTACACCGCGATGCAGAGCGCCTCTCTTGCAGAGTCTGCCACTTGAGTTTATTAAACATCTCCGTAACGCTATCACGGTTACCAAATAACCCTGTGACGAAACGCGCCGCTCTTCTTTGGATCTTCTCTATCTCCTCCGTCAAACCGATCTGGTACGGATCCCACACTGATGAGCAATACTCAAGTATAGGTCGAACGAGTGTTTTGTAAGCCACCTTTGTTGATGGACTACATTTTCTAAGCACTCTCCCAATGAATCTCAACCTGGTACCCGCCTTACCAATAATTAATTTTACACTCCTGGAAATGGAAAAAAGAACACATTGACACCGGTGTGTCAGACCCACCATACTTGCTTCCGGACACTGCGAGAGGGCTGTACAAGCAATGATCACACGCACGGCACAGCGGACACACCAGGAACCGCGGTGTTGGCCGTCGAATGGCGCTAGCTGCGCAGCATTTGTGCACCGCCGCCGTCAGTGTCAGCCAGTTTGCCGTGGCATACGGAGCTCCATCGCAGTCTTTAACACTGGTAGCATGCCGCGACAGCGTGGACGTGAACCATATGTGCAGTTGACAGTCTTTGAGCGAGGGCGTATAGTGGGCATGCGGGAGGCCGGGTGGACGTACCGCCGAATTGCTCAACACGTGGGGCGTGAGGTCTCCACAGTACATCGATGTTGTCGCCAGTGGTCGGCGGAAGGTGCACGTGCCCGTCGACCTGGGACCGGACCGCAGCGACGCACGGATGCACGCCAAGACCGTAGGATCCTACGCAGTGCCGTAGGGGACCACACCGCCACTTCCCAGCAAATTAGGGACACTGTTGCTCCTGGGGTATCGGCGAGGACCATTCGCAACCGTCTCCATGAAGCTGGGCTACGGTCCCGCACACCGTTAGGCCGTCTTCCGTTCACGCCCCAACATCGTGCAGCCCGCCTCCAGTGGTGTCGAGACAGGCGTGAATGGAGGGACGAATGGAGACGTGTCGTCTTCAGCGATGAGAGTCGCTTCTGCCTTGGTGCCAATGATGGTCGTATGCGTGTTTGGCGCCGTGCAGGTGAGCGCCACAATCAGGACTGCATACGACCGAGGCACACAGGGCCAACACCCGGCATCATGGTGTGGGGAGCGATCTCCTACACTGGCCGTACACCACTGGTGATCGTCGAGGGGACACTGAATAGTGCACGGTACATCCAAACCGTCATCGAAGCCATCGTTCTACCATTCCTAGACCGGCAAGGGAACTTGCTGTTCCAACAGGACAATGCACGTCCGCATGTATCCCGTGCCACCCAACGTGCTCTAGAAGGTGTAAGTCAACTACCCTGGCCAGCAAGATCTCCGGATCTGTCCCCCATTGAGCATGTTTGGGACTGGATGAAGCGTCGTCTCACGCGGTCTGCACGTCCAGCACGAACGCTGGTCCAACTGAGGCGCCAGGTGGAAATGGCATGGCAAGCCGTTCCACAGGACTACATCCAGCATCTCTACGATCGTCTCCATGGGAGAATAGCAGCCTGCATTGCTGCGAAAGGTGGATATACACTGTACTAGTGCCGACATTGTGCATGCTCTGTTGCCTGTGTCTATGTGCCTGTGGTTCTGTCAGTGTGATCATGTGATGTATCTGACCCCAGGAATGTGTCAATAAAGTTTCCCCTTCCTGGGACAATGAATTCACGATGTTCTTATTTCAATTTCCAGGAGTGTATATGATCATTCCACTTCAAATCGTTCCGCACGCATACTCCTAGATATTTTACAGAAGTAACTGCTACCAGTGTTTGTTCCGCTATCATATAATCATACAATAAAGGATCCTTCTTTCTATGTATTCGCAATACATTACATTTGTCTATGTTAAGGGACAGTTGCTACTCCCTGCACCAAGTGCCTATCCACTGCAGATCTTCCTGCATTTCGCTACAATTTTCTAATGCTGCAACTTCTCTGTGTACTACAGCATCATCCGCGAAAAGCCGCATGGAACTTCCGACACTATCTACTAGGTCATTTATATATATTGTGAAAAGCAATGGTCCCATAACACTCCCCTGTGGCACGCCAGAGGTTACTTTAACGTCTGTAGACGTCTCTCCATTGATAACAACATGCTGTGTTCTGTTTGCAAAAACTCTTCAATCCAGCCACACAGCTGGTCTGATATTCCGTAGGCTCTTACTTTGTTTATCAGGCGACAGTGCGGAACTGTATCGAACGCCTTCCGGAAGTCAAGAAAAATAGCATCTACCTGGGCGCCTGTATCATTTTCTGGGTCTCATGAACAAATAAAGCGAGTTGGGTCTCACACGATCGCTGTTTCCGGAATCCATGTTGATTCCTACATAGTAGATTCTGGGTTTCCAAAAGCGACATGATACTCGAGCAAAAAACATGTTCTAAAATTCTACAACAGATCGACGTCAGAGATATAGGTCTATAGTTTTGCGCATCTGCTCGACGACCCTTCTTGAAGACTGGGACTACCTGTGCTCTTTTCCAATCATTTGGAACCCTCCGTTCCTCTAGAGACTTGCGGTACACGGCTGTTAGAAGGGGGGCAAGTTCCTTCGCGTACTCTGTGTAGAATCGAATTGGTATCCCGTCAGGCCCAGTGGACTTCCCTCTATTGAGTGATTGCCTTGCTTTTGCTTGCATTAGGTGGACAGTGTGGCCGAGCGGTTCTAGGCGCTTCAGTCTGGAACCGCGCGACCGCTACGGTCCCAGGTTCGAATCCTGCCTCGGGCATGGATGTGTGTGATGTCCTTAGGTTAGCTAGGTTCAAGTAGTTGTAAGTTCTAGGGGACTGATTGACCTCATATGTCAAGTCCCATAGTGCTCAGAGCCATTTTTTGCTTACATTGAGGTCAACTGCCAGTTGCGTTGGTTATCTGTGGAGTTCGCTTGTACTTCACCATTTTTTTTCTAAGGCTTAAAGAATGTCCCGTCTCCACATACCTGTTTTCCTAAGTTAGTACTTTATTAAGCACTACTAGCTGGTCAAGAGCACAGTTCATTGTCAATTGTCCAACGGATGTGATGCATCACCGTCGGAACGTAAAACGGAGTGCATAGTATGCAATTTCCGGTTCACATTACTTAGCAGGACGATGTCCCCACATCCACTGTACACGTGAGTATGAACACACACTCGACACAGCTAATCGTACTTCATTAAGTACTGTACTACTATAAACTGACAATCTGGTGGAAACGGTTTCTTTAAATCTATGGCGGCTACTGTGTCCACACAGATGAAGTTATTCGAATTTTCTAAACCTAGCACTCTTCCTGTCCGCCTCATAGAACTAAAATATAGCGTATTACTCAAAGCTCTGTTATAATGGCGGAACGATTTACGTAAATTAAACTTAGAACCCTATTTGCTGTCTTCCCACGACAGCAGTAATGTGAAATGTGACATTTGATGAACACGGTATTGGCGCCGAGGGTTGTTTTTATCCCTATGGGGCATTCAAGCTGTTTGTATAATAGTATGAAACAATGAGCGTATCAGGAGATAACATCATCGCAAGAATTTCCATTGATGTTGGAACTATTCAGGACATCAGTGGTGCTTGGAGTGACAACTACACTTAGTACTCCGACGTTATTCTGTATTGTCTCTTCACCAACTGACAGCTTCATCCGTTCGCATCATCTCAACCTATCCTTCATACACTAATGTAAATTTTCTCTTAGCAGTACACAAGTTGACATCAGTGTTCATGTGACAGTATTACAACTCTGTTTCCACAGCTATTCGCTCTGATTCATGTTTACGGTGGAGCACACAACAGTGTCTACATTACTTTAGCTGAGAGCCGGGACGGTTTTGCAATCAAGGCTACAGCCAATTTCCTTCCCCATTCTTGTTCAATTATAGCTTGCCCTCTGTAACCAACGGCAGCGATGTCGACAACTTCACAACATGAACTGAGAGTGGCCTTTGTATTACACAACAGCTGCGTCCACATACAACATAATGGAACTCTATTAAATATTTTAGCCTCTTCCCGAATAGTTATACAATCAGCAGTACACTGTTCAAGTGTCTGAACTCTCACTCTAAAAGTAAAAGGAATTCGAAATAAATTCGCTGAATGTGAATAACTCTGCCTCACCGACACTACAATATGGTATAGGGATGTAGGCAATGTAACATGTGGCAGTTTGGGTCGGTCAGGGAGGCATGCACAGTTAGCCTAATGGTACAGGCGACTGCTCGCGATAAGCGGGAAATACGGCTTTTAGTCACAGGCCGGCACAGATTTTCGTACGTCACTAATAGGTGGTAGATCTATACCTAACACAGCTGAGGCCAAGTATTTCACATTCGGCGGATTTATTTCGACTTAATTTCGGACGGCTGTCTACCGTCATGAATGTCTGTTCATCCAGACAAGTAAGTAAAACGTCGAAGGGATTTAAAACTACAATTTAACAAGGAATTCAAACTCAACGTTAAGTTATTGCCAGAAACAAATTGTAGGACCAACCTGGGAAGTAATACCCAATACAATGAACTTAATATTTGATAACAAGCAATAATAGATTCTTTTGGTCCAGTACAGTTTGGTTCGCGATGCAAAGAGACGTGCGACCAAATTTGTAATTATATAGGATATTGTTTTTGGTTGTCTCTAATACAAGCTGCTGCTGTTTTGGTCATCAGTCCGACGCCTGATCAAACACATTCCTTGATACTGATCTGTCTTGGGCAAGTATTTTTCGTATCTGTGTAACTACTGCACAGTACTTCCATTTTAACTTTATTATTTTTGTCACGCCTGGGACATCACCTACAATGTTCATCCCCACTCTAGCCTCCACTTCCAAATTCACTCCTCCTTCTTGCCTCTGGGTGTGTCCTATCAACGACATCCTAACAAATTTGTATTTGATGTTTCAACTTTTTTGCAGGCAAGCTTCTTTTGTTATTTCCAATATACATTTTGCATCTACTTTACTGTGCCCCCTGTCAGCTACTTTGCAGGCCGAATAGTGAAACTCGTGTAATACTGTCAGTGTCTCATTTCCTAGTTAAATTCCTTCAGCATCAATTGATGTAACTGGACTGCCTTTCATTGCTCTTGTTTTGCTTTTATTTACGTTCATCCAATAACATCTTTTCAGGACACTACGCATTCCGTCCAGTGGATCGTCTCCGTCTTTTGCCGTCTCTAACAGAATTACTAAGTCACTGACAATTCGCGAAGTTTTAAGTTCTTCTCTCTAAACTTTACTCCTTTTCCAAATTTTTCCTTGGTTTCATTTAACACTTGCTTCGTGTACCGTTTGAGAAACACGGGGATAAGTTGCAATCCTGACTCATTTGCTTCTGCATTACTGTCTCGCTTTCATGTCGTGTATGTTGTTCCTAAAAGAGGGGCAACCGTCTGTGTAATTGAAAAATCTGACCTTTTAACACTAGCCAAGAAGGCCTTTGTATTTTGCTACTTTGGCAAGGCTGAAATAAAGAGTAAACGACAGCCTTTATAAACTTTTTATATAAAAAAAGAAGACTCACCACGGAGGAATTATCCTAATGGGACGGAAATCTGTAGATGTGATGTACTTGAACAGATGGTTGTTTGAGGTTTAAGGGACCAAACAGCAAGGTCATCAGTCCCTTGTTTCAAATAGGCTCCATTCCGCTAATGGGACATCTCAGTAAAGTCAGAACAATAAAACGGAAAAAGGGAAAAACGTAAAAGGGCAGTCACGTTGTCATTGGTAAAAAAAACAAAATGAGGGAAGTCGGCAAGAGAACGAACCCAACACTATGCTGAAGCAGCATAGGCAAGACCACCTGTGACTTAAAAGGTACAACTGCTATAATGTAGAAAGTACGTATGGGAATAGAAAGACTAACCAAGCCTTAAAAAAAGGGTAAAAACAGAGTAAAAGGGGAAGAAAAGAGGATTCCGGTCAGGGAGGTGAATCGGGAATCTCCGAACACTGCCTACAGTGGGAGTCACCCAAACAATCACCGCCCTGCCCCAACACCAGAGAGAGATTAAAAACCTTAAAACTGAGAATAAAAACCACTCTCCCGGAGGAAACCGAGAACCAGAGAGACCATCCGGGAATCGTCAGCCAACATCAAAGGTAAAGTGGGGGGGAGTCTGTACTTAGCACGCAGAGCCAAAAGAAGGGGGCATTCAACCAAAATGTGGGCTGCTGACTGGAAGGCTCCACAACCACATAGTGGGGGTGGCTCATCACGCAAAAGAAAACCATGGGTCAGGCTGGTATGGCCAATGCGGAGACGACACAGTGTGGTCGAGTCCTTTCGGGAGAGGCGAAAGGAAGAACGCCACGGGCCCGGTGTCACCTTAATTGCACGAAGTTTATTAGACAGGGGAGTAGCCTCCCAAGAATTGGCCCATGACTGTGCGAAGTGGGATTTGATGTGAAGCCGTAAATCCGCTGCAGGAGGGGTTACAGAAAACGGGGGGATAGGTAACTGCTCCCCCAGCCAAACGATCAGCGAGCTCATTACCCGGGATACCCACATGGCCAGGGACCCAAAGGAAGTCAATGGAACAAGCAGCACGGTGAATATCAGCGAGATGGTCATGGATGGCAGAGACCAAGGGATGGCGCGAAAAACACCGGTCAATAGCAAGAAGGCCACTCATCGAGACCGTACATAACAAAACGCGGTTGTGTTGGGATTGTTTAATAAAGGTAAGGGCCTGGGAAATTGCCATTAATTCCGCAGTAAACACCCCACATGTAGGTGGCAGCAGATGACTTTCCGTTCCAACAGAGGACGTGAGGGCATACCCAATATGATCAGCAGATTTAGAGCCATCAGTGTAAAAAACAACAGCATCCCGAAACTACTTGAACAGAGAAACAATCACAATTTCAGAAAAAATGGATGATTTTTTCCAAGAGAAAAAGCTTCACAAGTGCAAATGGTGCGTTAGATCTTCAAAATCCTAAGATAGTTGGAGGGTCCTGCCCTCAATGCTCCAAACGTTGTCAATTGGGGGGAGTTGTGCGACCTTTCCGGCCAGAGTTCGGTTTGGCTAACACGAAGACTATCGGTAGGAGCTCTCGTAGTTTGCGGGCGGACATTATCTCATTGAATTTGAAGTCCCGGATGGCTTGCCACGAAGGGCAACCAAACGGGGCGTAGGATACAGTCGTCGTGCTGTAGGATGACAACTAAAGGGGTCCTGCTATGATAAGAAATCGGACCCCAGACCATCATTCCTGGTTGTCTGGCGGTATGTCTGTCGACTGTCAGGTTGATTTCCCTATCGCTGTACGAGACGTCTCCAGACACGTCTTCGGCCTGGAATCTCATTGACTGGAACAAAATTGTCTTCAGTGACGAGTCCCGCTTCGGATGACCAGTGAAGCCATGTCTGGAGACACCCCGGACAGCAGTGAGACACCACCCTGCTTGTCGCCCGCTATACTGCCCGACATCCTGGAGTGATTGTCTGGGCCACCATTTCGTTTCATAGCAGGACCACTTTGGTTGTCATCTACGACAACCTTACAGCAATGCGGTACACCGACGATATTCCACGCGGCGTTTTGTTAATTCTTATGGCAAGTCATCCTGGGCTTAGATTTCAGCAAGATAATACCCGCCTGTACACGGCGAGAGTTTCTGCTGTTTGTTTTCGCACTTAGTCACCAAGGTCGCTGGGCCTCTCCCCAGATGAGTACGTTTGGAATATCATGTGCAGGGACCTCCAACTAGACGGGGCATTGACGATCTAACGCGCCAATTGGACAGAATTTGGCACGATATGCCTCAGAAGGACAGTCAACAACTATCAATCAATCTCAAGCTGATTAACTGCTTGCAAAAGGGCTAGAGGTGGACTAATGTGTTACGGACTTGCTCAGTTTGCGAAACGCTCGATCTTTAACAGGTCATCCAATTTTTTCTGAAACTGATAATTTGTTTGCCTGCACATGTACATCATATCTACCGATTTCCGTCCCATTCGCGTAATTCCCTCGTGGTGCGTCTTTTTCTGTGTCTTAGAGTATTTCCCAATGTCATGCAACATTGCTAAATGATTCAATGATGCTGGAATCCTCCTCGGTAAATACCCAGTTTGTAAATACGAGGGTCACTCCAAAGAAATGCACACTATTTTTGTAAAAATATAGTTTTCCTTCTGCATGTGTGAAAGTTTTGTCGCGCGGGATTAGCCGAGCGGTCTAAGGCGCTGCAGTCATGGACTGTGCGGTTGGTCCCGGCGGAGGTTCGAGTCCTCCCTCGGGCGTGTGTGTGTGTGTGTGTGTGTGTGTGTGTGTGTGTGTGTGTGTGTGTGTGTGTGTGTGTGTGTGTGTGTGTGTGTGTATGTGTGTGTGTGTCCTTAGTATGATTTCGGTTAAGTAGTGTGTAAGTTTAGGGACTGATGACCTTAGCAGTAAAGTCCCATAAGGTTTCACACACATTTGAACATTTTTTTTTGGAAAGTTTTACAGTGTGTAAATACATCATTCCCGCTTGTTTTCAAACTTAGTTCAACCTGTTCCCGTGAGTGGCACCGTCACAGCATGTCTTCAAGATGGCTGTTACACTTGACGTTCGTCAGAAGCAACGTGCTGTCATAAAACTCGTGTGCTGTGAAAACGAGACAGTGGGAAACATCCACAAGAGGTTGAAAAAGGTGTATGGAGATGCTGCTGTCGATCGCAGTACAGTTAGTCGGTGGGCAAGAAGGTTACGTGATGAAAGCGGGCACGGCAATATTGAGGATTGTCCTCGCAGCGGCAGGCCTCGTACTGCACACAATCCAGACAAATGTGCGGTGTGTTCACGAATTGGTGACTGCTGACAGACGCATCACAGTGAACGAATTGTTACGCTACGTTGGGATAGGAGAGGAAGTGTTTGCAGAATACTGAAAGTGTTGGCGTTAAAAAAGGTTTGTGCCTGGTGGGTTCCCAGGATGTTGACAGTGACTCGCAAAGAAACAAGAAAAACGGTATGCAGCGAACTTTTGGAACTGTACGAGAATGGTGGAGATGAATTTCTTGGAAGAATTGTGACAGGTGATGAAACATGGCTCCATCATTTTGAAGATGATGACTCCCTTTGTGCACGCTGCCAAACACTAGCTCCAACAGGTTGGTCCAGAATTTTACCGTGCGGGTATACAGGCGCTGGTTCCAAGATAGTGTAAGGCAGTTGAGAGGGATGGAAATTATGTGGAGAAATGAAAATATTTTTCCTAAAGGATGTATCTACGCACTGTAAAACTTTCAAACATGTAGAATAAAAGATGGATTTTAAAAAGTGTGCTTTTCTTCTGGAGTGACCCTCGTAGTTCCCCAGTCCGGTCTCCAGGCGGCAACTACTCCATAGTAGGTTATTATAATACATAGATTTGGCGTGTTACGTGTTGGACCGTGGAAAGTTAGATACCTTAATCGTGCAGGCAGGCTAAGATACCTTTATACGAGAAATAGATAGGCTGCAGTTGGTATAGTGGAACTGATGATGTGCGGTAGGGAAGGAAGGAAGGAAGATTAGCGTCTAAATTCGCGGCTACGACGGGGTCATTAAGGACGCAGGACCTGCTCATATTAGGGAAGGAAACCGGCCGTGCCCATTCAAGGGAACCATCCATGCATCTGCGTTAAGCAATTTACGGAAATCACGGAAAACCTAACGCTTCGTGGCCGTACGAATGCGAGTCCAGTGAGCTGATCACTGCGCCACGTCGCTTGATAAGGGTGATAGCAGGAAGAACTTAATTCTGATAACATGAGTACAGGGATATCAACTAAAGATGAGAGAAATAACGCACGAGTAGGATTTCTATTGCATAGGAAAACATATATGCGTGAACAGCTACAAACAGTACACTGAAGACTTCATCGTAGCCAAGATGCTCAGAAAAGCGACACACGCCACAATAGTGGATGTGTGTGTGCCTTCGAACTCCGCAGATGAAGATACTAATAAACGAATGAGAGGAAGGTGTACAGAAAACTGCAAGGTTTCGTTTTTCGGTGTTTCGTTGCCCCTGGCAATGCTGGGCATGTGCTTAACCGCGGAATGCCGCTATGAATGAAGCCAATGGAGTCTGTGAGTCATGCGGTGCGAGCTGACTGACAAGCGGAGGTGGTTCGGCGCCCACGGCCGGCCTATTCTGAGTGGCTGAGCCAACGGCTACAATGCCAGCGAAAGACGACACTCCCCTGACATTCCTTCTACCTACCTAGTCTGCAGTTTATGGGACCTCAGCACTTACATTCTCGTATTCTCAGTTACTTTTTCGAGCTCCCAGCTGGCACTGGGAACACTGAACAGTATACTATCATTGTGCCACTTCCCTAAACACACGCAGAAGTACAGTATTTTAAATCCCTGGGCAACGACCGTTTAGAGATATTAACATGACTTATCGACTGAAGGTGCGCGTCACCACCAGTTAATGCGTCGTGACCAAGCGAGGTGGGGCAGTGGTTAGGAAACTCTGGTATTCGGCAAGGACGAAGTTTTAATTCCCGTCTGGTCATTCTGATCATCTCAGTCTCTTTAGACGAATGCTGGAATACTTTTTTGTACTGTCCATGGCTCTCTTCTCCCGCAACCTTCTCGTTCCTACTTCGCGAGGACACCTTTTCTGTGTCTCACCGAAAGTTGTCTCTGAGGGAAAAATTCCTAAACATTCATTAAAAGTATCTGCGGAGGTGTTGCAAGAATGCATGGCAAGTCCGAGGATTTTTTCGGTGACAGGTGAACCTGTGACTAGGTTAACACGTTTAAAACTGGTCGATTGTTGTTAACCGATGACCAGCATTCTGGACGGTGGTCAACTGGCACGGCGCCATAGAATGTTGTTGAAACGTAGATGGCTAACAGTGATCTCTTGTCGCGAAGTGGCTGGACCTCTCACACCGAACGCCGCCCCATTTTACGGATGATGCTTCTTTGCCTAGACTTCTTGGTCAATAACGTATGAGGTGACTGGGTCTCCCCTCTTGAGTGCCCAACTATTTGTTCGTTGCAGTGCTATGCATGGCTGAAATCGTGCAGTGTTTGAAGATAAATTGACAAATTTACACACACTACTCGAAAAATGATTTATGCGAGGAGCGTTCAATAAGTAATGAAACACTTTTTTTCTGTCAATTTCGGTTCACAAAATGCTGAATTTTTTGTGGGAAATCGTGGAAAATTTTTGTTTCAAGCCCTGTAGTTTCATGAAGTTCCAATACTTGGTGGTTCTATACATGACCTTCGAAATTCCGTCTGTAAAGGAGGTGCGTTCAAAATGGTTCAAATGGCTCTGAGCACTATGGGACTTAACATCTGAGGTCATCAGTCCCCTAGACTTATGAACTACTTAAACCTACCTAACCTAAGGACAGCACACACATCCATGCCCGAGGCAGGATTCGAACCTGCGACCGTAGCAGCAGCGCGGCTCGGGAAGGAAGCGCCTAGAACCGCTCGGTCACAACGGCCGTCGAGGTGCGTTCCAAGCAGACAACTGTCTGTGAGGTTTTTTTTTCTGCGGGAAACAAGAGCATCGCAGATATTCATAGGCGCTTACAGCATGTCTACGGAGACCTGACAGTGAAGGAAAGCACGGTGCGTCATTGGCGAGGGGTCTGTCATCATCGAAACAAGGTCGTGCAGACCTGCCCGATCTCGGTCGGCCGCTCAATGCTGTGACACCACGTGAACACTTTTCGCCACGCGGCAGGAATCGTCAGGCTGCTCTCTGTTCGCACCCTCTGGTCTAAGCATGCTTCGGACCCATTGAAAGTTTCAGTGGAATTCTCCTGTCGCACTCTATGACCCCCGGAGAGCCGCCGTTTAAGAGCGGGGCAGGCTTTAGCAGTTTTTTCTGTACCAGCTTGTGGACAGCACGACAAACAGGATCTAAGCATGTTACAACGCACGAGATGGAGTAACAACAAAATATTCATTGTTTCTTACCAGCTATTTTGATTTCGTAGAGATGCAGTTTCGAAAGGACTGCATTTTTTTCGGTTACCGTTTTATTTTTATTTCACAGTAAACCTATTTTTGTAAGGCTTATTATTTCATTCCTAGTACCCTCGAGACTAATACATACAGGTTCGCAGATATTCAGGTCGGGCGAAGCGTTTTTTGAACGGTTTGTATTAGTCATACCCTGTGGCGAAGCTGCAACGGTTATAATTCTTTCATCCGCTCTTTCGAAATGTCTACGGTAGCGATAAACGGTGTAATCTCCATGCTGTGTGAGAAACTACAGCTTTTGAACTGAGTTGCATGGAAAAGAATGAAGTGATTATCAGCAGAACTTTCATTTTTAAACAACAGAAGGTGTCCTGAAAACAAGTCTTTCGTGAGAGTCTTAAACGTCTTAGTAGGACTCCGTTACAAGAGCGTCGCGTGAAACTCACGTAGAGATTACAGTGTCCTAGGCAGAAAAACGTGCGCAAGAAGAAAGCGAGACTATCTGCTTCATCTTCAGAGCTATCTTCGTCGTGTCAGGGACGCTCTTGTCGCCTTGTCTCTAACATCTCATCTCCGCAGTCTCCCTCCTGCCATCCCGCGAGCAGAAGCCACGATGTGTGCCGAGTTGCCCACCGTGGCGCAGCGACGGAGAAGCTGTTGCGTGGCTGAAGAATGTTGCTTCGCTCGCCTGTCGCCCACTTATTGCTGGAAACAGCTTACACACGCTATGCCTTAGCTGTATGAATTCCCGTCTATTTCTTTGGGGCGCGAAGGTGCTGCGAGAGTACTTTCTGTTGTCCTGGTAAAAACTGAGATCTGGACCTTCGTTCTACAGTCTTCGCACAACATAGTTTCACGCTGAGTGTATTACATCTATTGGTAACTTTGCGACATTTCAGCTTTTCTTAACAAACCGAAAAAAATACCACTACTGGCCATTAAAATTGCTAAACCACGAGGATGATTAGCTTTTCAGAGCATTCACGTGCAGACATGAGGATAGTTTCAAAACCGATTTCTCATACACAAAAAGCAGTTGACCGGCTTTGCCTGGTGAAACGTTGTTGTGATGCCTCGTGAGGAGGAGAAATGCGTACCACCACGTTTCCGACTTTGATAAAGGTCGGATTGTATCCTATCGCGATTTATCGTATCGCGACATTGCTGCTAGCGTTGGTCGAGATCCAATGACTGTTAGCAGAATATGGAATCGGTGGTTTAGGAGGGTAATACGGAACGCCATGCTGGATCCCAACGGCCTCGTATCACTAGCAGTCGAGATGACATGCATCTTATCCGCATGGCTGTAACGGATCGTGCAGCCACGTCTCGATCCCTGAGTCAACCGATGGGGACGTTTGCAAGACAACAACCATCTGCACGAACGGTTCGACGACGTTTGCAGCAGCATGGACTATCAGCTCGGAGATCATGGCTGCGGTTACCCTTGACGCTGCATCACAGACAGGAGCGCCTGCGACGGTGTACTTAACGACGAACCCGGTTGCACGAATGGCAAAACGTCATTTTTTCGGATGAATCCAGGTTCTGTTTACAGCATCATGATGGTCACATCCGTGTTTGGCGACATCTCGGTGAACGCACATTGGAAGCGTGTATTCGTCATCGCCATACTGGCGTATCACCCGGCTTGATGGTATGGGGTGCCATCGGTTACACGTGTCGGTCACCTCTTGTTCATACTGACGGCACTTTGAACAGTGGACGATACATTTCAGATGTGTTACGACCCGTGGCTCTACCCTTCATTCGATCCCTGCGAAACCCTACATTTCAGCAGGATAATGCACGAGCGCATGTTGCAGGTCCTGTACGGGCCTTTCTGGATAAAGAAAATGTTCGACTGTTGGCCTGGCCAGCACATTCTCCAGATCTCTCTCCAATTGAAAACGTCTGGTCAGTGATGGTCGAGCAACTGGCTCGGCACAATACGCCAGTCACTACTCTTGATGAAATAATATATTTGTCCAATCAATACCCGTTCATCATCTGCATTTCTTCTTGGTGTAGCAATTTTAATGGCCAGTAGTGTATTTAGGACAGAGTTAACATGTAATTCATATCGCAGTAAATAACTCTGCATCCCTCCCCGGGCAAGTCTGGAGATGGGAATTAGTGCCACACTCCTGATTTGAACAGGGTTCTCCAGGTGTGGAGTTATCTCTCTAGGGTGCTTTACGTAAATTTCTGCGACTTGCAGTCCGCCATATGGTGAGTGACGGAATGTATACAGCGAACAATTACCATCCCCCTCCGTCAAAATTTCGAATCTAGTCGCAGATGATTAATTACTTCCCTGTATGTCACAATATCTCTACATACGCCGTCATTGCGTCTCGCTCATGCAGGAAAGACTGTAAGACATATTAAAATAGTTAGCTGCGTCAGTCATTTTTTTTATTAATGTCCGCGATGCATTTAGACGGTTTGACCTCTCGTCCTCATGTGTTTATAGCGACTTGCATGTATGTTACTGTTTTCTTCAGCCGGCCGTCTGGTTTACGTTCTGTTTCGAAACAGATGAATGGTTGATGAGACAGTGACACACATACATGCATCTGAGGACGAGGGTGCAAGCCCTCGAAACCCATCGCGTGTATTAAAAAACGTTACTGACGCAATAACTATTACTTTCTCTTGTATGCTACCTTGGTCATTGGAGAGGTTTGTCGAAGGAAGTAAGTTCCGTGCTTCGTCTTGCAACATTCCTTCTCGTAATTTTCAGAGGGAGCCTTTCCGTAAAATGCAGCATCATCTTGTTGCAGCTTTCACTGCTATTTCTTAAGCACTTACGTGGCGCTCCAGCGCTGGCTAAACGGATCCGTAACGATTGTGCTGCTTTTCTTCCTCCCCTTCTCTCTCTCTCTCTCTCTCTCTCTCTCTCTCTCTCTCTCTCTCTCTCTCTCTCTCTCCCCCCCCCCCTCCCTCCCTCCCCACTCCTAATCAGCACTCTTAAGAGTCCCACACTGACAGTACCGAAGAATCGGTCGAACCATGACTGCTTTTTACCTTTTTTGTGAGCGACCTTCATCAATAGAGCATTTACCTTCCCCACAACTGGATTTGTGTAACTGTTTCATATTAATTACGTCGAGTTTCTTATATCTACACATTTCAGATTGCGTCTGGGCCCCGTGACTGATGCGCTCAAAAACGAAGCCGGATTATTTTGGAGAATTTAGTGTCTTTGGCCATGGAGGCTGCAAGCGGAAGCACACAGTTTACTTAAAAGTTAAATATGTACACCTTAAATGACTCAAAGTACTCTTAAACCACTACGTCAATTACCATATAACAACTTCATATTCGTATTACGCGCGTGTAGTAATAATTAACACCAAATGAAAATTTCAATAAAAGTTTTGCGTCACGCATATACACTCCTGGAAATTGAAATAAGAACACCGTGAATTCATTGTCCCAGGAAGGGGAAACTTTATTGACACATTCCTGGGGTCAGATACATCACATGATCACACTGACAGAACCACAGGCACATAGACACAGGCAACAGAGCATGCACAATGTCGGCACTAGTACAGTGTATATCCACCTTTCGCAGCAATGCAGGCTGCTATTCTCCCATGGAGACGATCGTAGAGATGCTGGATGTAGTCCTGTGGAACGGCTTGCCATGCCATTTCCACCTGGCGCCTCAGTTGGACCAGCGTTCGTGCTGGACGTGCAGACCGCGTGAGACGACGCTTCATCCAGTCCCAAACATGCTCAATGGGGGACAGATCCGGAGATCTTGCTGGCCAGGGTAGTTGACTTACACCTTCTAGAGCACGTTGGGTGGCACGGGATACATGCGGACGTGCATTGTCCTGTTGGAACAGCAAGATCCCTTGCCGGTCTAGGAATGGTAGAACGATGGGTTCGATGACGGTTTGGATGTACCGTGCACTATTCAGTGTCCCCTCGACGATCACCAGTGGTGTACGGCCAGTGTAGGAGATCGCTCCCCACACCATGATCCCGGGTGTTGGTCCTGTGTGCCTCGGTCGTATGCAGTCCTGATTGTGGCGCTCACCTGCACCGCGCTAAACACGCATACGACCATCATTGGCACCAAGGCAGAAGCGACTCTCATCGCTGAAGACGACACGTCTCCATTCGTCCCTCCATTCACGCCTGTCGCGACACCACTGGAGGCGGGCTGCACGATGTTGGGGCGTGAGCGGAAGACGGCCTAACGGTGTGCGGGACCGTAGCCCAGCTTCATGGAGACGGTTGCGAATGGTCCTCGCCGATACCCCAGGAGCAACAGTGTCCCTAATTTGCTGGGAAGTGGCGGTGCGGTCCCCTACGGCACTGCGTAGGATCCTACGGTCTTGGCGCGCATCCGTGCGTCGCTGCGGTCCGGTCCCAGGTCGACGGGCACGTGCACCTTCCGCCGACCACTGGCGACAACATCGATGTACTGTGGAGACCTCACGCCCCACGTGTTGAGCAATTCGGCGGTACGTCCACCCGGCCTCCCGCATGCCCACTATACGCCCTCGCTCAAAGTCCGTCAACTGCACATACGGTTCACGTCCACGCTGTCGCGGCATGCTACCAGTGTTAAAGACTGCGATGGAGCTCCGTATGCCACGGCAAACTGGCTGACACTGACGGCGGCGGTGCACAAATGATGCGCAGCTAGCGCCATTCGACGGCCAACACCGCGGTTCCTGGTGTGTCCGCTGTGCCGTGCGTGTGATCATTGCTTGTACAGCCCTCTCGCAGTGTCCGGAGCAAGTATGGTGGGTCTGACACACCGGTGTCAATGTGTTCTTTTTTCCATTTCCAGGAGTGTATGTAAAGACAGAAAGGAATTAAAAGCATTAATTACCACCAGGCACTGACATATTACCCTTACTAGGCACATGCGCTGACTACTATGCCATCCAGACCCAGTGTTCACCACATGCCCGAAAGAACGAACACCATTTTGATCTGGCAGCCATTATGAATCGAGGCAAAAATCCCGGTGTAGTACAAATTTTTAACTTGCCCCATTGATATAAATCAATACCCACTGGCAGCCAATGTCTTTAATTTCTCTGTCTTGATTCACAGCGGCTGCAGGATCGGAAAGTTTTTTTTTTTTTTTTTTTTTTTTTAGAAACATCTTAAAGTAGGTTGGTATGGGTTAATATCGACTAAATACCAATAGTTTCACATGGTGCTATAGATACAAAGTAGGAATTAATTACGTACTCCGTCGTCCGACTACTATGAAGTACTAACAAAGTTATTACAGAAGAAAAAAGAAATGTTTCCTGTCCTGCGGTAATACGAGTACCCTCGAGCAGTTTTTCCCCGATTGAACTAACAGCCCAGATCACATAATACTCTTTTTATTGCGTGATCTGGAATAACAGCTCATACTCTTAGTAAACAAGTTGTTTTAAGGAAAGTTTTAGAAAGCTGCAAACAACGATTTCGCGAACCTTCTGCAAGAATGTACAGTTTAGCTTCCGTTGAAGGAAATTAGCGAAGAGTGAACAAAGTCTCATACACCGATGTCAGGTATATTTTAAGTGTGTGCAGCTATGCAGTGAGACTGAGAATGCTTCTCATTTTCTGCCTCTCGGCTTACGATGTTGTAGCAGAGTGAATACAACACGAGAAACCAGATACGTTTCTTCACGTCCTGCGTCAACGTTTCTGCTGATATTGACTTCGAACCGCACTCTTTGCTGACAGACATAACAAATCTTGCTGAAGATTCTCTTCCAGGAAACACACTCAGTTTAAAGCCTATATTTTTGAGCTGTGAAACAGACCGAGCGCATGCCAGTAGTAGATGCCATGTCAACAAGTGCTTTTTTTGAAAACACCGGTTGTTTGCTCGGTAAACAGACAATGTATCTACACATAAGCTGTGTGATTTTTGGTTGATACAATTTTCACTTCTATGGTGAAAAATCTTTCTTGCGAAAGTTTTGTTAAGTCAGAGACTTAATAAACCGACTAATAACCACTCTACGACAGTTACTCGGAAAGATGCAAGTCTGACTGAGGCGAAAGAAAAAGCTGTTTCTTCGCAGTAGACTCGTCTGCATAACGTGCTGCTGAAAAGCCACATACTGGTCTTTGTCCACTAGTTTCTGTACTGTACGAATAGTAGCGTTACTTGCAGTGACGGTTGGAGAAAGAACGGCTCTGAGAAGTTTTTGTCGTAAAATTTCCCCGCAGGACTGGCAGTGGATCTGTGCTGCTAGGGAATTCCTTGAGTGGTTCATTCTGACATATTCAGATAATTCTAGAAGTTTCCGAGCAGTGGAGCATCGTAGTGCACAATTTTACTATTGCCAATCCTATCGACATTTCCGGAGGCAACCTTTTGTGACATCTAAATCTCTCTTTAAACACCACGCAAATTCTTCGTCCATTGCAAGTTATCAAAACTGGCACGACGTTTGTAATCTGACGATTTGCAGAAAATTTGTGTTTTGGAAGGTTTTATGATCGCATAATGAGATACGTAGTTCTACTGGCTCTGTTGCCCATCAGGTGACGCTGAATGCCAGATAACATGCATCAAAGGAAAGGAAAGGTCTATAGTTCAAGTTTTATAACATTTATATTAGATACCGTTGAGTTGGATCTATGAATAACCAAAGCAACTCAAATTCGACAGAACACGTTCTACTGTATAGGAAGATTTCAACCGACTGTACTTTCACACAATTCTTGAAACTTATCACCATTCCTGAACAGGATATCTCGGCAAGAGAGTTCAGCAGATTCATTTTCGGCTGCTGTTATATTGTATAAGCTTGTTTTCTAATCGTAGTACCGACAGAATTTACCACAATTTATAGCACTGTCTTACACACGAGATTTAAATTTATGTCTCTGTTTTTCCTGTTCTAGCGTTGGAGCTTAGCGTGTCTCCTATGGACACAGCCGGGAGTCATATTTCGCCTCTGTCGTGTCATTTGCGAAAACACTGGTGCTACAATAACTACATGCAATTTTAAGTGACACGGTGTCGTGCAGGAATTTTATGCAGCAGTCCTAGAGGAAATCTGGGATAACAAAGATCGAACAGATGTTAAAGGAATAAACCTGCACGACCTTCATTGAGCTGATGAACGTTTATGTTTGCGTCTAGTGCAAGCATCTGAAAGCAGGGTCTGAAATCAGTTACAATACCACTAAAATTGTGTATTCCACGACCGAGATGATTATCTAATAGAAACCTGTGATATGAAATAATGCAAACCAGCTGTCAAGCACTTTAAATAACAAACCAATCAACTGTACCAACAGAGTTTATTCCTCTACCGGTTTCGGTTCATAAAACCGCCATTACTAAAGGGAAAGGTAAACATAGATGATTTACACTTATATTTCGGTACAATGGCACTTTACTATGATTTACCACTGTCTTGGCTCATACGAAGTTTGAGTAGTAAAATTTGTATGAGCCAAGACGGGGGCAAGTTTTAGTGATATGCTAGTGCGTAGTTGTATCAATCAAATGTTTGATATTTTATACCGTTTACGAGATATTAGAAATGTACAGGTTACATCACACATCCGTTATCACGTAGCTTATTTGTTGAGGTTTGTTGTGAAGAGCTATATTCAAGTGCTGGACAATGCGAGCACAAATTTCTTCGTGTTTGCAACTAAGCACGCTGCGCGATTAAGTTCGTTGCAACGCTGAGCATGCTGTAGTTACCCTGGATTAACCTAATCATGCCCGTGAATTCAGAAATATGAGAGGCAACACTGATTATTCGACGTGTAGTGATTCGGAAGTTGACAATGTGCACGCCACTGTTATATTATTCTGCAACAGGAAACAAAAAACCTCCAACTAAAAATTAAGCCCTACAAAATTTTAGTTGATGAAATTTTTAAAATCAGTGACGTCAATTTTCATTTTTATTTGTAAGAGCCATGTACTGTAGCAAAAGAAGCCTACTAATTTACAACGGACACAATTATACGCGTATTTGTTGGAAGTCAATATGTTTACTCAGAAAACAAGTTTCTGCTGCTCCAATCTATAGCAACTGTGAAGAAAACTGTCACACGCCTTAACGGGAAACACGCCTTAACGGGAAACCTCTGTGTCCTAGTGTTATTTTCCAGACGCCAGTCGGTCGCCAACAACAAAGCGTCCCTTGAGATTTGGGGTAGAAGGTAGAGGCTGTAAAGGTAAAGGGAGCCGCCAGGATTATGCCGAAAGCTCAGACGGACTCTGCGCCAGTCCCCCTGGGTGTTGGCCCAGAGAGGGTAGCGCGAAGACATCAAAGAAAGCGGAGGTCGGCAAATTAGTCAATGAACACCCACGAACAACAACAAACGGTAACGCACCGACGATGCCATTGAGGCAACTACGTGAACCACCAATTTATTGGTAAGTGTTACCGTTGCCGCGGAAGAGACGGACAAACCTGGTTTGTCAATGCTACGACTCTATCGTCACCAGGCCTCTCCAATACAGGTTAACTTCCTAGCACTTCTACAGTTCGTCCTCGCGAGGTAATTTTAATGTTTTATAACTGGCCTCAAGCAAAGACCCATACAGCCAGTTTAGATACAAAAATTTTGTGAAAGTGTAAAGAGGTGTCAGTATCCGGTATTTTTGTTCAGACACGAGCCAATGACGAAGCACACACTATCAATACAGTAGGTGTTATGTGGAACAATCGCAAAATTCTTGCTGTCACAATCACGCGACAAATTTATCGGTTGCTAAGACGAAAGTAAAACAAAGAAAGTACAATGCTGACCATGAAAACTACTGGAACATCCCAATTACTAACAGAACGGCTAGCGCTTTCGACCCTAATCAAGATCATTTTCAAGTTTGCAAAGGTACCTGAACAAATAGGGTATACTGGTTGTATCGAATTACAAGGAACACACTACGTTACACCATATGAATATGGTAACACTTTAAACTCTGCGGTACACCCAGACTATAATTAAAAACCAGTAATTACTCAGAGTTGTTAAAAAGTAATTATTATTTGCCCTCTACTCTGAGCGTTTTTTAGATCGAGAATTAGATCTCGATGAACGCTACTTTAACCGTTTATGAAATAATAAGGGCATCTACATTACACGGAAGAGACTGTATTTAACAACGGAACTTCACCAACTAGACCTCTTATTTTCTTAAGAGGGGGAAAAAACCACATGAGCTAGGTATCAACCCCAGTAATCGATCTCCCACGGAAATTCGGGCCATTAAGCACGTACTACGCAGATATGGGCCCCCTCAACGTACAGCTTACAAACATTCAAGAGTTCGGGTTGTTTGTCACGCGCCTCGTTTCATTGCGGCCGCGTAATGCCCGAACGCGAAGTACCGTGGGAGGAGTTTTGTAAGGCATTTGTGTTCGGGATGTCGGTGAACCCACAAACTGTCGTTGGACGCCTCCGGGAACGGTATGAAATGACTACTAAACTGCAACGATTACATGTCAAAGAACTAGAACTCTTCAAATTGGTGACCGGTAGGCATCAATATTTGCGGTTATTGGACGAATTGGACGAAATTCTATACACGGCAAGCGAAAGCACACCTTTATCCTTTTCCTGGTACCTCTCAACTTCGTTGCAGATATAATAGACAACTGCACTGGCGAAGACGTGCTAGATACAGAAGAAAATAGTGGGTTGACGTTCGGTGCATGTGTACAAGAGCATGACGACGGCGATAACGAAGCTGCCATTTCACAACCGTCACATTCGTCGAACACACTCACTGCTTCAACGGGGCTGGGGCGTGCAACCTGCGACGTCAGTCATGGCTTTGACGATGTAAAATTGTCGAATGCCACTTTGCCCTTGGCCGTCACAAGAATATATGCAACGGGCCGTTCCCTTTCGGGAAAGTGGAAAGAAGAGAAATCGGTCTTTCATGACTATCAATTAGAGCTTTAAATTATTAAAATAGAAAAGGGATCTGTATGCTTGGAATATATATGTTGAAAACCGTGGTACGCATCGATAAAAGCTTGCAAAAGTAAATACAATCAGTGTAGATAAGTTTTACAATGCGTACAGCGAGAACTTACCGATCCGCGGCGTTAACGTACGGCAATGGGGCGTTCAACCGCAGTGGATGTGGGCCTAAATAATTTCAAGGCGTCTGCTGGGTGGATTGCAAGAAGAAATATGGTATTGTCTCACGAAAGATAAACCATGTTACAACTACGTAACGAACAGCTGTAATTACTGTGTGTGAAAAATTCGCCGTCGACACCAGAGCAGTTACGGAAGAGCTCGGGAAGCAGTATGTTTACAATATGGATCACAGTGGGTTTAATTTAAAAATGACATCAGGTCGAACTCTTGCGAAAAAAAAAATGGACAAACTATGTCGTCACAGTTGTGCAGTCCGTCAGTAACACGACTCATGGCTACACAATAATGCCCACGATATCTGGAGATGGACACTTGCAACTACCTCTTATTGTTTTAAAAGAGCCGACCGGACCGTCTGGGCTGCATGTCAAAAAATTTGTTTCACGCGGCCAATACTGCAGTTGTCGCCTCATCTTCTAGGAAAGTGAAGAAGGAACAGTTACAGAAGTGACGAGAAGAGGTGTTTTATAAAATCATCCGATATAACATTAGTTTTAATAGTAGACTCGTTTTCTGGTCACATAAGTTTGTAAGTGCATGAAGGACATGGAGTAGAAGACAGAGCCATTTCCACATCGATAATACCACCAGTTGGCACAAGATACTGGTAAGTGCTAGACGTATTTGGATTCCGCAGGTTCAAGGCTTTGTCCAGAGGTTTACGAACACACTATGACTTCTGGGTGTAGATGTAAATTTCGGTCAGCTGATCATCATCTTGCAAATGCAATCGCTCCTTCACAGGCAGTTACGCGAACGAGTGTTTAGGTCAGTCTTCCAGCACGCGTGATATCGAATCGGCTACACTAGCGACCGGCCAGAAGACTGAACGATCGGTGAAATATTGTTTTGGCGCTGGTTCAAAAATGGTTCAAATGGCTCTGAGCACTATGGGACTTAACAGCTGTGGTCATCAGTACCCTAGAACTTAGAACTACTTAAACCTAACAAACCTAAGGACATCACACACATCCATGCCAGAGGCAGGATTCGAACCTGCGACCGTAGCAGTCGCACGGTTCCGGACTGCACGCCTAGAACCGCGAGACCACCATGGCCGGCTTTTTTGGCACTGGTGATGTGTTATGTTCACTATGTCAAAGTGCGCGATTTCTAACGTGTGGCTGGTGTTAAAGATCTCTTTGCAGTGAACATTTTATATTGCCATTCATAACTGCAGTGGAAACGAATGAGACTTTTTTTTTTTCAACAACTAATGTAGTGTAATTTAATTTTGAATATCATCGATGCGCGTTATTTTCTTTGACATGTAGAGCTGACATCGAAGTGGAGTAAAGGGTTGGATTTCATAGTATTATTCCCTCCTTCAGTTCCCTAACTCTTCACATTTAGTATTTTGGGGAACTCGCTGTCGTCACTTCATTGCACAGTACTTCGCGTTCGGGCATTACGCGGCCGCGGTGAAGCTGTGCGCGTGACAAGAAACCTGACCGAGCGAAACCGTTCAAAAGCTGTACGTTGAGAAGCTAGTATCTGCGTAGTATCTGCATAATGGCCCAAATTTTCGAGTGAGATCGATTGCTGGTGTTGACATCTAGCTCATGTGTTTTTGTTTCTCCTCTAAAAATAACGAGATCGAATTGATGAAGCTAAGTATGAAAAATATGCTATACAACATAAAACTTTTATTAAATTGAGATTGATTATTATAAAAACTATTAGATCGATGAGTTCTAAATATTTAATCAGCGGTCTCATCAGTTATTCAGTCATACGTAATGCGGAACGTACCCTTGGCTGCTACCCTACTGTTATAAAGAATGTCACCATGAAAATTACAGTTAAAGTAAGACGATTCTGCAACATCCATCAAAGATGGAATTGTGATGTAGGCGACTCGGTATAATCGATATATACCACAACTGCAAGGACTTTTACATCTCTGATTTAACTGACACTGTAATAGTATTAAGGTTGCCCATAGAGGGCACAGCTATTACACATTGTGGTTTACCGTTTTGATCTAAAATACAAATAAGTTTTACACATACTAACTATCTGTTAATCAGACATTTTAAATGAATCAATTTTATATTATTAGTGTATTTTGTACTTTTATACTTTGACGATAGGGTCATATTATGATCGCTGATTGGCAGTTATGAAGTAGTGTGAGAGGAAGTGCTTATTTAAGCTCATGCTCAGCACTCATAACCATCAGTTGACTTCGTAGCAGCTGAGGAGAGCTCCGCCTACCAGCTTCCAAAAAAGCTACGGGTATAACAAGTTTCATTTTATCTTGTTAAAAATTTTGTCTTCATTAGACACTTTTCATTTTATTTTAAGACTGGTCTCTAGTATTTTCTAAAATTAATTCACAGGTCTGAAGATGATTATATAAATATAACCGAAATCGGTGACCTATGTTATCGAGACACAAGTGTTGTGATGAAGACTTAACTTAAGTTGAAATATTCCCTTTTAAGGCTCTTCATAATT
Source organism: Schistocerca piceifrons (assembly GCF_021461385.2). Taxonomy (NCBI): domain Eukaryota; kingdom Metazoa; phylum Arthropoda; class Insecta; order Orthoptera; family Acrididae; genus Schistocerca; species Schistocerca piceifrons. Next base: position 112,273,387 of record NC_060149.1, read on the forward strand.
CGCAGTATGCGAGTATTCTAGCAATATATCAAGATTACGCGCCGTAGCATTCACCAATGGAACGTGCACAGTGTCTCTGCTAATGTGTGTGTGTGTGTGTGTGTGTGTGTGTGTGTGTGTGTTCGAGTTGTTAGTTGTTACTGCACCAAGTTTATGACTACAGTTTAAAAAGGATTGCGGTAGTTCAACATAAATGTCATTTCTCAGTTCAGAGTCACGGGTTAGGAATGTGACATACTCAATTGTGCCGTTGTTTAACAATCTTGTTGCCGCTTTCGCAATAACAGAGGAAGCCATCCGCAGCAGTAGCTGCGGGGCGTAGCGGAAGCGGACTGGGAGACAGCTAATGACGCGGCGAGAGGAAACTCTAATAACGGGTTTCCGTGAAAGTACCCGCCCGATTCGACGCTTCGGCTTGTTATTGTTTCGCTAACGCGTACTAAAAATTGTAGTCGTTTCCGACGCTTGTATTGTTGCGCGTAATCAAAATTCTTCCCTCCTGCAAAGCTTTCGACGTAGCCGGTTTTCTCTCGTCGTCTTCAGTTCTCCACTCTCCAGCCGCTACGGTTTGTTAGCTTTATTTTCCATAGTACCCCGACACGTTCGCGTGCTCTGAACGGCGTTTCATTCTTAGAGGTACTTCACTGTAGTCCCCTGATAAAAGCTCTCCCGCCATAGCACCGTACATGCGTTTCACTACTCCCCCCCCCCCCCCACCCCACCCCAACCTCCAGCACTGAGCCCACCCAGGACGTACCAATTGGCACCACTTCACTGGTAGCGCTGACGATGTCTTCGCAAGTTCAGGTCATACAGCAAATTACCAAAACCTGTTAGTGAAGTATTTGATATACGATTTAATACTAAATGAATTAACAAACGACGGAGCAGATCCTCCTTGGTACACAAAACGGGTTAAAACACTGTTGCAGACAACGAAATAAACATGCCAAATTTAAACAGACGCAAAATCCCCAAGATTAGCGATCTTTCACAGAAATACGGAATTTAGCGCGGACTTCAATGCGAGATGCCTAAACAGTTTCCACAATGAAACGTTTTCTCGAAACCTGGCAGAAAATCCAGAGAGATTCTGGTCGTATGTGAAGTATGTTAGCGGCAAGAAACAATCAATGCCTTCTCTGCGCGACAGCAATGGAGATACTATCGAAGACAGTGCTGCCAAAGCAGAGATACTAAACACAGTCTTCCGAAATGCCTTCACAAAAGACGACGAAGTAAATATTCCAGAATTCGAATCAAGAACAGCTGCCAACATGAGTAATGTACAAGTAAATATCCTCGGAGTAGTGAAGCAACTTAAATCACTTAATAAAAGCAAGTCTTCTGGTCCAGACTGTATACCAGTTAGGTTCCTTTCGGAGTATGCTGATGCATTAGCTCCATAGTTAACAATCATATACAACCGTTCGCTCGACGAAAGACCCGTACCCAAAGACTGGAAAGTTGCACAGGTAACACCAATATTCAAGAAAGGCAGTGTGAGTAATCCACTAAATTACAGGCCCATATCGTTAACGTCGATATGCAGCAGGATTTTAAACATATATTGTGTTCGAACATTATGAGTTACGTCGAAGGAAACGGTCTATTGACACACAGTCAACATGTTTTTAGAAAACATCGTTCCTGTGAAACACAACTATCTCTTTATTCACATGAAGTGTTGAGTGCTATTGACAAGGGATTTCAGATCGATTCCGTATTTCTGGATTTCCGGAAGGCTTTTGACACTGTACCACACAAGCGGCTCGTATTGAAAATGCGTGCTTATGGAATATCGTCTCAGTTATGTGACTGGATTTGTGATTTCCTGTCACAGAGGTCACAGTTCGTAGTAATTGAGGGAAAGTCATCGTGTAAAACAGAAGTGATTTCTGACGTTCCCCAAGGTAATGTTATAGGCCCTTTGCCGTTCCTTATCTATACAAACGATTTGGGAGACAATCTGAGCAGCCGTCTTAGGTTGTTTGTAGATGACGTTGTCGGTTATCGACTAATAAAGTCATCAGAAGATCAAAACAACTGCAAAACGATTTAGAAAAAATAACTGAATGGTGCGAAAAGTGGCAGTTGACCCTGAATGACGAAAAGTGAGAGATAATCCACATGAGTTCTAAAAGGAACTCATTAAATTTCGGTTACATGATAAATCAGTCTAATGTAAAAGCCGTAAATTCAACTAAATACCTGGGTATTACAATTACGAACAACTTAAATTGGAAGGAACACACAGAAAATGTTGTGGGGAGGGCTAACCAAAGACTGCGTTTTATTGGCAGGACACTTAGAAAATGTAACAGACCTACTAAGGAGACTGCCTACACTACGCTTGTCCGTCCCTTTTTAGAGTACTGCTGCGCGGTGTGAGATCCTTACCAGATAGGACTGACTGAGTATATCGAAAAAGTTCAAAGAAAGGCAGCACGCTTTGTATTGTCGCGAAATATGGGAGAGTGTGTCACAGAAATAGTACAGGATTTGGGCTGGAAATCGTTAAAAGAAAGGCGTTTTTCGTTGCGACGGAATCTTCTCACGAAATTCCAATCATCAGCTTTCTCCACCGAATGCGAAAATATTTTGTTGACACAGACCTACATAGGGAGGAACGATCACCACGATAAAATAAGGGGAATCAGAGCTCGTACGGAACGATATAGATGTTCATTCTTTCCGCGCGCTATACCAGATTGGAATAATAGAGAATTGTGAATGTGGTTGGATGAACCCTCTGTCAGGCACTTAAATGTGATTTGCAGAGCATCCATGTAGTTGTAGATGTAATCCAAAACTAGCTGAGCCCTTTAGATTGATTACATGTGATGTATCAGATGTTGCCTGCATTGCACAATAGCCTCTGGGTAACTAGTAAGAAGAAATTATTGACGGCACAAAATCGAGCAGCGAGGAATATATGGTATTCGTCCACAGTCACAGCCTACGCGCTACTTCAAGGAATTAGTCACTGTAATTCCACTTTCGCAATGTTTATACATCCGATAATGAAATTAGTTATAATAGCACATTATAACTTGAGAAGAATAGTTATGTCTACAGTTGCAACATGAAGAGAAAAACAATTACTCGTCACTAAAGTCTGACAGGTAGCGAAGCAAATTTTTTGAATATAACCTGAAATCATTTCTAATGGGCATCATATATTCCATGGACAAATATTTAAAAACACTGATAGAATGTGTAACACAGTAACAAATTTGTTTACTTCGTGTTTAAACTCTAAGTGGTCAACAAGAATTCTTCTACGCAAATACGTATACACAGCCTGCACTCACTCACTCCAAATCATTTCCAATGAAATTGTGCAATGGTGTAAGGAACGTTCATACCTCTGCCCAACCACCAAGTAAATGTATTCGAAGAACTTTAAGATATTTAGTTGAATATTAGATATTAGGCACAACAGTGACTTCTGAATATCTAAACTGTCCTTTTTATTTCTCTTTTCACTTCGAAATACTGCCAATGGTCACAAACTGACACCTACAATAAAACAATCCACGTTGTGGGCCGTGAAACGCCAAAGCACGTAGTTGATTTATAGAACATAAAAAGTATGCTCTTGTGTCAGAAGTTAAGCATTATATGGAAGCCTTCGTATTCATCTTACTGATACGACTTTTTCAGCCATGCAGGAAAGATTGTGCCGAGTGGAGGATGGTGCCGTCCTCTTTCATCAATGTCTACACCGCCAAATGAGAACTGCTTTAGGACTGGTTTAACAGGCTATACTTTCAATGTGAGCATGATGACCACTGAAAACCACGATACCTACACCCAGAACATTACCTGGTAGAAATATTGTTTTGTAATTTTAAGATTGCTTGGAGTATACGTTCCTCTTGTGATTCGTAAGTACGTCTTCTTATAGGACATCTGGATTTGTGCTGCTGTCACCACAAATATTTCTTCGTATCCACATCGTGTACAAGAAGTTTAACAAGAGCAGCTCCATTAAGCGCTTTTTGCTTGTGCCTTTTTCTGTAGACGCTGTGTTCTCTAGACGGAGATAACGCCCAATAGCCACTTTCGTGGGAGAGGTCGTCCCAGTAGAGATCTAAATATTTATTCTTCGCCTGTTTATCAGCTAATTAGATTTTTTGTTTCATTATTGTGCATAACAGCCTTTTACCCACATTAGCTCAGAACGTTATGACACTAGATGCAGTACTTGTACACACCTCTAGTACACAGATGCACCAAGCTGACACCATAAATTTGTCCTCACTGGGAGCGTGTGAAGTTCCGACATGACAATATGAATCCAAAAACATAACAACTGACAATTTGGCTTCACAGAACCCTTCCAGACGTGTTACAGTAGAAGTGCTATACACAGACGTTCACTTCAGTTTTCCAAAGTCAGGAAACAAGCTTCGCAAATGAAGTTTTCATACTATCATGTCAGATTATTTAGAAAAACCTTTAAGGAAAAGCAGCAGCACGACCTTCCATAAAAATTTCTCCGTAAAAGGGACAGCCAAATTCATTAGGCAATACACAGTTGCATTTGGCTATACAGAAAGAGAATTTCAAGCGAAACCTTTTTCGAGTGTTCGAGGAATTTGACAATATACGAACATAAAAATGATGGGTGCATTTCTTTTATTTTTAATGTTATTGAAGTAACTGATATGATCAGGGAATATATGAGTATATGCGCTTCGTTTGTTTATCTACTTTATGCCGTATAATCTGACAGCAATATCGTCGTTTGTATCAGCTGCGAGAACTTCAGGAGTGACATTTTAGCTAGGTCTTCAAAACCATATCATCAGACGTCGTCTTTGAGCAAGCATGTCTTCCCTTACAATACTTTCTTCAGCAGTATTATATACAAAGCAGGTCGATTTCCTACCGGACATATAGAACGTGTTTATGGGATCACATATTCTTCAAGGAGACAGTGCTAATCTACTTCTTAAGAAGTTTTAGTCAGTGATGCATTCACACTGTTTATCAGCAACCTTTTGCCATCTAGTGTAGAAATTTTCAATGACGTGTCCATAAAAATCAATTTGTTTTTGTGAAAAATAACTGAAGATGGCATTTTGGGCGTCATCAACATTTTCACAGTTCTTGCCGCGTTTAATTTTTTTGTGACAGGAATGAATGGAAATCCGATGGAATAATACCTGGCGAGCGTGATATGTGAGGCAATACCTCACAGTCCAATTCATTTTTTTCTAGCGTTCGTCTTGCGCCGTGCCGTTTTGCATTATTGTGTCGCAGAGTAACACCTTTTCTGTTCACAATAGCTAGGTACGTTTCAATTAAAGATTGATTTACTTGATCCAATTGCATTCACGGTTTGTTGAGGTTTCATCACTTTAAACACTGAACCAAACTCACAAAAGCGCCTTTATTGGGCTGTAAACCTGGCATAGTTGTGCTTTGGGCGATTCATTCGGAGAGAGCCACTGCCTTTTGCTCTTTGGATTATCACAGACGACCCATTTTTAATCCCTAGTAATCAAGCAATCAAAATACGCTACTGTACTGTGCCGCTGAAGCAGAAAGTTGCATGCGGTGCAGCGGTTAGTTTTGTCTTTACCAATACGCTGTAGATGTTCTTGGATTATCGACCATAGTTGTTAAGTGTGTTTAACAGTGCCTGAATTTTCAGGAACAGACTTGCTCCCACTTTCGCCCTTAACACGTCATTGTATGAAGTTGGTCTTCCTGGTCGATACGAGTCGAAGGATCAAAATTACCGGAATTGAACTTAGAAAACCACTTTCGGCATTTACGAACGTCTAGTGGAATCCAGTGAACATCGTAAATGATGACAGAGAATGTTGAGTTACTATTCTCACGAAACTCTAAGCATACAGTGCCGGATATATACATATCTGGCATTTTCATCATGAAAACAGATTTAATTATTTACGAGTAACCATGTCAATAACTTTGAAATGTCTTTAGCACTACTCTAAAGTACACAATGTACACAATGAGCTGATAAACGACAAACGAATATCGACATGCACCAAAATGACATTGCTTTCCGGTACCGCTAATCTATTCGGAAACAAAGTCTTGAGTAAAATCAGTGAAAAAGGATGTCTAGGTCGCGATTGTTATTTTATTAAAATGACTGGTTTCGGCCTAGTCTTAGGCATCTGCAGACAGCATCATTAGCTGACGTTCACAGACGTCCTATTTTCCATCCCTTGTAATCAAGCGACTGAGGTCACGTGACTGTTCTACACATCGTAAACTTCAGCTTATGGTGCTGTCTGAATATATTTTTTTTTTTTTTTTTTTTTTTTTGGTAGGGTTTAAGGGCGCTCAACTGCTGAGGTCATTAGCGCCCAGTCACTGGTGTTAGAGCACAAGGAACCTGCTAAAACTCAAGGGGATGGGGGGACATCAAAAGGACCCGACAAAGATGCAGATTAAATAAGTAAAAAGGTTAAATGTCTTTGGTCAAGCCAGTTAAAGTTATAAAACGCAGAAGACGAGCAGCTGCTCGAGCGTCATCAGCTAAAACATCCGGTAAGGTAGATGGCAGGGACAGGACAACACGAAATTGACTAAAACGGGGACACGACAATAAAACATGGCGCACCGTTAATGCCTGACCACAAGGGCACTGCGGGGCTGGGTCACCAGAGAGCAGGTAGCGGTGGCTAAACCGGCAATGCCCAATCCGCAACCTGGTCAGAAGGACCTCCTCGCGCCGAGATGGTCGGGAGGAAGTTGTCCAAGCAGTTGGGAGCGGTTTTACTGCCTGGAGCTTGTTTCCTTGGAGGGATGACCAAGCATCCCACCACAAGGACACAAGCCTCTTACATACATCCCGACAAACGTCAGATGACGGGACACAATGGGAGGCTGGCCGAGGCTGGAGGACTGCAGCCTTGGCTGCAGCATCCGCAGCCTCATTCCCAGGCACTCCCACATGTCCGGGGACCCACAGAAAGCTGACAGAACCGCCATTATCAGCGAAAGAATGGAGGGACTGCTGTATTCGTTGAATCAAGGGATGGACCGGATAGGGAGCCCCAAGGCTCTGAAGAGCACTGAGTGAGTCAGTGCAGAGTACATACGATGAATGGCGGTGGCGGCGGGCATACTGAATGGCCTGATGGAGAGCAAAAAGCTCGGCCGTAAAGCTGGAACATTGGTCAAGGAGCCGGTATTTAAAGGTGGCGGTCCCGACGACAAAGGCACAGCCGACACCATCGTCAGTTTTGGAGCCATCGGTGTAAATAAAGGTGTGACCAGCAAGTCGAGCACGAAGTTCGACAAACCGTGAGCAATACACTGCAGCCGGAGTACCCTCCTTCGGGAGTGAGCTGAGGTCGAGATAAATACGAACCAGAGCCTGGAGCCAAGGTGGTGTCGGGCTCTCACCCTCTCTGAAGGTGGTAGGGAGGGCAACCTCCAATTGTCGAAGCAGGCGACGGAAGCGGACTCCGGGGGGCAGCAGGGCAGACACATACAACCCGTACTGACGGTCGAGAGAATCGGCGAAGAAGGACTTGTAAGAGGGGTGTTCGGGCATAGACAACAGCCGGCAGGCATACCGACACAGCAGTATGTCGCGCCGGTAGGTCAATGGTAACTCGGCAGCTTCAGCGTAAAGACTCTCTACAGGACTAGTGTAGAAGGCTCCGGTCGCAAGACGTATCCCCCGATGGTGGATGGAGTTGAGCCGGCGTAAGAGGGATGGCCGAGCGGACGAGTAGACGAAGCTCCCATAATCCAGCTTCGATCGGACTATGGACCGATACAAGCGAAGCAGGACAGTGCGATCCGCTCCCCAAGATGAACCGCTAAGAACTCTTAGGACATTAAGGGAACGTGTACAACGGGCCGCCAAATAAGAGACATGTGGAGACCAACACAGTTTCCGGTCCAACGTGAGCCCTAGAAACTTAGTTGTGTCCACGAATGGGAGAACAACGGGACCGAGATGTAAGGATGGCGGAAGGAACGCTTTATATCGCCAAAAGTTGATACAAACCGTCTTCTCTTCAGAGAACCGGAAGCCATTTGCCACGCTCCATGAGTAGAGGCTGTCTAGACAACGCTGGAGGCAGCGCTCCAGGAGGCATGTTCTCTGGGCACTGCAGTAGATCGCGAAGTCATCGACAAAGAGAGAGCCTGAGACATTAGGTGGAATGCAATCCATAATTGGATTGATCGCGATGGCAAAAAGGGCTACGCTCAAGACGGAGCCCTGAGGCACTCCGTTCTCCTGGAGGAAGACGTCGGACAATACGGAACCCACACGTACCCTAAACTTTCGATCCGTTAAAAAGGAATCAATAAAAAGGGGCAGACGACCGCGTAGGCCCCACTTGTGCATAGTGCGGAGGATACCTCCTCTCCAACAGGTATCATAAGCCTTCTCCAAGTCGAAGAACACGGCTACCGTTTGGCGCCTTCGCAAAAAGTTGTTCATGATGAATGTCGACAAGGTCACAAGGTGGTCAACAGCGGAGCGGCGGCGACGAAAGCCGCATTGGACATTAGTAAGTAGTCGTCGAGATTCAAGAATCCAAACTAACCGAGCATTAACCATGCGCTCCATCACCTTACAGACACAGCTTGTATGAGAAATGGGGCGGTAACTAGAAGGAAGGTGTCTATCCTTCCCGGGTTTGGGTATAGGAACAACAACGGCGTCACGCCAACGCATGGGGACCTGACCTTCGGTCCAGACGCGATTGTAGGTACGAAGAAGGAAGCTTTTGCCCGCCGGAGAAAGGTGTGCCAGCATCTGAACGTGAATGGCATCTGGCCCCGGAGCAGGGGACCGGGACAGTGCAAGCGCACGTTCGAGTTCCCGCATAGTAAAGGGGGCATTGTAAGTTTCCAGATTCAGCGAGTGGAAGGAAGGTCGCCGAGCCTCGTCTGCCTCTTTCCTGGGAAGGAAGGCAGGATGGTAATGGGCGGAGCTTGAAACCTCCGCGAAAAAGCGGCCAAAGGCGTTGGAGACAGCCACAGGATCAACAAGGACCTCATTACCTGAGGTCAGGCCAGGTACTGAGGAGTGGGCCTTAATGCCCGACAGCCGGCGCAGGCTACCCCAAACAACGGAAGAGGGAGTAAAACTGTTAAAGGAGCTGGTGAAAGAGGCCCAGCAAGCTTTTTTGCTGTCTTTGATGACTCTACGGCATTGCGCTCGGAGTCGTTTGTATTCAATACAATTCGCCAACATAGGATGGCGGCGAAAGGTGCGTAAAGCACGTCGTCGAGCACGGATAGCGTCCCTACAAGCCTCGTTCCACCAGGGGACGGAAACGCGACGTGAAGAAGTAGTAGTACGAGGTATGGAACGTTCGGCAGCATGAATAATAACAGCCGTGAGGTATTCGACCTGACTGTCACAACTGGAAAAATCGTGGTCCGGAAAGGTCGCCAGGGAGGAGTAAAGTCCCCAGTCAGCTTTCAGTATGTTCCAGCTCGAAGGACGTGGGGATGGGGTGTGGTGCAGGAGACGAACGACACAGGGGAAGTGGTCGCTCGAATAGGTGTCAGAAAGGACATACCACTCGAACCGACGGGCAAGAGTGGTAGAACAGATCGAGAGGTCCAAGTGGGAGTAGGTATGAGTAGAGTCCGAGAGGAAAGTCGGGGCGCCGGTATTGAGGCAGACAATATTGAGATGGTTGAAGACATCCGCCAAGAGTGAGCCTCTTTGACAGGATGCAGGAGAGCCCCAAAGGGGATGATGGGCATTGAAGTCGCCAAACAATAAGAACGGCGGGGGAAGCTGATCGATCAGGTGCATCATGTCAGCCCGACTAACAGCAGATGACGGTGGAGTGTAGACGGTACAAACTGAAAAAGTAAAAGCAGAAAGAGTAATGCGGATAGCTATTGCTTGGAGTGGGGTGGTCAATGGGATGGGATGGTAATAGACATCGTCCCGAACGAGCAACATGACCCCACCATGAGCTGGGATACCGTCCACAGGGGCGAGGTCATACCGCTCCGAGGTATAGTGGGAAAAGGCAATACGGTCAGTCGGGCGCAACTTGGTTTCCTGGAGACCAAGGACGAGCGGACAGTGCAGGCGGAGGAGCAGTTGTAATTCCTCCCGATTAGATCGAATACCTCTTATGTTCCAATGAAACAACGCCATTGCTAGTCAAAAAGTTGGGGGAACGAGACGGGGAAGAGCTGGTCACCTCGATGGCCGCGGAGGGCCAGGTTGCGAGGCAACAACGCTACAACTGACGGCAGGCGGATCCGGTTCCATCGACTCGTCGCCAGCTGCGGCCACTGTCCCTGATTGTGTAGGAGGGGCCGCATCATTTGCCGACAAAAGGCCGGCGGAACGCCTGGCAGCAGAGCGTCCCGGCGAAACTGAGGACGGCCGGGAGCAGCGACTCACGGATGAAGCGTCAGATGAAACGCGCCGGGGTGGAGAGGGGGATAGAGACTTCTTCTTGGAGGCCTTCTTGGAAGGCCGAGGAGGCACAGGGATGGTGGGCTGGACCCGAAGAAGGTCCTCACGCGCGGGGTGCGTTTTGGAACGCCGGACCTCGGAAGCTGGGGTCCGAAACGTTTCCCCGTTGGACGCCTGAGAAGAGGATCGCTTCTCAGGTGGCGTGGGGGGAGGAGGAGGAGGAAGGATGGCCCCCGGGGCAGGGGGGGTGGGGGCCGCGGGGGAGGAGGAGTTGGAAGGGAGGGATGTGGGAGGCGGAGGCAGAGCCCCCTGATGGGCAGAGGAGGCGGAGGGGGGACAGGATAGAGGTGAGGATACAGCGGGAGGAGTGGACACAACTGAGGCAAACGAAGTGGCCAGTGACACGGGATGAAGGCGGTCATACTTCTTCCTGGCCTCAGAATAAGAGAGCCGATCCAAAGTTTTGATTTCTTGTATCTTTTTCTCCTTCTGATAGGCGGGGCAGTCTGGGGACCTAGGCGAGTGGACGCCAGGACAATTAGGGCACCGAGGTGGTGGGGTGCAAGTATGTTCCTCACGAAGAGGACGTCCACAGTCGCCACAAAGGGGCTCAGCCTCACACCGGGACGACATGTGCCCAAAGCGCAAACACCTAAAACAGCGCATAGGAGGCGGGACGTAAGGTCGCACGTCGCACCGGTAGCACATCACCTTTACCTTTTCCGGGAGAACGTCCCCCTCGAAGGCGAGGATAAAGGCCCCGGTGTCGATGCGACGGTCTTTGGGGCCGCGCTGGACTCGCCGGACGAAATGCACGCCGCGGCGCTCCAGGTTGGCCCTGAGCTCCTCATCAGATTGTAGCAGGAGGTCACGATGAAAAATAACCCCCTGCGTCCTATTTAGTGCCAGATGTGGGACAATGGAGACTGGGATGTCCCCTAGGCGGTCGCACGCCTGGAGTGCCGCCGATTGTGTGGCAGAGGTGGTCTTGATAAGAACGGACCCTGATCGCATCTTGCTGAGAGCCTCGATTTCCCCGAAGACGTCCTCAATGTGCTGAACAAAGAACATGGGCTTGGAGGTGGCGAACGTCCCCCCATCTGTTCGAGAACAGACCAAATAGCGGGGGAAGTACTTCGCCCCAAGCCGGCGGGCCTGTCCCTCCTCCCATGGAGTGGCCAAGGGGGAAAGGGCAGGAGAACCAGAACTAGAAACGGTACCTTTTCTTTTGGAAGACTCGGCCGCAGAGCGACCTGATACGTGTTGACGTTTCATGTGCGAAACGTCCGCCCCGATACCACCCCCTCCGACCAGGGGCTCTCCCCACGGGCGCCACCCAGCCGCAGCAAGGGCCACCTGGCAGGATGACCATTGCCGGGAGTCCTGATGCCCCAAGGAGACGGGCATCTACTCCTTGGCCAACGTGGGGAGGGTGCAGCTCAGGTATCGGCAGTACGATCCCTGTGTTGTCAGGGGGCTACAACCTAGAGGGTACATGACGACCCCACCACAACGGGCTGGCTACCGTGCTGGATGTCTGGTGCCATGGAAAGTCCATCATGATCGCTGGTGCAGATGGAGATGCACTATGGGCGTAACTTGGACAACCCATCAGGCGTTTAGGCCCAATTTGAGGAATAATGGGTATGGTGAGAACGCCGGTGCAATGCTGAGTGCCAAGGTCTTAGTGCACTTAGGACCAGTGGTACACCATGTAAGGTGTCCTTCCCCAAAAGGCTCGTACTTCTGTAGAATTTTGAAAAATGGAGGTCAAACCCCAAGGGGGACCATCACATTAAGGCCAAAACATTTGAGACTCCTTTTAGTCGCCTCTTACGACAGGCAGGAATACCGCGGGCCTATTCTTACCCCCGAACCCGCAGGGGGAGCTGTCTGAATATGACAAGACTAGGCCGAAACCAGCCATTTTAATAAAGTAACAATCGCGATCTATACTTTTTCACTGATTTTATGTAGCTTACAAGATCGCTGTTTCCCAAAAATGTTACCAAAAATTTTAAATACTTGAGTAATCGGCTATACTACGCGACCACGACACTATTGCATTTCGCCTCCCGCGCCGCTATCTGGAACACGAAGTGACCTTACAGTGAACAAGTACAGTGGTGACTGAAAAAAGCGCATCGCACTATGAGTGATGTTAAGACAGTTGTGCATATATCATCAAGTTGTTCAACGCCAGCCGTTGTGGCCGAGCGGTTCTAGGTACTTCTGTCCGGAACCGTGCTGCTGCTACGGTCGCTGGTTCGAATCCTGCCTCGGGCATGGATGTGTGTGATGTCCTTAGGTTAGTTAGGTTTACGTAGTTCAACGTTCTAGAGGACTGATGACCTCAGATGTTAAGTCCCATAGTGTTAAGTCCCATAGTGTTTAGAGCCATTTGAACCATTTGTTCAGCGTGGCCTTGTTAAATATCAGAAAACTCATGATAAGCCGACCGAAGTGCCCTCTCTCCCAGGTGGTCGACTTATACTGTCCTATGATAGCCACATCCTTGTTGACACTGGGACTTGCCCAATGTGGTTACCAGTCATACACGCCTGGCTGTCCTTCGATTTGGTTACCTGCATGGGACACACGCTACTGTACGTGTATACGTGGTCGATGGTTGCAAAGGATAGCAGCACCTTTAAACGCCCCTATAGGGGGCCGTGGTGAACCATGCTAGTGGTCAGTTATTTCAGATGGAAACCTCAAAACGATACGTACTGAATTACTGATGAAGGAGGAAGTTTACGTGCTACGACTGGTAATAGCATTAGCCAGAGCACTAACACAGAGACAAAACTTACAATAAGAAAGGAACCATGAACGGCATCATGATTAAAGCCTACACAACTGATTCCTGAAATTTCGACGCAAGTAAAATTATTGCCAAGCATATACAGGGTGTTACAAACAGGTACGGCCAAACTTTCACGAAACATTCCTCACACACAAAGAAAGAAAATATGTTATGTGGACATGTGTCCGCAAACGCTGACTTTCCTTGTTAGAGCTCATTTTATTACTTCTCTTCAAACCACACTAATCATGGAATGGAAACACACAGCAACAGAACGTACCAGCGTGACTTCAAACACTTTGTTACAGGAAATGTTCAAAATGTCCTCCGTTTGCGAGGATACATGCATCCACCCTCCGTCGCATGGAATCCCTGATGCGCTAATGCAGCCCTGGAGAACGGCGTATTGTATCACAGCCGTCCACAATACGAGCACGAAGAGTCTCCACATTTGGTACCGGGGTTGCGTAGACAAGAGCTTTCAAATGCCCCCATAAATGAAAGTCAAGAGGGTTGAGGTCAGGAGAGCGTGGAGACCATGGAATTGGTCCGCCTCTACCTATCCATCGGTCACCGAATCTGTTGATAAGCGTACGAACACTTCGACTGAAATGTGCAGGAGCTCCATCGTGCATGAACCACATGTTGTGTCGTACTTGTAAAGGCACATGTTCTAGCAGCACAGGTAGAGTATCCCGTATGAAATCATGATAACGTGTTCCATTGAGCGTAGGTGGAAGAACATGGGGCCCAATCAAGACATCACCAACAATGCCTGCCCAAACGTTCACAGAAAATCTGTTGATGACGTGATTGCACAATTGCGTGCGGATTTTCGTCAGCCCACACATGTTGATTGTGAAAATTTACAATTTGATCACGTTGGAATGAAGCCTCATCCGTAAAGAGAACATTTGCACTTAAATGAGGATTGACACATTGTTGGATGAACCATTCGTAGAAGTGTACCCGTGGAGGCCAATCAGCCGCTGATAGTGCCTGCACACGCTGTGCATGGTACGGAAACAACTGGTTCTCCCGTAGCACTCTCCATACAGTGACGTGGTCAACGTTACCTTGTACAGCAGCAACTTCTCTGACGCTGACATTAGGGTTATCGTCAACTGCACGAAGAATTGTCTCGTCCATTGCACGTGTCCTCGTCGTTCTAGATCTTCCCCAGTCGCGAGTCATAGGCTGGAATGTTCCGTGCTCCCTAAGACGCCGATCAATTGCTTCGAACGTCTTCCTGTCGGGACACCTTCGTTCTGGAAATCTGTTTCGATACAAACGTACCGCGCCACGGCTATTGCCCCGTGCTAATCCATACATCAAATGCGCATCTGCCAACTCCGCATTTGTAAACATTGCACTGACTGCAAAACCACGTTCGTGATGAACACTAACCTGTTGATGCTACGTACTGATGTGCTTGATGCTAGTACTGTAGAGCAATGAGTCGCATGTCAACACAAGCACCGAAGTCAACATTACCTTCCTTCAATTGGGCCAACTGGCGGTGAATCGAAGAAGTACAGTACATACTGACGAAACTAAAATGAGCTCTAACATGGAAATTAAGCGTTTCCGGACACATGTCCACATAACATCTTTTCTTTCTTTATGTGTGAGGAATGTTTCCTGAAAGTTTGGCCGTACCTTTTTGTAACACCCTGTATACTTTATCTGGTACATGTCTGGCATTTTCATCATGAAAACAGATTTAATTATTTACGAGTAAACATTTCAATAACTATGAAATGTCTTTAGCACTACTCTAAAGTACACAATGTACCCAATGAGCTTATAAATGACAAACGAATATCGACATGCACCGAAAAGACATTACTTTCCGGTACCGCTAATCTATTCGGAAACAAAGACTTCAGTAAAATCAGTGAAAAAGAAAGTCTAGGTCGCGATTGTTATTTTATTAAAATGACTGATTTCGGCCTAGTCTTAGGGCAGCTGCAGAAAGCAGCTGAAGCTCTCGATGTGTAGAACAGTCAATTGACCTCAGTCGCTGAAATCGAGCAGTTTCAGCTACTGAAGTCAAGTGACTGTTCTACACATCGTAAACTTCAGCTTATGGTGCTGTCTGAAGATGACAAGACTCGGCAGAAACCAGTCATTTTAATAAAGTAACAACCGCGATCTAGACTTTTCCACTGATTTCATATAGCTTACAAGATCGCTGTTTCCTAAAAATATTACCAAAAATTTTGAATACTTGAGTAATCGGCTATACTACGCGACCACGACATTATTGCATTTCGCCTCCGGAGCCGCTATCTGTAAGACGAAATGACCATACAGTAAACAAGTACAGCGGTGACTGAAAAAAGCGCATCGAACAGTGAGTGATTTTAAGACAGTTGTGTATGTATCATCAAGTTGTTTAGCGTGGCCTCGTTAAATATCAGAAAACTCTTAAGCCGACCGAAGCTCCCTTACTCCCAGGTGGTCGACTTATATTGTCCTATCATAGCCACATCCTTGTTGACAGAGGGCTACCAGTCATACACTCCTGGCTGTCCTTTGATTTGGTTACATGCATGGGACACACTATACTGTAACGTGTATACGTTGTCGATGGTTGCAGAGGATAGCAGCGCCTCTAAACGCCCCTATAGCCAGTAATTTAAGAGACTGAGGCCGTGGTGAACCATGCTAGTGGTCTGTTACTTCAGATGGAAAGCTGCGGTGAGGATATTCTACTTACATCACACGTAACTGTTGATGTCGTGTGCTAAATCTTAACATAAGATTAAGCCGGCCATTTTCAATATAGAACAATGTGACTCCATTTCACTGTCAACTTGTTTACACTCCACGGAACCATTTATCTTTCCCTGACGCCAGCACAACCTCGAAACGATTCTTACTGAATTACTAATGAAGGAGGAAGTTTTACGTGCTACGACTGGCAATAGCATTAGCCAGAGCACTAACGCATAGACAAAACTTACAATAAGAAAGGAACCATGAACGGCATCAATATTAAAGCCTACACAACTGATTACTGAGATTTTGACGCAAGTAAAATTATTGCCAATCATATATTTATAGCGCTTTCTGTCTAATTTTTGACCATTACTATCTCCAGTAAGGGACACGTTTTTTAATACACTGTGACCGAAGTGGACGGTCCACTTTTGAATCAGACAAATCAACTTTATGTTGGTAGCAAGCGAACATGTGGAAAAAAAAGCGAGTGTCGGAATGACAGTCTGGTGAAAGGCGCGCGCTTTCTCCTTTCGCTTTCTTGGCAAGGCCGGCGATTCACACGCCGCTCGCGCTGTCACGTCACCTTCCTCGCCAAAATAATCCTATCTTGAGTAAAAAATGTGACTTACCAAACTGGCGTGGCTAATCTTCAGTGTTTTTTGGGTGGAAATACTTCTAGACACCACATTTCCCAAAAGTTAGTTCTTTTAACGCTTTCATGCTATTTCTTCGTCTGACCAAATATTCTCCAACCTCACTTACTATGGAGGAAAAAAATCGAGAAGTTGTGTGCTGTGCGCTAGTGTTATGGAAATTTCATCTAGAAAATAACAAGGAACGTCAGCAAAAAAAAAAAAAAAAAAAAAATGGCTCTGAGCACTATGGGACTCAACTTCTTAGGTCATCAGTCCCCTAGAACTTAGAACTACTTAAACCTAACTAACCTAAGGACATCACACACATCCAAGCCCGAGGCAGGATTCGAACCTGCGACCGTAGCAGTCGCGCGGCTCCGGACTGAGCGCCTAGAACCGCGAGACCACCGCGGCCGGCTAACGTCAGCAGTTTCGGGACAAAAACAGATGGCAGTATCGAGGCACGGAAATGTGAATATACATCCTGACGAAAATGGAGAGTGTTACATCACAATGCACCTGTCCTGCATTTATCGAACTTTGGGAAGATCTAAGTCACATAAAAATGAACCTTCATTCCATTCGGAACTAACGTCCATCGACGTGAACATGACGGGCACGATTACATCCAGTACTCGTTGTACCGTGGAAGCAAACGGCCTCCGAATGTCAAATTTATTGGAAGGCGGAAAGGAATATTAGGGTTTAACGTCCCGTCGACAGCGAGGTCATCAGAGACGGAGCACGCGCTCTGAAGGTTTCGAAAATGGGCAAGGAAATCGGCGGTACCCTTTCTAAAGGAGCCACCTCAGCATTTGCCTTGTGCGATTTAGGGATATCGCGGAAACCCTAAACGTTCTTATAGAATGCGAGGGACCTGTACGTAATTTCTTGCTGTGCCTGAAACAAATGCTAGCTGGAGGCTGCTATGAAAGCATGTACCAGTCAAGTATCCGTACATAAATGTGCCTATGATCTGAAATGCAGTGTGAGGACTTGCATTATCCTGATGGAATAAGCGTTTTGGTACAGTGGTCATGAACGATATGAGAACAGGGCTTACTGTTCTTGCCACATACTGGCGAGCATCCAAAATTTACAAAATCTGTCTTCTTGGTATAGCAAACAGCACTCCATGCAACGTTTCCAGGAGTTTAAAAGGTATGGGCCTCTAGAATCGTCGCTTTCGGTGACCTTTCATCAGGTCGTCTACGGACAGGTTGGCGTCGACCTGAGTGCCATAAACAGAAGCGAGACTCATCTCTGACCACCACAGAATGCCACTCAATCTGCCAACTGGCATCACGCAAGCGTCTGTTTTGTGTCAGCGGTAAAGGATGCACGGTAACTAGAGGTCATCCGTTCCTGTATCTCGTGATGACACTACCTGTAACCTCTACCCAGATTTGAACGGTTGTTATTTATTTATTTCTGAGAGCAAACAAACAATACTACCATTTTTGTTGTAGTGTAGTCATCCTGAAAGAAACCTTGTCTACTCGACTTGACACACTGATGTCCTCAGTCCATCTCTTCATCACTCTTTCTGCAGTCAACTGTCTCTGCGATCTGTTGGTATGATAGTCTCGCATCCCTCACGCTAATGATTCGACCTTTCTCTAAATCCGAAAAAATGGCGATAAGTTACACGTGCACGTCCTCTGGGCGAGCTGTGGTGCGACTCCACCTGGGAAGTGGACATAACCAACAGCCATAAAAAAAAAAAAAAAAAAATAATGGTTCAAATGGCTCTGAGCACTATGGGACTTAACATCTGAGGTCATCAGTCCCTTAGAACTTAGAACTACTTAAACCTAATTAACCTAAGGACATCACACACATCCATGCCCGAGGCAGGATTCGAATCTGCGACCGTGGTCGCACGGTTCCAGACTGAAGCGCCTAGAACCGCTCGGCCACAACGGCCAGCCACAGCCATCATATACTCAAAATTCCTGATCTGCAGGAATGGCTGTTTTCTTTACTGTTATTACTGAAAATATGATCGACTAAGAATGAAATGTTAAACAACATATCTCAAAGGCATGCAGTTACTGGAGTATCAGTCCGAAAGTGTTCAGTCAAGTTGTCAGTAGTGTAACGTGTCCCATTTACGTCAGTGGATTTTGAGAAACTGAAACCGTGCCAGTTAATGGTGAGCTTGGCAAATTGACAATTTATCTACAGAAATAAGTTAACTTGGCTGCGCATCAGAACAAAATCAAGTAAAATCGATCAGAAGAGATATGAAGGCGTTTTATCTTAGTAAAGAGACAGTCCGTTTCGAGGACTGTTTTACTTACGGTATTTCAGCACTAGAGAAGTCACTTTAAACGTGGGCAGTCGTTGTGGATTATGATCACTTACTACATTACTTCACGCGAGCGTTACTCTTTAGGCAAATAAACATGCCTGTGGTTTCGAACAGGATGCACTTAACTCCAGATCTCGCCAAGGCAGGTAAGTTTTACCAGTCTGCGGTACACGCAGTACCCTTGCCACCTAAAAGTTGGCTTGCGGAATACAGATGTAAATGTAAATGAAAATGGGTAAGAACATCAGAATTTCGTCACATGGGACGAGCAACAAGACAAGAAGATGACACTTTTTAGAAACAAAATTTGACCAAAGGGGGAAAATGTGACGATTCGTGTGTAAATTACTAAGAAGAATTAAAGACCAGCCTCTATGTATTTTCTGAGCAGCACGATAAAATTGAGAATTCCATTGAAGAGAAATTAACTGCCAAATTCTCAAATGCCGAACCAGTGAATTATCATGCCATAGAAGACCTCAGTAGCAAAGTTTCAAAGGAAAAAGGAAAGCCATAGTGAGAGCCAAGAGCCGCTCAATTCAAATTAATGCTATGATGTCATGTGTTCAGCAATATGGTAAAACGAACCGAATGACAATGTTGGTTAAGCAGAAAATTTGCTAACAGACCTTGCAGATCTGCGTGCTCAACTAGAGCATGTATGTTACCTGTGATTAAATATGGGGGCATAATTAGATAGCCAAATCATCTTTGTCGAGTTTAGTATTCAGAGACACCGGCGGTTCTCAGATTTCACGCCAAATAAAAAAGATCTTTGTAAAATAGTTCTGCAACTTTCTACGAGAGAGAGAGAGAGAGAGAGAGAGAGAGAGAGAGAGAGAGAGAGAGAGAGAGAGAGTGTGTGTGTGTGTGTGTGTGTGTGTGTGTGTGTGTAACTGATCTGCACACTATTTGATACTATGGAAGCACTGACATGGATCCTGGCACAGTATCAGTTTAAAAAGCTAACGCTGAGTTTTGCAGTAATCTACTGTCCCATTAGTTACGAGAGGAACATGACAAAGCGTGAAGGTGGTAGCGTCCATGGGCAAAAAGTATGGCGCACTGCACACAATGAATAATGGAGAATGGAGAAGTGTTGTACAAATTGTTGCTGAATGTGGAGTTGGAACTTCAACTATATCAGACTGGAAGAATAACCAAAATGATTATTTCTGCTGACGAAATTATCTGTAACTATGACATCTTACGTAACACATGTAATGTGATTCATTTTAAGATAAACGTTTCGTAATAAAATATGTATACTACAGGGTGACTAGAAACACTCGCATAGGCCCTTAGATGATGTGGTCAATATGCCTAAAATTGCTAACTCTTTTGTTCTGTGTCCCATGTTGTATCTCAGGGTATCTACATCTGCATCCATAATCCGCAAGCCACCTGACGGTGTGTGGCGGAGGGACCTTGAGTACCTCTATCGGTTCTCCCATCTATTCCAGTCTCGTATTGCTCATAGAAAGAAAGATTGTCGGTATGCCTCTGTGTGGACTCTAATCTCTTTGATTTTATCCTCGTGATCTCTTCGTGAGATATACGTAGGAGGGAGCAACATACTACTTGACACCTCGGTGAAGGTATGTTCTCGAAACTTCAACAAAAGCCCGTACCGAGCTACTGAGCGTCTCTCTTGCAGAGTCTTCCACTGGAGTTTATCTATCATCTCTGTAACGCTTTCGCGATTACCAAATGATCCTGTAACGAAGCGCGCTGCTCTCCGTTGGATCTTCTCTATCTCTTCTGTCAACCCTATCTGCTGCGGATCCCACACTGGTGAGCAGTATTCAAGCAGTGGACGATCAAGTGTACTGTAACCTACTTCCTTTGTTTTCGGACTGCATTTCCTTAGGATTCATCCAATGAATCTCAGTCTGGCATCTGCTTTACCGACGATTAATTTTATATGGTCATTCCATTTTAAGTCACTCCTAATGCCTACTCCCAGATAATTTATGGATCACAATTTGTGCTGCTAATTAAATCTGTGGAACAAAACGCAAATTTATGTGAAGTTTTCAGCAACAGTTGTCGTAATTATTTTTGTAACATGCCTGCCTGGTGACTCAGTGAAAGGTTTCTGAACCAGCTATTAATGCACGTGAATCGGCTCTCGCATCCAGTTTCACCAACTGCTTAATGTCGCTCAAAGCTGTGATGGAAACAAGAGTTAATCAAACACGTAAACCTGGTTGCGTTCAGTTAGTGACCGCAAGGTGCGGCCTGTTTTGCGTGTAAGGGTTTGGTGAGACGGAGGGGTGGGGGGGAAGAGAACAGCGCTGATGCCCTCCTTTTAAAGCATCCTGTAGAGGTTCTACAGTGAGTCTGACCACTGCGTTGCCGACAGGAAATTAACTAGTAACTGTCGTTCAGTGCGCAGCATCTCGCGTAGTCTCCGCCAGGGCGAAAAACAGAGAAATCACACATTACAGTTTCCCACATGGACATTATCAGAACTAGCTTACAAACTTTCAGTTATTCTTTATTTGTTTCGTGCAATCGTGGTTAATGATGAGACGGTGTGTATGGTGCCTAGGGAAGTCGCGACATACTCCTGCGAAAGATTCCGGACGTTTGTAACGTCTACTTCAGTCGATGAAGAGACTATGCACAATAAATTTCATTTACTCAAATGCCAATCATAATGTTGGTGGTTAGCTTCATGTACACTGCATTCGAACTTGGGATCAAATATATAGTCATTGTAAACGTAATTCTAATGCTGTATTGTAAATCTCAGTAATACAGTACTAAGGTAAAACTGTTAGTGAGTAGAAGCGTTTTTAGGCGCTGCTAATACGAATAAGATTGGTCACTTACGCAGAGTACGTCGTTACCTATGCGGAACAAAACTACGTAATATTTTTTGCGACCACAACGACCACTTTTTTGGCGCAGTCGTCCTGTTCAGAATGCTTGTAGGTAGAAAAATACACTACTGGCCATTAAAATTGCTACGCCACGAAGATTACGTGCTACAGGTGCAAAATTTAACCGACAGAAAGAAGATGCTGTGGTATGCAAATGATTAGCTTTTCAGAACATTCACACAAAGTTGGCACCGGTGCGGACACCTACAACGTGCTGACATGAGGATAGTTTCAAAATCAATTTCTCATACACAAACAGCAGTTGACCGGCGTTGCCTGGTGAAACGTTGTTTTGATGCCTCGTGTAAGGAGGAGACATGCGTGCCATCACGTTTCCGACTTTGATAAAGGTCGGATTGTAGACCATCGCGATTGCGGTTTATCGTATCGCGACATTGCCGCTCGCGTTGGTCGAGATCCAATGACTGTTAGCAGAATATGGAATCGGTGGGTTCAGGAGGGTAATACGGAACGCCGTGCTGGATCCCAACGGCCTCGTATCCTTAGTAGTCGAGATGACAGGCATCTTATCCGCATGGCTGTGACGGATCGTGGAGCCACGTCTCGAGCCCTGAGTCAACAGATGTGGACGTTTGCACGAAAACAACCATCTGCACGAACAGTTCGACGACGTTTGCAGCAGCATGGACTATCAGCTCGGAGACCACGGCTGCGGTTACCCTTGACGCTGCATCACAGACAGGAGCGCCTCCGATGGTGTACTCAACGACGAACCTGGGTGCACGAATGGCAAAATGTCATTTTTTCGGATGAATCCTGGTTCTGTTTACAGCCTCATGATGGTCGCATCCGTGTTTGGCGACATCGCGGTGAACGCACATTGGAAGCGCGTATTCGTCATCACCATACTGGCTTATCACCCGGCGTGATGGTATGGGGTGTCATCGGTTACACGTCTCTGTCACCTCTTGTTCGCACTGACGGCACTTTGAACAGTGGACGTTACATTTCAGATGTGTTACGACCCGTGGCTCTACCCTTCAATCGGTCCCTGCGAAACCCTACATTTCAGCAGGATAATGCACGACCGCATGTTGCAGGTCCTGTACGGGCCTTTCTGGATACAGAAAATGTTCGCTATCTGCCCTGGCCAGCACATTCTCCAGATCTCTCACCAATTGAAAACGTCTGGTCAATGGTGGCCGAGCAACTGGCTCGTCACAATACGCCAGTCACTACTCTTGATGAACTGTGGTATCGTGTTGAAGCTGCATGAGCAGCTGTACCTGTACACGCCGTCCACGCTCTGTTTGATTCAATGCCCAGGCGTATCAAGGCCGTTATTACGGCTAGAGGTGATTGTTCTGGGTACTGATTTCTGAGGATCTATGCACCCAAATTGCGTGAAAATGTAATCACATGCCTGTTTTAGTATAATATATTTGTCCAATGAATACCAGTTTATCATCTGCATTTCTTCTTGGTGTAGCAATTTTAATGGCCAGTAGTGTACGTTAGGGTGTTGTTTCGAGCCTCTCCTCTGAACCGTTTACCAAGTCCATTACGGAAAGTGTAAAATTTATTGCGTTCTGTTTAACCCACCAATGAAGCTAAAGTCCTCGCCGATAGTGAGCAATTACTATCACTTAAATCATTACAGTGTCGTCGCTTTGCGCTGTCCAAAAGATGGTGCGTCGGTATCTGGAAGTGACATTTATACCGAGACACCGTTTCCTTACACTCATCAGAGCGAACGTCTGTAGTGTACAGTTTTCAGTAGAGTTTGCTGTGTCCGTTTACCAGATCGTCTCGGATGATGCATAAAGAGAACAAAAGACAAGCAGTGGTCATACTTTTACCCACGCTCTTGTCGGAATCTTTAAATTGAGTCAAGATTTTGAGAAACAGATGCAGTAATGCAAGCGTAGGAAATAAAATGCGCTTTAGTAAAAATGGCTACCACAAAATTTGACGTATTTGCTGCTGAGCGTCAGGCTAAACGGAGATACTTCCAAGCGCGATCACAGCGAGTGCGAAGACCTTACTACATGCATAGTCAACCGTGCCGATCGCTTAACCACGTGACAATGTGACTTATCCCTTTGTAATCCATTCTTTTTCCATTTGCTCCATCTTCTGTAAGACGTAGGAGAAGCGTCATTATTCACCGTCATCTGCAGTCTAATGGCGCACTAGGAATTTTGTACGCAGTTGCTGACACACGCGCGCACACGAACGCGCGCGCGCGCGCACACGAACGCGCGCGCGGTTCTTTTCGAGCCTATTTCATTAAAAAAATGGAAATAAAATCGATGCTTTTAGGCGTGTAGTTTCAGTATTGCATTTAACGTCAGTGGTCTTACAAGAAACATACAAAAGCCGATTGTATCTTCAGTCACGCTGCGTGGCTAGTATGACGATGGCTGAATACAGTTAGGCTAATAATTTCCGGAAAGCGTTCGCGGTCCGCAAGGCAGACGGCTGTGAATGAGGAGAATGGCGAGGAAGGCATTTACTAAGGGCTCAAGGAAAACATTTTACGGGTATTTACGGCATGCACGACATCCTTACAGGAGTGTTTTTGTTCGGGCCCCTTACACCTCCGGTAAATTGGAGAATTGTTATTACTTTTAGATTAAGATCAAGTATGGGCATAAAGGAGACTTTATACAAAGCGTGCAGTCCAACAGTCGTAGCCAAACGTCTGATTTTCGCACAAAACCTTGCATAGCTTCGAGATTTACCGGCGTATTTAATGTCAGTACAGTGCGTTCGGTTCTATTATTCCGCCGATAAAGATATGTTTACTGTCGTTTCGGGCTCAATCAGAACATACTGAGATCAGTAACGCGAGAAAATTCTTTTCTGTGCAAAAACCTTTTATTGTCTGTACATTGCAGGAAACCCTCTTGTACAACTACTCCCACCGTTAGTAAGGCCACAGCATAATCTGCAACATGTAAGAACAGCTTTTAACATCATTGTTCTTAGTTCCTCTATATCATTACCTCGAAGTCTGGTGGCAACTTCAAAAAGGCTGGAGACCGATTCCTTTCAATATCCTTACAATTTCAAACACTACCTAGCCTATGGCAAGAATGGCTGCCGAATAGTATTGAAATTCGCCTCAAAATGAGGTTTTGTTTTTCCGTGACCTGAATATCAAATGATTCGACAATTACACCAAGGAAACTTGTCAGCCAAAAATGATTTCAAGGGAGTGAGGTGGAGTAGTGGCCAAGGCATTTGTCTGGCATTCTGAATGATCACGGTACAAATCTCTTACCAGTCACGGAGAATTGATTTGTTTGCCGTTTCTTTAAATCACTTGCGGCGAGGATTTCTTTAGAAACAACATGGCCGATTTTCTTCCCCTTTCTTCTATCCATTTCTAATGACTTCAATGTCAAAGAGATTTTTAACCGTGAACTTAAGTCTTTTTTCATGGCCTCGTTTCTGTTGTGCGTAACTGAATTCTAATTTACCAGAGACACTCATTCTAAAAGCTAAATATATTTGGCAAGCTTTATTAAACTTTGTTAAGTAGCAATGTGCACAACTAATGAAATGGTAGGTAAGTATTGCAAATAGCAACGATATTTGTTCACAGATTTGTTTTTGGATAGGTTCCGACCTGGGAAAACCATTTTTTTCGTCTTTTTTACCTAGACATGTTACACTGTAGTAAGAATATCTTCAGTAGGTTCTTCTGTTTGTTTCTTACCAAGTAACATGAAAAATTGCTTTTAATATCTCTACATACAGGATTTCGGTCTTAAAGTTTCACAGATTTGAAAAAAAAATTTAGAGCTCGTTAACACAGGGTGCGTTTTCTGTCCACAGATCTCACAATATTGAGAAGTTATTTACATCGAAAATTATGCCTGGAGTTTTAAACCTTGGTGGTTTACATTATAGGTTTCCACATTGTGTTCAAAGTGAAACTGCACTTTAAAATATGCTCTATCTCACTTTTAACAAGATACGAAAATAAGATTAACAACTGAACGTGTTGAAGGCCCGAGTTCTGCATTTTCTTTTGTCCCTAAGTTTTCTGAGGTTTATTTGTATGAGGTTTTCTGTGTTTGCTAATTTTCTTTAATTATTAGTTTCTGTGGGAGGTTGTTGCTGCATTTGAGAACATTTAGGTCAGTTTTGATGTCTTTTTGTTTGTGGCTCATACCCACAACGTGTTCTGCGAATGTGGAACTATGGCTGGTTCTCTTTAGCGCTCTTCTGCGTTCTTTGTACTTAATACTGACATTTATGCTTGTCTAAGAGCGCATGCACAAGAGGAAACAAATACGAACAGTTTAGATGCACACTAATAAATGAAAATTAACAAAAAAACACTCTATAGCACTTCAGTAGTATTAATAACTGAAGTATATTTCTAAGTAGTAGAAACAATTAATTCATACATTTATTACTATCCACAAAAGTGTGACTGTATAGCCTATATTAACTTTCTAGGTAATAGACTGCAATGTGAAGAACAAATTTCTGCTTGTCTGTCCAATACAAACTGAACTGCAGTTTTTACACGTGAGCTGATACATTTTGGTTGTACTTAGTCAAAAAATGAAAAAAAATTGTTTGCTTCACCTATCAAAAACAAATTTATTTGTAAGTCAGCTCTAGCAATAGTGGGCTTTAATCTCAAGATTACTGTTTATTCACGTCATTACCGCTTTCGAGAGATGCAGCCTATCAGCAGATGGCGTTTATTCATCATAATACAAATTAATTCACGTGTTTGTGGACGTCCGTATTTAGATGAATAATGTACGTAACGATCGTTGAATTTTGAAACTCAGGACAGGTGCCAAAGATAAACCATTTTGTGCTTGTAAGGCGATAAAACGTCCTGAAAGAAACTTGAGTTTTTAATTCAGATTTAACTGCAACAGTATTTTCATAATTAACTTGCTTAATGTGTCTTGTGAGTAACCCGTTTAAATTCTGTTCTATGCAACAAAAGGCAGGGACTCAGAGGAGCTCGAATCTCAGAGCATAGGAAGTTCAAGCAGCAGCAGCAGCTGATCGTTGGTAGGCAGTTAGTACACATCGTTTAATTCAGTAGTATTCTTGTGCGCTTTTGAGTAGAAGTGAAGATTAGCTGTTTATTTAGCTGTTTTGGTGGTGCTATTTATTTTGTTGTTAGAGTTAGAAAATTTTTTGATTGGTTGTGTTTAATGAGTTCAACTTTTTGCGTTCGTCTTACGTGTGGTGTACGGTTGCAGAGAAAAATTTGTTATCGTCCGTAAACAGCTGGATGCTGTGTTGGCCACCACCGACAGACATCGGGCTACTGTGACGTCGGTGCACCCGAGACAATTACTTTGGCACCTCCGCGGCCTATAGCATCGCCTTAAATTCCTAATGTCGCTTTTCCTTCTGATTTGCACGTTCCGGCCGGTCGACAATTACCTGATGGTGACTGGTGAACAGTGGTGGGTCGCGAATCTCTAGCCCCGAGGCGGAAGTGGATCCCGTACGCACCGTAATCCCCATAAGTTTTAAGAACAGGTTTGAAGTATTGCCTACTGCTGAATGTACATCTGAACCAGACATGGGAAGCATCGCTTATTGACTGTGGCCGATCTTCCTGAGAGATTAAGATAGGAGTAGAGGTTGGGATTACTTGTCACTGGGAGCACTTGTTTTAGGCGGGTGATGGAGCACCTCGCGTAGATAGCGGGCAGGTCAGAAAAGAAGCCCAGTGTCCACTCTGCTTGCCAGGTGGGGGTCTCGTCCGAGATGTGGATGAGCCTATGCTGACAGCGACTGAACGCACTGGGTGCACCCGCCTGCAAAACGTGGCTCGTGTCTGCACGCATGACGTCTGCCAATTGAGTTCAGAGGCCATCCTTGGTTGCTCGAGGTGGCTGGCCCATTTGGTGAGAGGCAGATGCAGAACTATTGTTTTGCTGCATCGTTCCCAGAACAGATCATGGTCCTCCGGTTTGGGGCACAGTGGAATGTCTAAATCAGAGGCTCAGACGGTATCTGATGCAAGATTCTCCACCTCCGCTATCGGGTGTAAAGTTGTAGAGTTCCTCTTAGGAGGTCAAGTAGCGTCTACTAGGGCAGCTGAGTAAGTGGGTTTTGCTAGGACAGAAGAAAGCTACAACCGGCCCGAGAAGGTGTTTTCTGATACCAGAGAGGGTGGCATTCGTTACAGCAGTTCGGAGAAAAAACGTTTTAACATAATATTAGTTAACTGCAAGAGCGTCTGTAGAGAGGTCCCAGAACTAGTCTCACTTTTAAACGGAAACAATGCCAAAATAGTACTAGGGCCAGAAAGTTAGCTGAAACCGATGTTAATAGCAGTGAAACTTTAACATCCGACTGGAACATATAAGGCAGAGGCAGGATGAACGTTGGTGGTGAAGGCGTGCTTATAGCAATGAAAAATACGATAGTATTTAGTGAGAAGTATAGATTCCGAATGTAAAATCATTTGGACGAAGACAAGCGTTATAGGTGGATCAAACATGATCATCGGATGTTTTTATAGACCTCCACGTCAGAAGCAGTAGCGGCGTAACATTTGAGGGGAAACTTTAATATGTCACGTAAATTAACTGGTGGTGTTTTAGTATTAGGTGGAAATTTCAACTTACTGCCTACAGAGGGGAGACTCAGGTGATTACAGTGGGTAGTTGGGATACCCAATCTTAACATAATTTTTAATTTCTTATCCAAAAATTGGCGTGCGCAGTTAATCAGAGAAACGACTCGTGAAAGCAGCAGCCAGTGCCTGGCGGTGACAGACCCGAACGTTTGGACTCCGTCAGCAAAGAACAGGGAATCAATGATCGTAAGGCCGTTACTGCATGCACAGCATGGTAATGGCAGGATAACTGTTGCTATTGTACGGTACTATGGTAATACCGTTAAAGGTGTTTCTGGATTGGAGGCTTTCAATAACAGAGATGTTATTACCTTCCGTACATTTCAAGTTGGTGAGGTGTTCAATAGACATTGGAACATCTTATTTTACTAGCAACATGGCTTTTGTTTTGAGGACTCGCAATACAACTGTAAATAGGAATACAAAGGAAGGAAGGTACGTAGGAATATCTTTCTGCTTAGCAAGAGCTAAAAGAAACAGATTTCAGACTACCTGAGCGGTGAGCACTGAAACATCGTCTATAGCACTAACAACGTTGGGTATCAATGGATGAAGTTCAAGAGCATTGTACAATATGCCTTACAAACGTACGAAAGCAGAGAAAGCTTCACTGCAAATCTAAACATAGCCGAAGCCTCACAGACAAACAAGAGCTTAACGAAGCCAACTTTGGCGTAAGGAGCGCTATGCGCGAAGCGTTCGACTAATTCTGAAGCAAATTTCTGTCCACAGACAGAGATTTTGGTTTCCGTTAACTCAGTGAACGGATCGAAGCCTCCTGTTCAGACACACTAACCATAAATGCATTGAAACAGAGAATGACAAAGGAAAGCCCAAATACTAAACGTTATTTTCAGAAATTGTTTCATATACGCAGATTCCGTTCTAGTACCTCCTTTAAATCGTCACACGAACGACAAAATGGATGACATCGAAGTAAGACACTATGGAACAGAAATGCATCTAAGATCTCTCAGAGGCAAGGCCATGGGGACCTGATGGGGGTAACAGATTCGGCGTGAAATATGGTGAAGAATATGTCCCTCTTCTGGTAGCAGCTTACCGTATGTCTCCAGACGAGCGTAGTGTTCCTGAAGATTGGAAAGAAGGCACAGGTCATTCCCGCTTTGGAGAAAGGTCGTCGAACAGACGCACAAAACAATAGCCCTGTATCTCTGACCCTGGTTTGTTGCAGAATTCTGGTACATGTTTCATGCTCGCATATTATGACATTCAGGAGACCGAAAATATCTTTAGGAATCGACATGGGTTCCCACAACAATGATAGCTCCGTTCGTCCAGGAGACCGAGAAGGCTACAGATACCAATGCCCAGGGAGATGCCGTGTTCGTTTACTTCCGTAAGGCATTCAATACACTTTCACACTGCCGCCTAATAAACCAAATACGAGCGTACCGAATATCAGGCCAACTGCGTAATTGGACTGCAGAGTTTCTAGCAAAAATAACACAGCATGTGATTCTCAATGGAAAGAAGTTCTGAGACGTAACAGTGACATAGGGCATACCCCAAAGGAGGTATACACTGAAGCGCCAAAGAAACTGATATAGGCATGCGTATTCTAATACAGAGTTATAGAAACAGGCAGAATACGGCGCTGCGGTTAGCAGACTACTAGTGTCTGCTGCAGTTGTTGGATCGCTTACTGCTGCA
The DNA here is from genome assembly GCF_021461385.2 of Schistocerca piceifrons. Classification (NCBI taxonomy): domain Eukaryota; kingdom Metazoa; phylum Arthropoda; class Insecta; order Orthoptera; family Acrididae; genus Schistocerca; species Schistocerca piceifrons. The sequence goes on from NC_060149.1 coordinate 112,303,434, forward strand.
ATGGCAGGTTATCAAGATTTAAACGAGTACGAACGTGGAGTTATAGTCGGCGCTCTAGCGATGGGACACAGCATCTCCAAGGTAGCGATTAACTGGGGATTTTCCTGTACCACCACTTCACGAGTGTACCGTGAATATCAGAAATCCCGTAAAATATCGGATTTCCGACGTCGCTGCGGCCGGAAGAAGATCCTTCAAGAACGGGACCAATGAGGACTGAAGAGAATCGTTCAGCTTGACAGAAGTGCAACCCTTCCGCAAACTGCAGCAGATTTCAATGCTGTCAGCGTGTGAACCACTCAACGAAACATCATCGATATGGGCTTTCAGAGCCGAAGGCCCACTTGTGTATTCTTGATGACTGCATGACACAAAGCTTTATGCCTCACCTGGGCCTGTCAACACTGACGCTGGACTGTTGTTGACTGGAAACATGTTGCCTGGTCGTTCCAGTCTCGTTTCACACATGAATGTATATGGATATGGAGACAACCTTATGAATCCATGGACTCTGGATGTCAGCAGAGAACAGTTCAAGCTGGTGGAGGCTCTGTAATGGTGTGGAGCGTGTGCAGTTGGAGTGATATGAGACCCCTGATACATCTAGATACGACTGATAGGTGACACGTACGTATAAGCATCCCGTCTTATCACCTGTCCGTTGTGCATTCCGACAAACTTAAGCAATTCCAAATGGACAATGCGACATCCCACACGTCCAGAATTGCTACAGAGTGGCTAAAGGAACACTCGTCTGACTTTAAACGCTTCCGCTGGCCACCAAACTTCCCAGACGAACATTATTGAGCACATCTGGGATGCTTTACAACGTGCTGTTCAGACGAGACCTCCACTCGCTGGTACTCTTAGGGATTTCTGGACAGTCATGTAGGATTCATGGTGTAAATTCCCTCCAGCACTACTTCAGACATTAGTCGAGTCCACGCCAGGCTGTGTTGCGGCACTTCTGCATACTCGCGGGGGTCCTATACGATATTAGGCACGTGTACCATTTTCGTAGGCTCTTCAGTGTATATAAATGACATAATAGACAACTTCCACAAGTTCTATGAGGCTTTTCGCGGATGATGCTCTTGCATAGAGGGAAGTCGCAACGCCAGAAAATTGTAATAGAACGTAGACAGAGGATCGACGCAGGGTGTTAGTTCGCTCTCAACATAAACAAATGTAACGCATTGCAAGGACATTGACAGAATGACCCATTATTACATGACTACACGATAGCAGATCACTGGAAGCAGTAATATACATAAAATAACTAGGAGTACGTACGGATCGATTTAAAGTGGAACGACCACATAAAACTAATCGCACGAAACGTAGATTCCACACACATTCATTGGAAGAATCCTGAGGAAATTTGGTCTGTCGACGAAGAAGTTAGTCTGCCGAACAGTCGTTCGACCAATACTAATAGGGTCCGTACCAGATAGGATTCATAAAGGAAATAAAGAAGGTCCTAAGAAGAGCAGCGCGTTTCGTAAGTACGAAAGCGTCACTGAGATTATCAACCAACTGCAGTGGCACACGCTACATGAGGCGTTCTGCATTATGGGGTGCTTTACAGTTATAATTCCAGAGAGCGTATGTTCCTAAAACAATCAAAAATTATATTGCTTAGTCTCACTATAAGAACAAAATCAGAGAGACTCGAACCCACACGAAGGCTTGCCGGCAATCTTTCTTCCCGCGAATCATCCGCAACTGAAACAGGAGAGATTGTCACTTCCAATGTTCCAGAAAGTACCCTCCGCCACACACTCCACGGTAAGGAGAAGACACTCCCATGTATAGAGTTTTTGACGCACTACATGCACAAGCCGGTAATTAAACTATGCTACGTCAATGTTCGGATATTAAACTATTCCTCCAATATTTCATTTTGGTTGTATGTAGAACGTATGCTATCTGATGAGATTCGCATCTGGAAACCGGTGATGTTATTTAATGTAAGACTGATTTACTTACTTGTCAGCCTCTATTTTATTGCAGAACACGTTCTCAATAAATTGGAAAGGAAGAAGCTTTGAGTTAAAAGTCCTGTCAACGCCCGGATCATTGGAAAAGGACAAGCAGCTCTGACTGGACAGGATTAGTAAAGGACATCGTCTATTATTTAGTTTAAAAGAAACATACATAAGGACGGCCAGAAAGGGATCAGAAATTCGCTCCTCTTGAATCCAAGTCCAACGTTTTGAACACTGTGCCATGTCGCCAGAATCGAAATACAGGCTGACTAGTACAGACGCTACTGGCTACAGTGGGAAAAAAATACTGTTACGTAAGTTTCTTTTATCGTGTGTACTTTTGATCATTGGCCGTGTGAGCTGCAGAGGAATACAGTTTCAGTCCAATGTCTGTTCCATCATCTACATCGTATGTACCGCGCAAGACACTACACTGCGTGGTGTACAGGGTGGTTATAATTAAACTTTCGCTACTTGAGCCAGTGTAGATAGAACACTATTTACCATATCAGTACTCAACTTTATAGACATGATCAAACCGCGGGCAGCAGGATTTACGTCGTTAGTAATGTTAGCGTCATGACTCGCGTTTAGGCGCTAGTTCTGGTACGGCGACGTAAAGTTGAAACAACCATCAGTGTGCATTACAGTTGCACACTGCCAAAATTGGTCTGGACAAGGTGAGAAGGACCTTACTCGTAAAGCTGTTTTATCAAAATAAAAGCAAAAGTAAGTTGCGAGTATCCTCTTTCCTCACCGGGGTTGAACATGATTCGGAGATTCGAGTAAACTGGCAATTTAGGAAATGCTCCTGGGAGCAAACGACTGCCAATTGCGCCAAAAATTCATGAAGTTACTATTGCCATGGCTGAGAACGTTGGAAGCAATGTGCGATCTTCAAACAGTGCCCGTGTCATGTTATGATAGATGCACGTTCTATGGTCCACCTTAGTTTCGAGCAGCAATTAAGCACTCCATATTGCGGTTTCAGACTGTCGTGGATGCAGGCAGTAGTCACATTTTGCGACGTTTGTAACCTGGAACGTAGACATGGTGCACAATTGACAGATGTTACCTGCTCATGTGGAAAATTCTTTCAATGGTTTATTCATTATTTCTCTTCCGCATGTCCTTATAAATACACTCCTGGAAATGGAAAAAAGAACACATTGACACCGGTGTGTCAGACCCACCATACTTGCTCCGGACACTGCAAGAGGGCTGTACAAGCAATGATCACACGCACGGCACAGCGGACACACCAGGAACCGCGGTGTTGGCCGTCGAATGGCGCTAGCTGCGCAGCATTTGTGCACCGCCGCCGTCAGTGTCAGCCAGTTTACCGCGGCATACGGAGCTCCATCGCAGTCTTTAACACTGGTAGCATGCCGCGACAGCGTGGATGTGAACCGTATGTGCAGTTGACGGACTTTGGGCGTGGGCGTATAGTGGGCATGCGGGAGGCCGGGTGGACGTACCGCCGAATTGCTCAACACGTGGGGCGTGAGGTCTCCACAGTACATCGATGTTATCGCCAGTGGTCGGCGGAAGGTGCACGTGCTCGTCGACCTGGGACCGGACCGCAGCGATGCACGGATGCACGCCAAGACCGTAGGATCCTACGCAGTGCCGTAGGGGACCGCACCGCCACTTCCCAGCAAATTAGGGACACTGTTGCTCCTGGGGTATCGGCGAGGACCATTCGCAACCGTCTCCATGAAGCTGGGCTACGGTCCCGCACACCGTTAGGCCGTCTTCCGCTCACGCCCCAACATCGTGCAGCCAGCCTCCAGTGGTGTCGCGACAGGCGTGAATGGAGGGACGAATGGAGACGTGTCGTCTTCAGCGATGAGAGTCGCTTCTGCCTTGGTGCCAATGATGGTCGTATGCGTGTTTGGCGCCGTGCAGGTGAGCGCCACAATCAGGACTGCATACGACCGAGGCACACAGGGCCAACACCCGGCATCATGGTGTGGGGAGCGATCTCCTACACTGGCCGTACACCACTGGTGATCGTCTAGGGGACAATGAATAGTGCACGGTACATCCAAACCGTCATCGAACCCATCGTTCTACCATTCCTAGACCGTCAAGGGAACTTGCTGTTCCAACAGGACAATGAACGTCAGCATGTATCCCGTGCCACCCAACGTGCTCTAGAAGGTGTAAGTCAACTACCCTGGCCAGCAAGATCTCCGGATCTGTCCCCCATTGAGCATGTTTGGGACTGAATGAAGCGTCGTCTCACGCGGTCTGCACGTCCAGCACGAACACTGGTCCAACTGAGGCGCCAGGTGGAAATGGCATGGCAAGCCGTTCCACAGGACTACATCCAGCATCTCTACGATCGTCTCCATGGGAAAATAGCAGCCTGCATTGCTGCGAAAGGTGGATATACGCTGTACTAGTGCCGACATTGTGCATGCTCTGTTGCCTGTGTCTATGTGCCTGTGGCTCTGTCAGTGTGATCATGTGATGTATCTGACCCCAGGAATGTATCAATAAAGTTTCCCCTTCCTGGGACAATGAATTCACGGTGTTCTTATTTCAATTTCCAGGAGTGTACTTCCGCTAAGTTTCCTAGTGCCATAATCTCTCGTTTTTAACGGGGGCCTTTCACGTAGCGAAACTTTAATTACAGCCACCCTGTATATTCCCACCCTGCACATTCCTCTGAACGCATCCTAATCGCTCTTATCGAATTATCACCATTCCTACGCGAGATATGCGTTGGTGGCACAGTATTCGCCGTAATGTGTTCCTCGAATATCGGTTCTACAAAATTCCCCAACAGGCTTACGGGACACCTACGCCGTCTTCCTTCCGAAGATTCCCATTTAAGCTCCCCAACCTTCTCTGTTACAGTTTTGCGCGGGTTATACCGAAGCGTTACAATCCAAACAGCATGTAAACTGAATCCCTGCTGTCCTGCTTACTTGGAGAAGACTAGAATTGGTGACATTAGCTTCTTGTGTGCGATTCACTTTGTACACATAGTCTTCCATTCACTTTCCTTAATACTGGTTGTGCGTTCGCCTAATTTCATATATCTTCTTAGTGCTACACGTAAGTATTTAAACGGTGTGACGTGCTTCACATATTCGCCACTAATCATATCAGACAGTCCAGGCACCTTTCTTTTTGTTCTACTCGTTACCTTGCATTTATACATATTTAAAAAGGTGCCATTACGCCAAGTGTAAATTTTGTCGAAACCATTCCGAATTTCCTTAAGATATCTTCCCGTAGACAACAGCGTAGTCAGGGAAGTATTTAACGGTGCTGTCGACGCCAGCTGGTAAGTCTTTTGCGTGTGTCCGTGTGTGTGTGTGTGTGTGTGTGTGTGTGTGTGTGTGTGTGTGTGTGTGTGTGTGTGTGTGTGTTACTCCGAGAAGAATTTGACACAGCGCTAAGTCATAAGTGGAAACAAGGCCCCTGTAATAGACTTCTGTTCACAGAATTATGGAGATCCTCGGGAGAGCCAACATGATAAAATTATTGCATCTGGTGCGCAAGGTACACCGGGTGATTCCACTTCTAGGGATGATGAGTAAATGTGTCAAATCTGGATAAGAGACCCTGGCTGGGAACGACCCAGTCCGAAGTCATAAGCGAAAATCGTTCTGATATCTCTGACCGGTACTTTTGTTGCTAGTATTGTATGGTAAGCAAACTTCAAAGGTGGTAGTACGGACCAAAGAAGGAAAAAAAGAAGTCATGGGGCTCTAAAATTCATAAGGTAAGATCTGTGAACACTTGTTAAATTTAAGAGAGACGTGTCACATTAGCAAGAATGAACAACACACAACTTTATTTGCAGGGCACCCCACAGCCGAAAAATTCAAGGATTTGAATAAACAAGACTGCTGCGACCGTTAGACTAACAGTCGTAGCGGCCGTGTTCCTTTAAATCATAGAAAATGAAGACGTGCGTATGTCTATTAAGGTATGCATTTTACAGTCCATGTTTATAGACTTTTTTATTGTTTTGGTCCATTCTACAAGGGTTGGAGGAAAAGTGAACACGGTTATAATTCATACCAGGCTTTACTGAAAGACTTTCACTGCTTTACATGGCCTCAGTATAATCGCCCCGCATCGCGATCATCTTGCCCGACAGAGATGGAAGGCGTCGTACACCATCAGCGCATCCATCTCTGTAGATGTCTCGCACGGACCGCCTTACGGCCCACGTGATGTCTTTTGTTGTAGCGCGTGCCACGAAGAGGTTACTTCATTTTGACGAACAAGTCTTAATCGCACGGACTCATATGGGGTGAATGTTCTAGTACCTCCCACGCCCACGTACTCACTAGCTCCAGCACTGCGTTCATTAAGAATGACGAAATGCAGAGCCAGAAGGAAGCATCGTTGTGCGCGCTGACCGCATGCCACTTCAGTCTTCATCCACGCGCATGGTTCGTGTTTCCTACACATACTGTTGGAGCACTTTTACTGGTCTCCCGAACTTTCATACAGTACGCAAAGCAATTGACTCAAAGCTGTCGCCGCTCACTGCACTACTTCATCTGATCTTCTGCTATCAGCTAGAGACAGCAGGTATGCCATGTGAAGCACATCCAATCCAGCCCATGTATTGCTTCTAAAGGTTACCTTTCCTACAGTGCTAGCAACAACTGTAGCGATACATATGTTCCACTGTCAGAGGTACCAGAACAATTTGCGCTTACAACTTTCGACTCGGTCGTCTCCAGACCAGGGTCTCTTACTCTTTTCCATCTTCCGTGAAAGTTGGAATCATCACGGACTCACCCTGCGGAAGAAAGGCGTGAGACCCTCATATCTCAGAAAGAAGGTAACAATTCCAATTACGAAGAACGCAGGTTCTGACAGGTGTGAATACAATCGAATCCTTACTTGGGCTTGTGTCTTCTGTTTCAACAAAATCAACTAAGGCGGAGACGATACAAAAGAGTGGAGAAGAAGCTCTTCGGTCATCGTCTCCCACATCATAGACGCAGACATTAGCGGGACAACCGACACTTAGAGATGGAAGAGTCTGCCACAGCTAGCACGCGCAAGAAGATCCCATTCGCCAGCAGAAGTGTGCCGGTGGCTGTTACAATAGACGGGAAAGCCGCCGGCTCTACACGTGAATGAGCGTGAGATCCCGCCGCAGACTTTCCATGTTGCTTCATAAACAGAAGCGCCGCACGGAAACCGTCGCACAAGAACGAGCGCTTCTCAACATGCTTTCACAGAGCCAGAGTTCCTGTTTCTACACAAGTCACCGCTTGACGTCTTCATGACGAAATCGTCTGTCGTGTATAAATTTTGGTAAGCTGATTTTCACGGAGTAGTGAAAGCTAAAAGATGTTGCCATAACTTTTGCAACAGCTCAGCGTTCCACGAACAACAACAAATGATGTCACTTTTCTTGGAACAGCTGCACTGTCAAGACAAAGTACTCTGCATATACTATCGGGTATGTTGAACCAAGCACTAGTCTCTCAACAGTTAGAATATTAGACAGAAATCTAAGTAGCCGGTATTGAGACTGATGTGCAGTTTTTGATCAGTTACTTAGAAGCCACCAGAGAAACTAGCTGGGATGTATGAGGGATGACATTTCTCAAACGTTTGTGGTCATCTTATTTCTGTATTCATATATTGTTGTAGCTATTGGTTGTACTCATTAGCGTATCAATGTACTTATATCGGGCGCACTACACGAAGCATATCAGCTACTACATTTCAACCAGTCTATGAGCGATGTTTTGCTATGCACTAGCTACTAACGCTTTGTCATCACTGATGTTTAACAATTAGATAAATGCATAACATTGTGGCTAAGTAATGAAGGACAAATGAAAATTAACCCGCAGAAATAAAAAACAATGAAATGACGTTCCATAGTTTCCACGGGAGTCCTGAGATACGGTTTTTTCCTCTTCTACTGGTTCCTACTCTAAAATAGCTGCATTTCGATTGGTCTGTTGACTACCTAGATGGCTGATAAGCCTTTCAAATCACACTTTCTTGTACAGTCACCCTGTTTTCAACTGTTTTACCGTTTACTGATTCAATAAATAATACTATGTATGAGCTTCAAATCTCATATTTCTTCCGCATGTATGCGAAGTTTCTATCAGTTCCGACAGATTGCAGAGCCACGGTGAACCATCAAAATGGCGTCTACGCAAGACACTCTTTACACGCAATCCGCTGTAAGTGAATTATTGTTTGCGGAAAAAGAAACCGTGGTGAACATCCAAGGACGTCTGGTAATGATGCAGTTGACAGTACTGTTGGTCAATGGGTAAAGAACTTTTAATGGTACTTTAATTACGTAACCATTACGGCACCTCATCTGAACCTCTCGATACCAGTAATATTCTACTGTTTTTCTGTAAAGTAGTTAACATAATTCTGAGACAACATTCAGATTTGATTTGATTAATGTAGAGGTACTTTGATACATCGATATGTTTATATTGCAATGATATTATTCTTGTGTATTCTTTCTTTTGCCACTATGATCTTTGTCGTACTTGTAACTCTGATTTTTGGGCGCATAAGCGATTATTAGAGAGTTAGTTGTTAGAGAGTCGGACCTTGAAAAAGTCAAGTCTTGGACGTCATGTTGGAAAGACGCATATTGTAGCCAGTTATAAAATGTGAACTTTAACAGTGAGGAAGATGTTTTGAAGTATGTTTTGTATTGTGAAGTGATGTTTTGTGTGTTACGTGCCATTGCAACACAAGCAATAAAAAAGAAGCGTAACTTAAATTCGGAGTGCTGATTATTTTTTTTACATCACCATTGTGCTAAATTTGAAAGGTTTAATCTTCAAGATTGGTTTGTGAAGCGCATCTACAAAACTTTTGAATATAGCAGAGAAAAACCTAGGCATTTTTGCATCCGAGCTTGGAATCATCACCACCTAGATTTTCGACAATTGAGCCATGATTTTACAACGAGACCAGCGTGAGAAACACGAAAAGATGAGTGCCTAGTTTATTCATTATTACATGAAATGACTTTATTAACTGTGCTCTAATGACACCTGCCACATAATATGACTGTTGTTGCCCGAAAATGTAGTATTTAGCAGCGTGAGCAACACCACAATCATTATTAAATTTTGACTTTTGTTGTGGTAGGGTTGTTAGAAACTGAAGTGTCAGTAATAGCAGAAATCGAGCTTCATGTTCGGCCACGTTCGAGACATCGTAATAGCCAGTACTTCCGGCATCATGAAATCACGCGGATGTCTTTATTCGTACAGACCGGTGCATCACACAATTGGCTCTGCAGCTATCGGTGAGCACTGGAAGAGCATGTGCAGTTATTGAGACTCATGGATACTCAACGTTTGTCCAAGACAAGTTACATGAATGCTCAGAACAGACCACAAGATTCAAAGGAAAGCCATAACATTTTAACAGTTTGAGAGCGGGGGGCAATGGAAACGCCTGTCACGGATCGTTACAGGTAACGAAATCTGAGTGCATCACTTTGAGACGGACACAAGATGGTAGTCTCTGGAGTGGCACCGAACCACAAAAAGAAATTCAAATCAGCTCCCTCTGCTGTCAGTCATGCTGATTTTTTGATCATTATGGTGTCATCCTTGTGGATGTGTTGGCAAAAGGGTCATCATTAGTTCATAGGCGCATGTGAAGACAAACTCAAGAACCGTTTTCACACATGTTCAGTCTGAAAATCCACACAAAAGTATCAGAAGCCGGAAACACTCAGCCACAGTTGGACATTTTTGCTTCATCCACTCTAAGTGGCCAAGGACGCCAGGTCTGGGCTAAAGAATCTCTACAAGGAAGACTAATAAGGATGAGAGCGAAATTCATGCAGTAAGAATATGGCTAAGAGCACAAGTGCACAGAAGTGGAACTCTTAATACTAAATATGTTTTCAGAAAAAAAATACAACGTTAGGCATCGTTCACAAAACGACCTTGTTACATATGTAGTGAAACTGTTACAAAAAAACTGAGAAATAAACAAGTACGTTTGTTTTGCTGACTTTGTGCCGATAGGCGTCAATGAAGAAAAACTTCAGAATGCATTACTGAGGAGGAAAGTAATTCAGAAATGCGACGTAAGAGGAAAACAAATATACTGAAACGTACCGAAGACGGAAATAGAATGACAATGTACGGATTGATAAGATGAAACTGCTGCAGAATTTCTTGGTGTTCCAAAAAATTACGTGGGATTCAAAATGGCTCTGAGCACTATGGGACTTAACATCTGAGGTCATCAGTCCCCTAGAACTTAGAACAACTTAAACCTAACTAACCTAAGGACATCACACACATCCATGCCCGAGGCAGGATTCGATCCTGCGACCGTAGGCGTCGCGCGGTTCCAAACTGTAGCGCCTAGAACCGCTCTGCCACCCCGGCCGGCTAATTACGTGGGAGACGATCAAATTCTAGAGTGACAAGTCAAGAACACCTTTTTCACAAAGATGAAATTGTTGACACCAGAAAATTTCTTTCTAAAAGCGAAAACATGATACGTGAGAAGTTACATCTGGTGCTTGAAAGGGCTATATCTAAAGGAATGCAGAAGTAAACAGTATGGGGCTTCCGAAATTTGGCGCTGAAGACGAGTCATCAAGGTACCATGGGCAGAAAAAGTGACAAACGCGTATGTACCCTAAAAAAAAAAAAAAAAAAAAAAAAAGCGAAATACAGGCACTCATACTTTTAGGTGAAAAAAATTGTGGATCGTTTTTGTGTAAATCCAAAGTGCCATACTATGCAAACTAGAACAATCTGAGCAGGAAGTAGTCTATAGTGCAGGTTTACAGAGGAACCAAATTTTGCGGTACTGCCTTTTGTGAAGTGAATGAAACGTGTCTCCAGCGATGAGTTCAAGTGGTTCAAATGGCTCTGAGCCCTATGGGACTCAACTTCTGAGGTCATCAGTCCCCTAGAACTTAGAACTACTTAAACCTAACTAACCTAAGGACATCAAACACATCCATGCCCGAGGCAGGATTCGAATCTGCGACCGTAGCGGTCTCGCGGTTCCAGACTGTAGCGCCTAGAACCGCACGGCCACTCCGGCCGGCAGTTCAAGTTGTGCTGAATGCTGAAATGGTGGATCTCGTCTTGAGATGAGACAGTTTGAGTCCCGCCAATGAGAACAGTTATCATCGTGCGGAATTCCTATCAACAAACTGTTTCACAGGTCTGTGTTAAAAAGCCCTCCCGAAAGACTCATGCAGGTTCCCGGCTTACACACTTAACAGGATTCATCGGCCGCTTCCGGACGTTAAACCGAGCGGACCTGCACGTACTTTCCGGCAACAACAGGCTTCACTCTAGCGCTTGGTACCATTCTCCTTCGTTCCCGATCTCATCAGCAACAGAACTGCAACTGCGGAAGACAGGAGTGTGTCTGTCAAATGGCTGACTAATCACATCAGCCAACAAGTACTCAACAACTGTGAGTTTCTAGTAATTTGTCATTACTTGTAAGTTTTGATTTAGTTGGGATGAACAGGCATAAAGAATCTATCTTACGCGAGCAGTTTCCTATTCGCTAATGCCGTTGATGAAATTTACAATGACGGAGCAATTTCATGGACTAAGTGAATATGGCAAGTACGAGAGTGGTCTTAATAATTGCAGGCAGACAAAAGAGGTTCGTAATCAGAACGCTAAAAACCAGACAGCGATAATTACTAATGACGTCGTTGAACTAGTTCGATCCGTGTACTTAGAATAATTGAAAATAAAGAGTAAATCGACAAGAAGAAGTGAACACCAGACCAAAAACTGTTTCCAGTTAATTTGAGAAACAGAAATATTCTCAAATACATTCATGATGCGTCTAAGGCAATGTCTATAACCAACATGTACCACCAGCTGCGATCAGTAACAGTGGTGCACTGGAGGCGTGCGAATCTTTCACAGATTTAGATAGAATCGGACAGCGGATGGAACCATCTTGAGAATACAGGGAGACAAATGTTATTTGGAGATGGGCGGCTTTAGGACTTCACATAAAACGTGGAAGCTGACTTCGCATAACTCAATACTCTAAGGTTACACTACTGATGACAAAATACTGGGACAGTAACACCCGTAAAGTACCTAGGAATAACCCTCCAGCGCGACCTAAAGTGGAATGACTACATAAAACGAACTGTAGGAAAAGCAGATGTCAGGCTGAGAGTCATACGAAGAACCTTACGGAAATGTAAGTGATGCACGACATTCGCTCGATCAATTCCTGAGCTGATCAGCCTCTGGGCGTTACCAAGTAGTATTAGAATAAAGAGATGAAGATCCAACGAAGAGCTGCGCGTTTCGCTACAGGTTCACTTAAACTGCGCGAGAGCTTTAAGGAGATGTTCAACAAACTCCAACGACAGCTGCTACAACAGTGTCGCTATGCATCCTAGAGAGGTTTTACCATTAAATTCCGAAATAGCATATTCCGGGAAGAGTCTCTGACAACATTACTTCCTCGCAAATACGTCTCACGAAGGGAAAGAGGGGGGAGGGGGGGGGGGGCGGGGAAGACAGATAATGTTACCATTGTATCATCCGCTACGCACCATAGGGTGGCACGTGGAGTGTAGGTGAAGATGTCTATATACGTGTATATTAAACTAACCGCTAACAGTCTAAATTCATTGATACTGAGCTTAGTTTTCTATTAATGATATGCGTTTTGAAGGGAGAGTTATCACCTGAGAATTTTTGCAGTAAGTAATGAAGGGTGCTGAGGAACGCCAGAGAACAAATAGAAGCATAAAATGTCGAGCTGATACCTCGTTCATAGGTCTGCTGTTAAGATCAATGTTTAAGAGAGAACTGTATCAGTCAGAATTGGATGTCTTGTCCGTCACTGGACTGATTTAATTTCGGTGATGACCGTAGTCTTGTTTGATTCATTAGGAAACCAATGTCTATCGCATATGTCCATGGAATTGTTATCGTTTATCTGACCGATATTCTGACTTTGTGCTCAAATTGTTTCATAGGCATGTTGATGTTTTGGCGAGCACACACATTTAAAATACACATCGTTGTATTAACTGTTGTGTGACACGATCACTATGGCGAATAGTCTCACGAAGCGACATCGCATCTTCAGCGACCCAGGTAACCAGCTTCTGTTTATTACCCAAGTCGCTTCATTCACTGCAAAAACAAAAATTCGGATGTCCTTTGTCATTGTGAAGAGAGGTTGTGATGACCAGGTCAGGGCCTCATGGCTGCCAACACAACGATAGATATAGTGTTGATGGCCCCTAACAGAAACATCGAAGTGTGCAAGACCCCTCCCCACAAATCTTAGTCTTAGTGTCAGCATGTATTTACACTACTGGCTATTAAAATTGCTACACCACGAAGATGACGTGCTACAGACGCCAAATTTAACCGACAGGAAGAAGATGCTGTGATATGCAAATGATTAGCTTTTCAGACCACTCACATTAGGTTGGCGCCGGTGGCGACACGTACAACGTGCTGACATGAGGAAAGTTTCCAACCGATTTCTCATACACAAACAGCAGTTAACCGGCGTTGCCAGGTGAAACGTTGTTGTGATGCCTGGTGTAAGGAGAAGAAATGCGTACCATCACGTTTCCGACTTTGATAAAGGTCGGATTGTAGCCTATCGCGATTGCGGTTTATCGTACCACGACATTGCTGCTAGCGTTGGTCGAGATCCAATGACTGTCAGCAGAATAAGGAATCGGTGGGTTCAGGAGGGTAATATGGAACGCCGTGCAGGATCCCAACGGCCTCATGTCACTAGCAGTTGAGATGACAGGCATCTTATCCGCATGGCTGTAACGGATCGTGCAAGCACGTCTCGATCCCTGAGTCAACAGATGGGGACGTTTGCAAGACGACAACCATCTGCATGAACAGTTCGACGACGTTTGCAGCAGCATGGACTATCAGCTCGGAGACCATTGCTGCGGTTACCCTTGACGCTGCATCACAGACAGGAGCGCCTGCGATGGTGTTCTCAAGGACGAACCTGGGTGCACGAATGGCAAAATGTCATTTTTTCGGATGAATCCAGGTTCTGTTTTCGTCATCGACATACTGGCTTATCACCCGGCGTGATGGTATGGTGTGCCATTGGTTACACGTCTCTGTCACCTCTTGTTCGTACTGACGACATTTTGAACAGTGGACGTTACATTTCAGATGTGTTACGACCCGTGGCTCTACCCTTCATTCGATCCCTGCGAAACCCTACATTTCAGCAGGATAATGTACGACCGCATGTTGCAGGTCCTGTACGGGTCTTTCTGGATACAGAAAATGTTCGACTGCTGCCCTGGCCAGCACATTCTCCAGATCTCTCACCAATCGAAAACGTCTGGTCAATGGTGGCCGAGCAACTGGCTCCTCGCAATACGCCAGTCACTACTCTTGATGAACTGTGGTATCGTGTTGAAGCTGCATGGGCAGCTGTACCTGTACACGCCGTCCACGCTCTGTTTGATTCAATGCCCAGGCATATCAAGGCCGTTATTACGGCCAGAGGTGGTGGTTCTGGGTACTGATTCCTCAGGATCTATGCACCCAAATTGCGTGAAAATGTAATCACATATGAGTTCTAATATAATATATTTGTCCAATGAATACCCGTTTATAATCTGCATTTCTTCTTTATGTAGCAATATTAATGGCCAGTAGTGTAATTCAGGTATCACTTCACGTAAAAATAAAAGTTTTTCTCCTCAGTGGCCATATTTTAAATGACCTCAAATGTGCAGACTTTTTTGACAGAATATCGTCATATAAAACATCTTTTACTGTCAATCCATATACGTAGTCCTATAACCAATATAAACAATCTCGAGGAAATCTCCTGCGGTTTTTCCTATCGCACTTAGTGTCGTACCTACGGAAACACTAATCAAGCATTTTAGGTGAGACGAGATCTGCGGAAACGAATTAAGATTTACGTATTAGTAATTTGTTGCCGCAGAACTTTTCCGAGCTACATTGCTCTATGAAGTTCTGTTTGTTCAAAAAGTGGTTCAAATGGCTCTGAGCACTATGGGACTTAACATCTATGGTCATTAGTCCCCTAGAACTTAGAACTACTTAAACCTAACTAACCTAAGGACATCACACAACACCCAGTCATCACGAAGCAGAGAAAATCCCTGACCCGCCGGGAATCGAACCCGGGAACCCGGGCGCGGGAAGCGAGAACGCTACCGCACGACCACGAGCTGCAGACTTCTGTTTCTTAATGTAAATTTTGTTATTTGCTTTTGTAGCAGAACAACTTTGTACATGCACCACCACTTTCACTTCTGGCATTACTACGAGCCCAATATATGGCGATGAAAATCGTCGTCGTCGTAGTAGTAGTAGTAGTAGTAGTAGTAGTAACTTTCTGTCAAACTGATTAACATCAAAGGAAAATATCCGCATTACCACCTGTTGCAATTGTCTTAGCATAAACTGTACATCACTATTTTGTGGAAATTAAATTCAAATGCGTAGTCGTCTAGCAGGCAAATACTGTTTTGCCCGAAAGCGATACCTACGCTGTAGAGCCACCTATTTCATCTCGATTTCATTTCGTAACTTGCAGCGTAAAACTAATTAATTCGCAAGATAAGTGTCTTAGTCATAACGAAAAACAAAAAGTCCAGAGCAACCTGCTGCATAACTAGTTTTCATTACGAGACATGCAAATATCCTGCGCAAGAATTCGGAGACTGCTGTGTGACTTTCTCCGTGGCGGCGGCCGGAATGCCTAAGACTAGAGCTCGGACGCAGCTACGCCAGCCACACGCAAGATGCGTGCGCTTTGTTGGCTTTCCCTGAGCCGTGTTCTGCCTCACTAATTGCTGTTTTCTCTGTCGCGATTCGCCGCAGGACTTTCCCCGTTCCTACAGACTCGCGTGTCCACCCGAACGACAGCGGTCCCGCCCAGTTTTTGTTGACAGCGATCAGACAACTGCTTGGAATGCAGCAAGGTGGGGGAGGGAAGGCAACCGGGAGCAATTTGTGATTCGCAAAAACACTGTAGAGCTGTCGAACCTGAAGTTGAGAACAACGTTATCTTGCACACGTCGCTGGAATTCATGGTCACGGTTACCAACATACTACTTTACTTCTTTGAGAAAATTATCACATAGCAGAAATTCGAGACTGATGCTGAAATCAGTTTCTGGAAGCAACCCATCCTATCCCTCACAATTACCGCCCCCTCCCCCCAACATGGTACAAGAGAGCGTAACTAGCTACCTTTTTTTCGGCGAGAATATTTTCGTTTAACGAAGTCAGTGCCATAGTCACCAAAATTTAAAACTGCACTGATAATAACGAAACGCAAATATTAGTGAAAAACATTCATCTTTATCTAATTTTAAACTATGCTGACAATCTGTTTCTACTGCACTCACATCAAACACACACACACACACACACACACACACACACACACACAGTTTTCCTATTTCCCCAGAGTAAGGGTTGTAGGCGGGGAGAACATTTCTGCATGTGTGTAGTCTGTCTTCTCAGCTTGCTTTTCGCACTGTCTGAAGAACAAACCACAACTTTTCTCCTACAGGAATTTCAAGCCCATTAGCAGGATTTATTTTCTAGTGGAGGCTCAGCAGTCGTTGGCAAGCCATGAAAGCAAATGACTGCATCTACATATTCACTCCACAGCTCACTAAAGTGTATGGGAGAGGGTATTTCATTGTATCACGCATTACCTTTCACTCCCTTTCCATTTACGACTGGAGACCGAGAACAATAATCACTTAAATGTCTTTTCTCGCTGTAATTAACCTTAGCTCTGCTGTTCTTACGAGAGTGGTAAGTAGGAGGGTGTTGTATACTTCTCGATTCCTCACTTAATATTGTTTCTTAAACTTTGTAAGTAGTCTTTGGCGGCCCGCTGTAGCTAAGCAATGCTAATTTCCAATTCAAATACGTTCGTGTTAACGCACATAATGTTCTGAGTCTGGCTTTCATGAAAAATATAGTTCGTACCAATGGATTAAGAACACCACAGCCCACAATAGAAATGCGCATTTACCGTTTTTCATTCAATGTTGTATAATCGATCCAATTGTAATGATGGCTACGATGTCTGCCGTTAACGAAAAGTTTTGAAGAGTCCTGCAACAAGTTATTGTTCTTGCAACTAAACAAAGAATCAGAAAGGACTCTAATCTATTCACAAGTGGCTGTGGATTCATTGTTGACTTTACCATTTTTATCATTACAGATATCGTTGACACAGTATTTTCTAGCATAAAGAAAACATTTTCAATCAGTCTCTGAAAACTTACTCATTTACTTCTCCTTCTAAGCGCCGTGTAGAAGACATCTACATCAAATTACCGCTTGAAGCTGCATCAGTTTTTCCAGTTTTACTACTACGATACGAAACTCGTGGTTTATAATTGAATATTACTTGAGAAATGACATATTTTACAAGTATGTATCAAATTTTCGGCATTACAGAACGTCGATTACGGCGATAAAAATGTACTTATCATATGAAACAGGCTATGGATCGTCAAAATGGGTTTATGAAACTTCCAGATTTGAGTAAAACTTTCGTAAATTTCAGTTTCGTCATACTAATTGCAAAAATGTCCGCCCTGATAGCTGAGTGGTCAGCGTGACGAATTGCCGTCTTACGGGCCCGAGTTGGATTCCCGGCTGGGTCGGGGATTTTCTCCGCTCAGGGACTGGGTGTTGTGTTGTCTAATCATCATTTCATCCCCATCCGGCGCCCAGGTCACCCAGTGTGGCGCCGAATGTAACAAGACTTGGACCAAGGCGGCCGGACCTGCCCCGTAAGGGGCCTCCCGGCCAATGACGCCAAACTCTCATTTCCATTTCAAAAACGAAATACGTATGTTTTAAGACACTTAAGTCGTTCACTGAAAATCAGCTTACAGGTAAATAGAAGAGCGCAACGTTTTAAAAAAGGAACGTCAAGAAGTTACGAATGGAAGGAATACTTTGAAGTCAAAATCCGAAAACAGATTTGACTTTGCTATAGGTGACTAACCTTTGAGCCTCAGTTTTTAATGCCTGAAACAACTATTTTATCAATTTCTTTTAAGTACCAGTGGTACACTGAGGTACTTTCACGAACGTACTGCATTATAGTAGTCACTTATAGCGTTCAAAGCAACAGTCCGCGCGGAGATTGTGCTAAGTTATTGTGGGAGATTCCGACATGCGGCTTTTTTTATAGTGGCCATATTGAGGAGATAATTGTCAGTGAAATTAAGTATATTTAAGTTATTGTAACGTAAAATTGAGTTTGTACTACTGATTTTATGATTATTATCGAAATGAAACAACTAGAATCGTATCTATTTGTGATACAAAGTTTATTAAATTTTGGGTCCATTTTTGAGTTCAAAGTATTTAGGAATAATTTTTTTAGGCAGTATGAGTTCATGTAATTTTCGTGATGTGGGATTGTGTTTAGGAAAAATGTGAATTTGCTTTGATACGTATCACATGAAATGATGGGTGGATGAAAATTTATATCCTAGGAGATCCAAAGTGAAACCACCACCTTAAAACAACTTATTGTTTATTTTTAGCCAATTTCGTGTTGTATTCGTTCCTTACTATGACAATAAAGGTTAATTATATGAAAAATTTTAAAATTGTATTGTTGGGAATCTAAATTCTGGATCGCTCGAATGCGATTTTAACACCGTACCTCTGGAATTAAAGTGTATTGTCTTAAGCAAGTGCCACATCACTCTGTCCGACATTTAACGTAATTGTGAGCTGTATCTGTGCACATTCAACGCCAAATTATAATTAGAAATAATGACCCAGTTTAATGCTCCAAGTGTATAGCAGTATGTAGCAATCCGATGTAAGTAACCACAAAATGCGCCACTAAAAAATTTTTTTTTGAAAGAATAAAAAAAAGACTGTAGAATGTTCTGTGAAGTGATTTGTCTGAAAACAAGAAATAACATGGATTAGAGAAACATTTGATACGCGTTCGAATGATGCTCTGAACCATATAAAGCAGCCGAGATGTTCATACGTTAGTAACTTAAGGAAACCACTGAGTGAAATTTCACCGGACACACTTCCTCTAGTACTCTACAAAATTTCAAGATCCTAACTTAAACATTGAACTTTAAATTCTGAAACAGCACCTCATTCGTTGTACATGATTTCGAGCATAATTCGAAGGCGTCTCAAATGGTTCTCCAATCTGTTTTATTTTTTACTTTTAAACAAATCATTTCACAAAACATCTGTCAGGTGTTTTATTTTCAAAACTTTTTTTAAAAAGCTTGGAGTATAAATATATTTGAGAATCGATCTGTGTTCCGTTGTTATTGGGAGCATGTAGATCAATGCTGTGACTTTCTGTTTTTTGACATTTCATTTACATATCTAGAAGCAGTGCACGTGAAATATTCCCATTTTCCCCTCAAATAATTAATTTTTTCTTAATTACTATCATTATTTTCAACTAATTCGATCTTTTTTCTCAAAACTAGATACCACGCTGGTCAATTTAATACCTCCATTTGTCTATTTTCCACACTTCGTTTGGCTATGAAAATTCGGACAAAAATCCGTTGTGTAATTTTTAAGAATATTTTTTCGCTCCGCTGAGACATTTGATACAAATTACCCCTTTACTTGTAGTGAAGGACGTAACCAAGCCATTATTAAGACTATTTTTTAAATTTTCATTACCATCTCCCGTTTCGCTCGATAGAAAGAGTGAATAACGTAACCGAATGCTTTGAGTTCATCAGACGCGTTAACTTCCGTTTTTCCAGCAGTGGAGTAATTCCCATCTTCATCACATTTAAATTGTTTTGCGCTGCAAGATACGACTTTCACTCACTCACTCACGCTTCAAACTGAGTCTCTGAGGAAGTACGCAGAAGAATAATCCATTCACATTACATATACGTTATTATAACGGAGGTAAATCTGTAAACAGTGTTAGTATCAGCCAAGGCTTAAAAGTTATCACTGTAAACTTGTTTCATCATTTTTAATGCCAGTCTTCGGGATTTTCAGTTCCACAAAATCCTATTCGTTGAAAACCAAGCACAGCATCTACCAGTGAGCAGTATCAACTATTATTTCCATACATCTACATTACATAGCAGCAATATAGAAAATACTTTGAGCAATTCTGTCAAGATAGCGATGAGTCAACGAACAGTAATAAATTGAGTCACATCTCAAAGAGACACTTTTTCAATGTTCCTGCTCGTTGTGCAGAATAAACAAGATACGAGCATACTGTTTCCAGAACCAATTTTTACTCTGCAGCAGACTGCGCTGATGTGGAAATTCCTGGCAGATTAAAACTGTGCGCAGGCTCGAGATTCGAACTCTGAACCTTTTCCTTGCTTGGGCATGTGCTCTGCTAACTGAGCACGACTCACGACCCGTCCTGTCAGCCTTACTTCCGCCAGGACCTCGTCTCCTACTTTTCAAACTGGTACTGGCGGAAGTACGCGGGCGTGCCAAAAAATAAAGCCTCCGAATTTTCTTCTATGAATAATCAGAGTTTTTGAATGAAACAAACGTTGTTAACATTCTGCGTCTTTAGTCTCCATGACTACATACCTATTTTTTAGCATATCACCATGGCAACGAACGCATTTACCCAATGAGAGACCAGTTTGTTGATACCATTGCTGTAGAATGTTTGACTTTATGTCTCTGTCAGCTATCTCACCTTTGCTTCGGAACTATCGAAGTTAATCCTTCGGAGGTGTTCACTAAGTTTTGGAAAGAGAGAGAAATGGGATGGGGCCAAGACGGGACTGTATGGAGAATGATCGATGACAGTGAAGCTAAGGTGTCGGAGTGTTGCAGATGTAGTAGAACCGTGTGTGACATTGCATTGTCATGCTGAAGAAGAGGGATTACATGTATGGAAGAACTCTCCCAGTTTTTAAATCTGTTACAGCACGCCGTTTCTCACGCACCGACATAGTTACATTACACACGGCCACGTTAAACGCTACAATTCGGAGCTCTCTAGTGATAGAGGATTGCAAATATTTGGACATGAAGAATAAAGATTTAGAATTCTAAGAACGTTTGTTTTGTTTAAAAACTAATAGTTTTCACATAAAAAATGAGGAATTAATGTTCAGCACGTCCTCGTAAAGCTACGAGGCGGAAGGCAACGCACCCGGTGTCTAGTCCCGGTCAGACACAAGGGAGTTTCAGTACGCACAGTTGGTGACTAACGTAATGTACGTAGCATTTGTGACAGCCTTAAAGCACCACAGGAACCTAATGAACTGTGTTTCATGGAGACGACACCTTGAGCTTGTCCATGCATGTACGCCTCTCAAAGAAACTCTTAGTTTCCAGAATGAGATTTTTCACTCTGCAGTGGAGTGTGCGCTGATATGAAACTTCCTGGCAGATTAAAACTGTGTGTCGGACCGGGAATCGAACTCGGGACCTCTGCCTTTCGCGGGCAAGTGCTCTACCAACTGAGCTACCCAAGCACGACTCACGCCCCGTCCTCACAGCTTTACTTCTGCCAGTACCTCCTCCTGCGCAGGAGAGCTTCTGTAAAGTTTGGAAGGTAAGAGACGAGGTACTGGCAGAAGTAAAGCTGAGAGGACGGGGCGTGAGTCGTGCTTGGGTAGCTCAGTTGGTAGAGCACTTTCCCGCGAAAGGCAAAGGTCCCGAGTTCGAGTCTCGGCCCGGCACACAGTTTTAATCTGCCAGGATGTTTCAAACTTGTAGTTCCAATGTGCCGCAGGATACTGTGGAAAATTTGTACTTGGTACGGCCTCAGTATTGCCACTGCCGATCTCAGAATCGGTCTGACTTTCACTTACCAGATGAATATACTCTGTTAAAAGCCCAAATTTTCATTTGAGGAACAACACGATTGCCACGAAATCGTGCATTTTTACCCAAGCGTTTGTTATTTTCCTCGACAACAATGAGGAGCTAGAGTGAAACATCCTGGCAGATTAAAACTGTGTGCCGGGACCGAGACTCGAACTCGGGACCTTTGCCTTTCGTAGGCAAGTGCTCTACCATCTGAGCTACCCGTGCACGACTCACGCCCCGTGCTCACAGCTTTACTTCTGCCAGTATCTCGTCTCCTACCTTCCAAACTTCACAGAAGCTCTCCTGCGAACCTTGCAGAACCAGCACTCCTGGAAGAAAAAATATTGTGAGGACATGGCTTAGCCACAGCCTGGAGGATCTTTCCAGAATGAGACATCACTCTGCAGCGGAGTGTGCGCGTGAATCGTGCACGGGTAGTTCAGATGGTAGAGCACTTGGCCGCGAAAGGCAAAGGTTCCGAATTCGAGTCTCGGTCCCGCACACAGTTTTAATCTGCCAGGAAGTTTCGTATCAGCGCACACTCCGCTGCAGAGTGCTATCTCATTCAGGAGGTAGAGTCTTCAACCCTTAGCAAGCTTCCAATATTTCACTTTAAGCTTCATCGTTCGGACAGCGTGGAAGTCACTGGGGCTGTTTCGGAGGACACCTATTACGCTGTATTTACACAGTCGTCAGCGTTATGTGGAAAAACTACACGGGTAAAAGCAGCTTAATTTAACGCACAATTATAACATTAGTCGCGAATCGAGCGTGGATGTTCTGCTTTTTCTGACGCGGAAGACTGGGCGCGCCTGGCCGCCGGCACACACGGCAGCCGGCGTCGCTGGCGCAACGGCTCCTGTTCGGGAAGAACCAGTTTTTAGTCCCAGTTCAGTCGCCTCGATTTACATTTCCTGCCAACTCTAAATCATTCCACGCCAACACCAGTACAGCTCCCTAGTGTCTCCTAACAATCCATAAATATAACTTCCACATTATAACGTTTCTCTCTCAGTCTCCGCTACATCTGTCCACCAACTCCTCCACTCTTCTCTAGATTTGACCTCTCGTTCTCACAACTTTATTGCCTTTATCGAATCTTCTGGTTTTGTGATATGCTCTACGGAATTCTGTATCAGGTGCAATTATTTGACCCATAAAAATAAAGGGTGTTACCCTTATGACGCAAACAATATATCCGGCGTTGTGTGGGAACCAGTATCGGAAATCGGGCTCTAATAGCCGCATACCCAGCGGTCCGTGCCTCTGACTCGGGCAAGTACAAGGTGGCGCACGAAATGTGTTACCAATTGTTTCTTTCACAATTTACGAAGCACATTAGATATCCCGCTGGGACCTCTACAGCAGTACCAGCAGAGCTTGGAAAAAACAAATGAGTTACGAAATGACGTGTAATTCACGGTACTGCCGCTAGGAGACTAGTAAGCAGCAATGGCTGAAAATGGAAGACTGACGACACAGCAACGATCGGCAATTGTGTTATTTTTTCATGAAACGAAAAGCCTTGTTGTGACTCAGAGGCGTTTTCGACAACAGTTTAACACACGATGGGTCCGTTGCAAGAAGACCACCCATAGGTTGTACGATAAATTTGTACAGGAAGGAACAGTATTGGAGGCGAAGCGACCTCGACCTAAGCCTGTCTATTCGCCGGAGAATATTGAAGCGGTACGAGCTACTGTACAGAGAAGTCCCAGGAAATCGTGTAGAAAGGCAGGAGTGCAACTGGGAATATCCAGACGCTCCGTTCAACGCATTCGTAAAAGTGATCTCCATATGTACCCATACAAGATGACCTGTTCACAGAAGCTCACTGAAGAGCACAAGCAGCAGAGACTACTGTTTGCTCAGTGGGCGGAGGATAGGGAAGAAACTTTCAACAACTTTTGGTTTTCAGACAAGGCGCATTTTCATTTAGACGGTGTGGTTAACAAACGAAATGTACGCTTTTGGGCCACTGAAAACCCACAAGTGCTCCGAGGATTACAGCGTGGGCAGCAATTTCCAGTCACGGACTTACTGGACCACCCTTTCTCTTTGAAGAAACTGTGAACAGCGAGCGTTATTTGAACATGCTTCGCAATAGCTTCATTCCACAGCTTCTTGCTGCTGCCCTACCCTTCAACACGCAGTGGTTCATGCAAGATGGAGCAAGGCCACATACTGCAAACACTGTGTTGGAGTTTTTACACGAGCATTTAGACATGCGTATCATTCCACTTAGGTTTCCAGGTCGCTTCAATGACGGACAGAATTGGCCCCTCAATAGTCCAGACCTCAATCCATGTGACTCTTTTCTTTGGGGGTACCTACAGGAAAAAACTTCCCGAAACGTCCACGTGATTTAATGTAGCTCAGAAGACTTATTCTTCAAGATTGCAGTGAAATTACGGAAGACATGTGCCGTAAGGTAATCACTAACTTCAGTGTTCGTTTGAAGGAAGTTAGGAAACGAAATGGTGGATATATTGAGCATGTGCTGAGTTAGAACAAATCTCCATGGACGGCACTTCATTGTAGTATAGGTTCCTTTCACATTGTATTGACAGTAAAGTTTTTGAATAAAAACAAAATGGTAACATTTAGTGCGCCACCCTGAATCATATCGGTTTTAGCCAAAGTAGACAAGCTGGACAGACGTTGCACGTTGCACCTGTTAGCATCCGAGACTGGTGTGTCAGTCGTATTTGCTGGTACAGCTGTACAGACTCAATCTGCTACCTTACAATGGAACAGTAGTGCATCAACTGACCGGTGGAATTGCTGTTGCTTGACGCCATTGCTGCAACTGGCTATTCCAGTATATGCATGATGCAGAGGGCGATCCTCCAATGCTCTTTCTTCTGATAAAACATGGCTGTATTTATTGGGGCACAAACTCATATACCAGCTGACGTAGGTTCTGAGACTCCTTATCAGTTGCATCAACAGCGTGCATGATGTGAAAACAGGAGTATAGTGAGCAGTTATTGCAACAAGAATTACTGGACTAGTCAATTTCTATTAGGCATGAGAACAACTGGACGAAATCAGTAATCACACCAATCTTTAAACATGGAAACAGAAAATATTGTAACAACTACAGAGGTATCTCTTTAATCAGCATTGTGGGTAAAATCTTCTCAGGTACTGTTGAAAGGAAAGTGTATTAGTTGAGGACAAATTGATGAAAATCAGTGTGGGTTTAGGCCTCTTAGAGGTTGTCAGGACGAGATCTTTAGCTTACGGCAAATAATGGAGAAGTGTTATGAGTGGAACAGGGAATTGTATCTATGCTTTATAGATCTAGAAAAGGCATATGACCGGGTTCCTAGGAGGAAGTTACTGTCTGTTCTACGAGATTATGGAATAGGAGGCAAACTTTTGTAAGCAATTAAAGGTCTTTACATGGATAGTCAGGCAGCAGTTAGAGTTGACGGTAAATTGAGTTCATGGTTCAGAGTAGTTTCAGGAGTAAGACAAGGCTGCAACCTGTCTCCACTGTTGTTCATATTATTTATGGATCATAGGTTGGAAACAATATACTGGCTGGGTGAGATTAAGATATGTGAACACAAAATAAGCAGTCTCGCATATGCGGATGACTTAGTTGTGATGGCAGATTCAATTGAAAGTTTGCAAAGTAATATTTCAGAGCTAGATCAGAAATGTAAGGACTATGGTATGAAGATTAGCATCTCCAAAACGAAAGTAATGTCAGTGGGAAAGAAATATAAACGGATTGAGTGCCAAATAATAGGAACAAAGTTAGAACAGGTGGACGGTTTCAAGTACTTAGAATGCATATTCTCACAGGATGGCAACATAGTGAAAGAACTGGAAGCGAGGTGTAGCAAAGCTAATGCAGTGAGCGCTCAGCTACGATCTACTCTCTTCTGCAAGAAGGAAGTCAGTACCAAGACTAAAGTTATCTGTGCACCGTTCAATCTTTCGACCAACTTTGTTGTATGGGAGTGAAAGCTGGGTGGATTCAGGTTACCTTATCAATAAGGTAGAGGTTACGGACATGAAAGTAGCTACGATGATTGCAGGTACTAGTAGATGGGAACAATGGCAGGAGGGTGTCCACAATGAGGAAATCAAAGAAAAACTGGGAATGGTTCAAATGGCTCTGAGCACTATGGGACTTAACAGCTGAGGTCATCAGTCCCCTAGAACTTAGAACTACTTAAACCTAACTAACCTAAGGACATCACACACATCCATGCCCGAGGCAGGATTCGAACCTGCAACCGTAGCGGTCGCGCGGTTCCAGACTGTAGCTCCTAGAACCGCTCGGCCACACCGGCCGGCTGCTGGGAATGAACTCTGTAGATTTAGCAGTGAGGGAGAACAGGCTTGGATGGTGGGGTCATGTTACACGCATGGGAGAAGCAACTTTACCAAAGAGACTC
Organism: Schistocerca piceifrons; assembly: GCF_021461385.2. NCBI lineage: Eukaryota > Metazoa > Arthropoda > Insecta > Orthoptera > Acrididae > Schistocerca > Schistocerca piceifrons. Next base: position 112,329,660 of record NC_060149.1, read on the forward strand.
ATGGGTTCAGCAGTAGAGGGTAGGAGGAATCGGGGTAGACCAAGGAGAAGGTGCCTGGATTCGGTTAAGAATGATTTTGAAGTAATAGGCTTAACATCAGTAGATGCACCAATGTTAGCACTGAATAGGGGATCATGGAAGAATTTCATAAGGGGGACTATGCTCCAGATTGAACGCTGAAAGGCATAATCAGTCTTAAATGATGATGATGATGATAATATACTGGTACCTTATTTCAGGTAACGAGCAATTAACTGAAGACCTATGATTATTTCAGAATAATGCAAGAGCTCTCATGGAAAGTGTGTGTAAATCTTACGACGCACTTGTGATGATGGGATCTATCAGTGCGCTTTCTTACCTAGCTCTGTCATCAGAAGATACAGACACCAGACTGGTACGCGAAATGGCAGAACAGGTTTCCTATAAATCTGCCCAAGAGCGTTTGTAACTCCTCCAGTTCGGATAAAACCGATACGCCACATGCCGATGTTCGAGAAATGTGCCGGAGCGGAGGCGATAGGAGCGTCTGTTACTGGGTCTCGTGCAACGCCACAAACAGAGCTCATGTCGTAATTTAAACAATCTGTATTTTATGATTTTTTATACCACACGTATGCTTGTAAGCTACGTTTATGCAAATGTGATTTATAGAAAGAATTCGTGCGTTATTAGGTTGTCACACCTAAAACTGGTGTAGCCACCTCTAACCCATATTCCGGCCAGTTCCTCTAACATTTCCAGCCTGGGTCTTTAGAGTATATACGAAACTGACAGCTATAGTTGGACAGTGTGTTACCGACATAGAGGAAAGTATAAATGAGTGCCAGCGTTGTTAGGTGGTCACGGAGTTAGATTTAAGGATCAGTAAGCGTAAAGCTGTATTTCAGATGACTGAAGTTATCACACCCACGTATGATGCGCTAAACAACATTGTAACGCACCCCACATTCACCGCAATCCGTGGATTTTATTGTACAGAAGCGTTGGCTTTCACAACTAGTGTTGTGTGGTTACACGAGTTTTTTCAGGGTAGATATTTGGAAGAAGAGAAAGTAGTATACTTTGTAGATACTCTTGCTGGATATCTAATATTGATGCAGCCCGTAATAATATCGCACGCAAACACAAAAAATCGTTAAAGTTCTTCATTGATGATGCCAGAAATAAAGTTTCCTGAGTAAGGGACTGGCAGACTGCCAGCTGGTCAGAAATGCTACGCCGATCGAGGTGAACGTGGAAGCGTTTGCGACATAAGGGACCGGCTAAGCACCCAAGTCAGAGACTTAAGTACAATGACATCATGGCTACAGAAAGATGCCGTCATACTGGCGACAGCAGTGTGTCACAAAAGGTCCAGATACAACGCAACAGTTACTATTCAGCCACTGACACAGCAAGGAAGATCGCATGAAAGATGAAGTTACGAAAGTCTTACATGTACGCCACCAGGAGAGCTGACCAAATGGGAAAACTGCACGATAGCGATGGAGGTACTATCGAAGAGAGTGCTGCCAAAGCAGAGTTATTAAACACAGTCTTCCGAAATGCCTTCACAAATGAAGTAGTAAATATTCCAGAATTCAAATCGAGAACAGCTGCCAACATGAGTAACGTAGAAGTAAATATCCTCTGAGTAGTGAAGCATCTTAGATCACTCAATAAAAGCAGACGATCTGGTCCAGATTATATACCAATTAGGTTCCTTTCGGAGTATACTGATGCATTAGCTCCATACTTAAGTCATCTACATCTACATTTATACTCCGCAAGCCTCCCAACGGTGTGTGGCGGAGGGCACTTTACGTGCCACTGTCATTACCTCCCTTTCCTGTTCCAGTCGCGTATGGTTCGCGGGAAGAACGACTGTCTGAAAGCCTCAGTGCGCGCTCTAATCTCTCTAATTTTACATTCGTGATCTCCTCGGGAGGTATAAGTAGGGGGAAGCAATATATTCGATACCTCATCCAGAAACGCACCATCTCGAAACCTGACGAGCAAGCTACACCGCGATGCAGAGCGCCTCTCTTGCAGAGTCTGCCACTTGAGTTTGCTAAACATCTCCGTAACGCTATCACGGTTACCAAATAACTCCGTGACGAAACGCGCCGCTCTTTGGATCTTCTCTATCTCCTCCGTCAACCCGATCTGGTACGGACCCCACATTGATGAGCAATGCTCAAGTATAGGTCGAACGAGTGTTTTGTAAGCCACCTCCTTTGTTGATGGACTACATTTTCTGAGGACTCTCCCAATGAATCTCAACCTGGTACCCGCCTTACCAACAATTAATTTTATACGATCATTCCACTTCAAATCGTTCCGCACGCATACTCCCAGATATTTTACAGAAGTAACTGCTACCAGTGTATGTTCCGCTATCATATAATCATACAATAGAGGACCCTTCTTTCTATGTATTCGCAGTACATTACATTTGTCTATGTTAAGGGTCAGTTGCCACTCCCTGCACCAAGTGCCTATCCGCTGCAGATCTTCCTGCATTTCGTTACAATTTTCTAATGCTGCAACTTCTCTGTATACTACAGCATCATCCGCGAAAAGCCGCATGGAACTTCCTACACTATCTACAACCGTTCACTCGACGAAAGATCCGTACCCAAAGTCTGGAAAGTTGCACAGGTCACACCAATATTCAAAAAAGGTAGTGTGAGTAATCCACTAAATTACAGGCCCATATCGTTAACGTCGATATGCAGCAGGATTTTAAACATATATTGTGTTCGAACATTATGAATTACCTCGAAGGAAACGGTCTATTGACACACAGTCAACATGGGTTTAGGAAACATCGTTCCTGTGAAACACAACTAGCTCTTTATTCACATGAAGTGTTGAGTGCTATTGGCAAGGGATTTCAGATCGATTCCGTATTTCTGGATTTCCGGAAGGCTTTTGACACTGTACCACACAAGCGGCTCGTATTGAAAATGCGTGCTTATGGAATATCGTCTCAGTTATGTGACTGGATTTGTGATTTCCTGTCAGAGAGGTCACAGTTCGTAGTAATTGACGGAAAGTCATCGAATAAAACAGCATACCCCAAGTTAGTGTTATAGGCCATTTGCTATTACTTATCTATATAAACGATTTGGGAGACAACCTGAGCAGCCGTCTTCGGTTGTTTGTAGATGACGCTGTCGTTTATCGACTAATAAAGTCATCAGAAGATCAAATCAAACTGCAAAACGATTTAGAAAAAATATCTGAATGGTGCGAAAAGTGGCAGTTGACCCTGAATAACGAAAAGTGAGAGATCATCCACATGAGTGCTAAAAGGAACTCAAATTTCGGTTACACGATAAATCAGTCTAATCGAAAAGCCGTAAATTCAACTAAATACCTAGGTATTACAATTACGAACAACTTAATTTGGAAGGAACACACAGAAAATGTTGTGGGGAAGGCTAACCAAAGACTGCGTTTTATTGGCAGGACACTTAGAAAATGTAACAGACCTACTAAGGAGACTGCCTACACTACGCTTGTCCGTTGTCTTTTAGAATACTGCTGTGCGGTGTGGGATCCTTACCAGATAGGACTGACGGAGTACATCGAGAAAGTTCAAAGAAAGGCAGCACGGTTTGTATTATCGCGATATATGGGATTGAGTGTCACAGAAATGATACAGGATTTTGGCTGGAAATCGTTAAAAGAAAGGCGTTTTTCGTTGCGACGGAATCTTCTCACGAAATTCCAATCACCAACTTTCTCCTCCGAATGCGAAAATATTTTGTTGACACCGACCTACATTGGAAGGAACGATCACCACGATAAAATAAGGGAAATCAGAGCTCGTACGGAAAGATATAGGTGTTCATTCTTTCCGCACGCTATACGAGATTGGAATAATAAAGAACTCTGAAGGTGGTTCGATGAACCCTCTGCCAGGCACTTAAATGTGATTTGCAGAGTATCCATGTAGATGTAGAACATTGTTATTGCTACACCCACTGCAACAGAGCGCAAAGGAAGTGCCAGCATTAATATGACACCTTTCTTGATCAATGATCTCAGTCGCAACTGTCCTGTGGGAAATGATGGGGTGAGGGGGGAGGCTACGTCAGCCTACCCTTTGTGCACATAGTAGTCCACAATCATCTAAGGAACCTTAAGTCTCGCTGGATAGACTGTCATCGCATGCTGGAGCACCAACTACTGTGTCATCACTGATGGGGTCCAGAGACCGTCATCAACCTGCTGACCTACTAGTGGTGTGACCAACGAGGCCTAGAAGCTGTTCGCCATCCACAATCGTGAGGAGGAACCACTGTCGGTACTCGCCCAGCCCCTGCAGCCGACACTGATGCTCCTGGTCTCAGTGTCCTCACTGGAGGCAGCAGGTTGAACTCTGCATGCCAACGTGTACCCCCAGCGAGACTTGGGGTTCCTTAGATGATTGTGGACTACTATGTGCACAAAGGGTAGGCTGACGTAGCCTCCCCCCTCATCCCATCATTTCCCACAGGACAGTTGCGACTGAGATCATTGATCAAGAAAGGTGTCATATTAATGCTGGCACTTCCTTTGCGCTCTGGGTGATCATATTCAATGTCAGCGAGTGCTCTTTGGAGGTCAGCTCGTAGAGCTGCTTTCCATTGTTGCCCAGAGGGGGTCGTGGCAGCTACAGCAAGGGGTGCGGTTCACCGACCGACGGTGACGTAACGACTCCACATGAGCAGTCCATTACGCAGCAGAACCACCAGGCAGACGTGTGCCTTCTACCGCTGACGGCGTCCGCACACCGTCAGCTTGACGGAGTTACTAGCGCCTTGGGAAGACAATTCTGTGTTTCTGAACAATAAATAAGTCACTGAATGTTTTCTTGACACACTCGAGCGTAAACAGATCCTCAGCGCCAGACACTGCTCGGCATTATACTGACGACTGTAGGGGGTCTTTGAGCGGGCCACTATAATATGTATCACAACTGGACGGTAAAGAAAGTGACTGACACCTGGTAGGATATCCCATACGAAAAATATTAGTCTACAAAAGTTTGTTAACTTGAATATAAATTTAAACATCGAATATGGGAAAATCTAGAAACGAAAGGAGAATACATGATATCTGCATTTACTTACGCAAAGTGATTACACTTTCGTGTACTTGCAGAAGAATGGTTTTGAGGGTGTTTACTACATTAAGGAATATGACAAATCTGTTTATAAAACCCATACTCCGATTCGGGTTTGTGTAAAGATGGGTAGTTTACATTGCATCGACATGTGCTGAACTGGACATTGTGCATATTGTTATTCAACAGGTCTTTCAACGAGAAAACAGTATATCGAATAGGCTGAGGCTGATCCTTGTTGAAGATATTTAATCGAAACCCTCAGCTGCTGACAGGCGTTGTCAATGGGGACAGTTGAAAATGTGTGCCCCGACCGTGTCTTCGGTGGCTCAGATGGATATAGCGTCTGCCATGTAAGCAGGAGATCCCGGGTTCGAGTCCCGGTCGGAGCACACATTTTCAGCTGCCCCTTTTGAGGTATATGAACAACCCCTGTCAGCAGCTGAGTGTTTCGATTAAATATCATTTATTCTACAGAAGCTGCACGGTCATCAATGGTATCTGTTCTTTCAGGAACAGGTACTACTCTTCATATACTTGTTGAAGATGCCTCTTAAGTCCAATTAATGTGGAAAATCTTTGGCGTAAACAATAATTATGAACTACTACTCCAACAACATATTGATGCCGATGTATAAACATGGCTTACATATTACTTTAAACAGAGTACATGGATAAAATGCAGATATGTATGGGGGTACCCAAGACATCTGCACTTACTGTAAATGCTAGTGGACGGTGATACACGGTAGTGGACTTGTCGAGAATGATGGGCTCAATGACGTTTACTGCTACATTTTATGGTGTACGAACGATCCGTTTATAAGCGTCCATTCCAATTTGGAGCCGCTTAAAAAGGATGGTTATCCTGAATCAGAATTTGGTGGAATGGATGAATCTCATCTTGTTATTCCATAGGTCTCAAGATGAAAGCACCATAAACTGCTATTGTTCCCCCCACAAATACAGTTATTCCATACAAGCTACGTAGACTTTTTTTTGGATATTCTGCGAAGTTTACACTGACTTAGAGATAGTCAAATCATATAGTAGAGTTAGCAAAATGCCCAACGGATATAGCTGTTTTTCGTTGAAGTAATATACTGAACATCAACGTTCTGGAGATTATATATATAAACATCTGGAAAGGTGAACTTTTAATAAGATGTCTACAATTTTATTTCCTTCGAAAACACTCCTCAGCATTAAAAAACCCGTGACTATAGTATCAAAACGTAGAATCAACAGACAATACCGCTATTTGTCGACATAGGCAGTCTTCCATAGGGTTAAGATTTGTACTATACAGTTCCGTATCATCCTCAAGCGATTGCTTTGTGATGTGGGAATCATGTCAGATGTAGCTCATACATTCTGCTAACCAGGTAACATAGTAAATACCTGAAGGCACAGCAGGAAGTACGCCTTGGTCAATTTCTTACTTCGTAACATAACAATTATAATTTGTTGCATAAATACATATTTTGTGTATGTACTACACAGTTCGGTGTCACCTGTTAGCAAGTGCTTTGCGATGTGGTAACAGTACTCCAGAGCCAACGTATAGACTCTACTAAGGTAGTAGCAACTTGATGCTGTATCAGGGTCTATTGCATGGAGAAACAACCGGTTCTATCGCTGCACAAACCATCCATAATATAGCAATTATCATTCATTGCCTACCCCAGCATGTCATAAGCAGCAGTCAAATGAAAAAGGGGCAAATGCAAAAAGTAGGTAAACCTTATCATTTTAAAGTATGATGATGATGTGTGACGAGGACCTCCCGTCGGGTAGACCGTTCGCCTGGTGCAAGTCTTTCGATTTGACGCCACTTCGGCGACTTGTGCGTCGATGGGGATGAAATGATGATGATTAGGGCAACACAATACCCAGTCCGTGAGCGGAGAAAATCTCCGACCCAGCCGGGAATCGAACCCGGGCCCTTTGGATTGACATTCTGTAGCGCTGACCTCTCAGCTACCGGGGGCGGACTATTTTGAAGTAATCGCCATAGCTGTTAACACATTTAAATCCCACTCTGAGACAGATGGTCATGGCGGAATGGGGTAGCAGAGAGTTGGGAGGAGGCGAGAACTTGAAAGAACAGTTTCTTTACATTAGGGTCAAATTACACTTGTGTCAGTATAACTTAAAGAGCACAAGTGTGTGGTTTGTTTGCGTAAGGATCAAGGCGTCTGGCCACCGTTTTCTTTACATAAGGACATTAAGCCTAGTGACCTGTGTGTTTGCATTACTGCGTGGCCAAGTGACGACATCGCTTACATATGCCCACTGCTCCACTACTCGCAAGGGAACCTCCCCATCGCACCCCCCTCAGATTTAGTTATAAGTTGGCACAGTGGATAGGCCTTGATAAACTGAACACAGATCAATTGAGAAAACAGGAAGAAGTTGTGTAGAACTGTGAAAAAATAAGCAAAATATACAAACTGAGTAGTCAATGGGCTACATAGGCAACATCATGGACTGTATTAATTCAGGAGCGACGTGGTCCCGTGGTAGCGTGAGTAGGTACAGAACGAGAGGTCCTTGGTTCAACGAGAGGTCCTTGGTTCAAGTCTTCCCTCCAGTGAAAATTTTACTTTCTTTATGTTTGCATAATTATTATCTGTCCGTTCGTTCATTGACGTCTCTGTTCACTGTAATAAGTTTAGTGTGTGTTTTGCGACCGCATCGCAAAACCATGCGATTAGTAGACGAAAGGACGTGCCTCTCCAATGAGAACCGAAAACATTTGATCGCAAGGTCGTAGATCAACCGATTCCTCCACAGGAAAACACATCTGATATATTCTATACGACACTGGTGACGGCATGTGCGTCACATGACAGGAATATGTTGTCGACCCACCTAACTTGTACACTTGGCGAATGGGTAAAAAGATTCTTCTACCTGGCCCGATTTAGGTTTTCTTGTGAATGTGATAATCACTCCCAAAAAAGTGATGAAAACATAAGAGTTTGTCACATAAACTGAAAATAAAAAGATTAAACTTTTCCCTCGATGGAAGATTTGAACCAAGGACCTTTCGTTCCGCAGGTGCTCACGTTACCACAAGACCACGGCGCTCCTGCGTCCCCAGTGTCCTTGATGTCTATCTTCCCATGAACTACTCAGTTTGTATATTTTGCTTATTTTTTCACAATTCCACACAACTTCTTCCTGTTTTCTCGATTGGTCTGTGTTTAGTTTTTCAAGGCCTATCCACTGTGCCAACTTATAACTAAATCTGAGGGGGGTGCGATGGGGAGGTTCCCTTGTCAGGAAATTTTGATTGTTGTTAGTATTTTAAGCTTCAGCAACTGAGGTATCTAAGCAACTGCGTTTTTTAAATAGTATAGTATACTTTAACGGCGTATCAACGCTCTTTGTAAGCTACTGTGGTGTGAGCAGCAGTATGCGGGGCCCTCCTCCCATGCTCCGTCGTTGAATGTAGCGGTCTGCAACTAGAACGCTAGTGAGCATCACTGACGACCAACACTGCAAACGATAGGGAGAGGGGAACTGCTATCCCGTGGTCTGCGGTATGTAGGTGGAAGCATCAGCCTCTTTTATAGTAGCCTTCGTTTCATAGCTCGCTAGTGCAGTTGTGCTCGAGGCTGACGTTGCCTGTTTATGAGTCCTAGAAGCGAAACGAAACTGACATCACCATTATTAGGTGGTAAAGAGGACGAGAGGGTGGCTTGGAGCTCCGGATCACCAAGACTGTAGAGTAACCTAAGACAGTGACGCACAAACCTATCCACAGTTACACAGTGAAACTTCATGGCAGATTTTAGCTGTCTTTTGCGAACAATTGCTCTACAGACTGCGCTATCCAGTCGCTGTTCACGACACACCATCACAGCAGCATCTCAGAGAGAAGAAAGTGACTTGACCATGATCCACCATCCGGATGGAGTCGCTAAATTAGGCGGCTGTCTTGGAGCCATACGAGAGAGTTGGGTCAAGTGCCGGCAAACGGTTCCACACACTTCTCTTCGTCAATAATACAAGCAATGAAGTGACTATACGAACATTCATCACACATCTAAAATAAATATGCACACTTCGCTCTGAATGTATCAAGAGAATATACTACTGCTGCAAAAAGTAGGAAAGCAATTCTGTGGCCCCCTAAATGTTACATATCGCATTCCTTAAGGCGAAGTACTTCTGAATTGATTTCAGTTTGAAACAATGTATAGGCTATATAATGCACGTATAAAGAAGGCATTTAGATTAACACCACCAAACGTTCACACTAAGGCTCGATACAGAGGATGTTAACGTCTACTTCCCTTCAAAACAATAGTTAATCAGGTCAGAATTATACAAACTTATTGGCATAAATTCGTGGTGGGGGGGGGGGGGGGGTATGGAGGACGGAGGAGGCGAGGATTTCTTCCTGTTCTACTGAATTGGTATAATTTCTATTTCCATCACGGCCCAGTCAACAAAGTCAGCAGCAAACGATAGGCACGCTCTTCAGTCCTTAATGTAAGTGATACTTCAAGGCTGCCGACATGTATTTCCTTTAAAAACATCTAAATTATGCAAAATTCGCGATATACATACTGGAATTGTCGTGTCTGCATTCCCAGCAATGGTTTCCTATTTAAGAGTCACACCACAGTTTCTTTAGCATAATAACATGGCCACGGACGCCTATGTTAAATCACTCAAATTTACGTATTATCAGCTATATGACTTGATACAATTTCCATGTTCGGAGTGTGATATGCCAGTAATAACTAGCACAAAACTGCCCAAAATTAACCGTTGTACAGTTCTTTTGTAAACTTAATTATACACTGACAACGGAGGGTCCTCGTTGTATTCTGGTAGTACCCACTACAGGTATTACGTTGACTACAGAAGGGAGAAGATCGTGAAGATTAAGGATATTTACACTAAATTCTCACAGCTTAACTCTAAATCTTCAAAGTAGATTTCAGTCTTATCATCTGACCGAGAATTATCGCTCTGGCAAGCATCTGGAACAGTATTACTTTAGCTCCAGGCCCATCTCTTACACAAAGACATACTGTGTCTAACCTGAATTTCGCATCTCTACCTGCATAACGTAAGTTGTAATTCAAATGTTCGTAATGTAACACGAACAAATTGTGGATAAAGTCGTGTTTAATGCAGATTCTTAGCTCTTCCGCGCGATTAAAATGGTATTTTTGCGAAGGAGACAGGATTTGTTACGAAGTAAGGTGTTGCAGTGCTAAAATACTGTAATATGGCCATTCAGATTTAAGTCTTCCGTGATTTCCCTAAATCGCTTAAGTCTAATGTTTGAACAGTTTCTTTGAAAATGCACGACCGATTTCCTTCACCATTCTCCCCCCAATCTGAACTTGGGCTCCGTCGCCAACGACTTTAAGCCCTAAGCTTTCTTACTTCAATGACGTTAGCATTTCTCCTCTTAAGGGGGGTAGGACGTCAAACGGGCCGACTTTGAGTAGGAGAGGCATCTCAGGACATTTTAATTTCCAGTGTCTATACTTTTACAAATAAATTCATAAAACTTTGTCAGCATCACCAGGAAGGATTCAGGATTCACACCCATTGCAGTGGAAGTTCGAAAACATAGCAAAATAATTTTTTTACGTGCGAAATTTCATCATTTTTTCCACTTACTAATGGCTGAATTTGTTGCTATAGGTACACTTTTCTTCATAAGTTAGAGAGATTCTTCGATGAATTTTGCACAGCATACATACCATTCTCACAGGTGTATGAAACTCTAGAATTTATTTAATTTATGTTCAGAAAAATTTATGTTCAGAAAAAACACAAATTTTATAGTTAATTACCTCAATTTTTACCACAGTTTTTAATAGATATGGAAAATTCTATAGTTTCATACACCTTTAAGTATCGTTTGTATGCTGTGCAAAATTCATCGAAGAATCTCTCTTACTTATGAAGAAAAATGTACCTATAGCAACAAATGCTGCCATTAGTAAGTGAAAAAATGAAGAAATTTCACACGTAAACTTCGTTATGTTTTAGAACTTCCACTGCTGTGAGTGTGAATTCTGAATCCTTCTTGGTCATGCTGACAAAGTTTTATGAATTTATTTGTAAAAGTATAGACACAGGAAACTGAAATGTCCTGTGGTGCATCTCCTGCTCCAAGTCGGCCCGTTTGACGTCCTACCCCCCCATAAGTGCGCCGACTGTTCGTAAACCATCAAAAAGAGGAGCGTATCGTGTAATTTCTCTGCCACTTTCATGTCTATCGTACCCCGTACGGGAAAATACTGTAAAATACTTAAAAATGACTGTGTAAAGTCTAAACTAATCGTCTGAGACTGGGTCTTAAATATTATAACCTAGGTGGAAATAAGCTCCAGTCAAAAAATTCTTGGCTACAGTGTTCATTATGAAGAAGATGGTTCCTTTGGTCCTTGTAGAATTTGTGAGGGCGAACACAGGTAGGGGCCAGACGTACAGGGCGCTGAGCGACTCTCATCGGTGTTGTGCAGTGAACAGAAGACGAAAGTCTTACGGCGCAGTCGCGTGATAAGAAAATAAAACAGAAGTGACCTGGTTCGAGGCTATTACCCGGCGCTGCTTCCCGCTCTGTTTCGCTGGTAGAAAGTCCGCGCTCCGCGGTGGCAAAGAAGAGTGCTTCCTGCCGCTCAGCGTGCTGTGGACCTCGCGACAATCGCCCACTTTCACCTAATCACATACTATGCCAAAACTATCCGTCCGCGGGGATGACTTTACCAATTAAATCTAAATTTAGAGCACTTCTACTAGTTCTTAAGACACAATAATCACTATTGATTGCGACCTACTGCCCTTTTTAATATAGCTATAACAAAATAAGCACCTGTGACTATCACGAGAAGTATGAAAATATTTGTGTTATCTGGGATCCGAAACACAAACTGTGCTGCAGAGATTGACTATCTATGAAGAGATACTTGTGGCGGTTGATGTGTCGTCAAGGCGATATGTTGTAAATTTCCTCCTGCAACCACGAGGCATGTGTGCACAATTTCTGCGTGGCTCCTGAAGTAAACCGTGCAACCTTCTATGTATGGCTGCCTGCAGTTCCTCCAGTGCATGAAAATTACTCTTTTTATACCTGTCGCTTCGTGATCCCCAGATACGTAGAAAAATATGGGTGATGATGGTTGGGTGAGAAGGAGGGAGGGAGATTCTGGTACACGTTGTCGGCCAGATTCGATGGCAAATTACACAATCATCGAAATATAGGTTCCGAAATATCGGAGTGAGGCGGTTTAAATATGAACAGTTTTTCGACTTTTTAGAACCAGCCATCTTGAATTTAAATTTCAGAATTGAAGTATTAATGTTCTACATCAAAGGAGTCGTAATGCACAATTGGCTCGATAACACACTGCCAGTATGTTCTTTTCGGTGACGGTGGTAGCCTATTGATGTAGTTTCACCTAAATGAGTCCTGAATTCAATCTCTTCACCGATTTTAGATTGCCTCTAGCAATGGCGAATGAAGGAGTATGACTATTCTGCAGAACAGTTTTCTCTTAATAGCCTGTGTGTGAGACTCATTGGTCCATGCTACACTGACAAGGGAACCTCCCCATCGCACCCCCCTCAGATTTAGTTATAATATGGCACAGTGGAAAGGCCTTGAAAAACTGAACACAGATCAGTCGAGGAAAACAGGAAGAAGCTGTGGAACTATGAAAAATAAGCAAAATATACGAACTGAGTAGTCCATGGGCAACATAGGCAACACAAGGATGATATGGGCACAGGAGCACCATGGTCCGGGTCCGGTGGTTAGCGTGAGCAGCTGCGGAGCGAGAGGTCCTTGGTTCAAGTCTACCCTCGAGCGAAAAGTTTACGTACTTTATTTTTGCAATGTTATGATCTGTCCGTTCGTTCATTGACGTCTCTGTTCACTGTAATAAGTTTAGTGTCTGTGTTTTGCGATCGCACCGCAAAACCGTGCCATTAGTAGATGAAAGGACGTGCCTCTCCAATGGGAACCGAAAACATTTGATCCAGGAAAACACGTCTGATATATTCTACACGACACTGGTGACTGCATGTGCGTCACATGACAGGAATATGTTGTCAACCCACGTAACTTGCACACTTGGCGAATGAGTGAAAAGATTCTTCTACCTTGCCCGATTTAGGTTTTCTTGTGGATGTGATAATGACTCCCAAAAAAAGTGATTAAAACATAAGAGTGTGTCACATAATCTGCAACAAATGAATGCAACAGTTACACAGTCACACAGTTTTCTCTGTGCTCTGTCAAAACATATGTTTTTAACGTTTTGAAATTTTTCCGTATGTAGACCGTCAAATCCTGCATATGCCCAAGCAAATCTGAACATGTCCTGGAATTTTGGAGAGCGAAATTGATTGTGTGTGAGTGCCTGAACTCTGATAATTGTCCGAAAATAAAAATTTGAACTTTTTACTGGAGGGAAGACTTGAACCAAGGACCTCTTGTTCCGTAGCTGCTCACGCTAACCACGGTACCACAGCGCTCCTGTGCCCATATCATCCTTGATGTTGCCTATGGACTACTCAGTTTTTATATTTTGCTTATTTTTTCATAGTTCCACACAACTACTTCCGGTTTTCTCGATTGATCTGTGTTCAGTTTTTCAAGGCCTATCCACTGTGCCAAATTATAACTAAATCTGAGGGTGGTGCGATGGGGAGGTTTCCTTGTGAGAATCTATTTTATTTAGGATGTTCAGCTTCACCACCTAACGACTGTTTATGCTTTAATTGCCACCCACACCGTAGGCGCGCAGCTCACTTTGAGGTTTGTTTTTCTTACCTAGTAAGACACTCCTTCGCTGTTTGGACGGTGAAGCCATGAACTCCGCTTCTGATCACTTCAACGCTCCAATTGGCGCCCAACGGTGGTTACTAAATTACATATGGAGCTCATGGTTATGCGGGACTGGTGGCGCTGGCTAGTCCTCAGCTAGTATTTCGCAATTTCGCTATGCTCCTAACGAACCATCATCATCTGAGCCCATGGGGTGATTATGGGAAGCGATCCATCGAAATTGAAGTGCTAGTAACGAAACAGTTATAAACCATATGAATAAACTTAAGTATGAATCTTTGTTTCATTGTTATTTGTACTGTGTTAGAACTGGGGAATGTTTCAGCCTAGGTCGTATATGACTGTGTCTAATTGCAACGTAATATGCATGCTGGTCACACATAGTCCCAGTGTCGTTATGCGAGTTTTCAGATACGGAATTAGAATTTCGAGGAGTGTTGTCTTTACACTTCCATACCTAATGCAAGTAAACAAGAAGAAAATTTGTTTTGACGGAGTGTGTATGCTTTCTTCTCTCCCTCCCCTCATCCCTCCGAAAGTTTCTTCTATTCTAGAGTTAATTACACCTAGAGGCTGGAACAATTGTATCATTAACATTTCTCTCCCTTCTTGCGAGTGTTTTCACCAGTTTTCTTTTCACTGTCTTTTTAATACCCAATCGTTTCAACTTTATTTACCCACTACTTTGCTAACCACTCCCATAGTATCAGATTTTAAATTCTTCCAGTTTACTCCACGATTTTCTGTGATCCATTTTTTCTTCTCATACACTGCTCAAGACCTATAGTTTTAGGATCTTTCAGCTCAGTTCCAAGTTCTATGCAAATTGAACTCTTTCACTACTTGTAACTCTACTATAAGTCTCAGTTTTACTGACATGCAAGTAACAAAAAAATGGTTCAAATGACTCTGAGCACTCTGGGACTTAACATCTGAGATCATCAGTCCCCTAGAACTTAGAACTACTTAAACCTAACTAAGCTAAGGACATCACACACATCCATGCCCAAGGCAGGATTCGAACCTGCAAGTAACAATTCTCCATAATAGCCAACATTTTCATTTTAGCCCATTGTTATGTCCTAAGAATACAGTCAGTTTGGAAAAGCTACGTTGTCTGCGGGCCTTATCGAGTGTGTCTATCTATTACTCTTTGACATTTGTGACGTGAGTAATTCCGAACACACATTTCATTGGGTTGTAGAAAAATATCCGCTACCAGTCACAATAAAGATTGTTTATTCGTCACACGACCGGTTTCGGGCTTGCACCGATCTTCAGGTGTTTATACATTCATTTACAGAAAACCTACCACTAGTAACGTCGTCATTAACAACTCCTCATGTCATCCAGCACACCACAAAATGTCATTCTTCAGATCCACACTTAATCGTATACATAAAATCCCACTCAGCCTCAATGATGAACAAAAAGAAATTAAAATTATAAAATAAATTGCACGGATAAATGGATACAACCCAGATGTAATTGATAAACTTAACAACAAAATCAAAAATAAACAATCCACACCTAATAAATCAGATTCACAAGAAGGAAAAAACACATTCGCCTGCATACCATTTATAGGTAAAATTTCATACCAAATTGCCAACCCCTTCCGGAAAACTGGTATTCAAATTTCTTTCAGCACTAACAACCAGCTACAACAGCACATCATCCACAACAGTAAGACAAACAACCAATGCCACCACAAATCAGGTGTTTACAAACTTTTACGTGACAATTACCCACAGTTCTACATAGGCCAAACTGGAAGGAGTTTCACTATAAGATACCGTGAGCATATGGACGCCTTCCGGCTAAATAATTTTGATAAATCCACCTTTGCAATGCACCTAAAAGACCATGGTCACACAGCCACAGCCATTACAGAAAATCTACAAATACTACACACTGTGAACAAAGGAAAGAAAATGAATCTGCTTGAAGAAATAGAAATTTATGTCCACAGCTCTATCTCACCAGACCTTGTTCTGAACGACCAAGTGGAACTTGCAAACAAATCCTATCTTCACATATTTCATGAAATATTCAAAAACAGAAAATAGTTATCCTCTGATATAATAACAAAGTAATATTATATGGAAATTCGATGTAGCAGTCATACAACAGTCCAACGGTCATTATCATATTTTGTAATAGTCATATTGTAAACACAAGCTGTAACTGGCATTCTATAATGTGTAATAGCTTTAAAAAATTTCATATACGTAACATTATTGTGCCTCCTAGATCTAAATTCTCCGACAAGAGTGTGGCTCAAAACAGTTCTAGCTGTCATTTTTTTAATTTGTAATAGCTTTGAATAATTTCATATATATGACACCACTGTACTTCATAGATCTAAGTTTTCCGTCAAAAATGTGAACCAAAAAATTTCATAATGTGAGTCAAGAAACGTCGCAGTCTATAATAGCTTTTTAAATTTCTATATATGCAACACCTTTTCACTTCCTGTGGCTAAGTTCTTCGACCAGAACCTACGAGTTTCTGTGTGAGCAACATCTTTACATCTGCTAATCTAAGTTCTTTGACCACAGCCCACATGTTTGTATGTAAACATAGTGTATTTCACGAGTGCACATCATAATAGTGTAATATGGAGCTATACCTGATATATGGACGTGAAAATGACCATAAGTGTGTAACTAAGTGGCAAAACTATCATCACAGCGTAACTGTAATAATAGTGCTTCATCTTTTTGTAAGTACAGATATATTTTCGTCAAATGCTGCCTTACCAGTTACAATTGTCCCACTTGTATTTGGGTAGTCACCAGCAAATAATAATTTTTTTGTATTTATACAGTGATCTCCATACAAACATTTAAATGAATGTACAAACACCCGAAGATGGGCGCAAGCCCGAAACCGGTCGTGTGACAAACAACCTTTTATTGTGACTGGTAGCGGATATTTTTCTACAACCCCATAAAGGAACAGTCACGGAGTTTGACAGCATCCACTATGGATAAAATTCATTACACATTTCATTGTTCCTTCGACATTCATGTCGGGCAATAGCGGCAACAAGCTATAATCTAGTGTTACACCATTCTTAACCAGGATTTTTGTTCTTGGCTAAGCGTAGTAATATGTGAGTATGAAGCACGTAATACTCGACCTGACTTTGGGGGACCGACTTTCCTCGCAAGGTGTACTCATGGGCTGATCTTGCACGAGCAAATCCTTCGGGGGATCTGCAACGTGTACAGTTTCGTAAGAGGGAACGCAGTAAATAGCATAGCACAAAGGCTGGTGCAGGCTTATCGCCAAGCAAACGCATGACGAAAGAACAGCGTGAGCTTCAACAGCGAGCGAGGAAATTCTTTGGTGAGCGCAAACAAGTAGCTGACAGCCATGGTAGCTGCCAGCTGTCAAGGAGTACGCATGTACAGTACCCTAGAGAGACGCAGTTTCCGAGTTGAATATGCAGGAGAAAAGCCAATGGTTTGCACATTAGGTTCTGTGTAGAGAGAGAGAGAGAGAGAGAGAGAGAGAGAGAGAGAGAGAGAGAGGAGGGGGGGGGGGTGAGCAGATTCGGAATTCGTTTTCATACCCCTGTATCTTATGTTCGACTTTTAAGAAAAATCGACAGCAGTCTTTTCTTCACGCTCTTTAGGCAAACCGGTTTTAAGCGACGTACCCATCTCACCTCTCTTTCTACCGTGACTTGAGACGATGAAAAATCTTGCTGGCCAGACCGGATTTTGAGATGAAAATCTGATAGAACTAGCAAATTTTTCCGAAGCGTTCACTATCATTTTTCACCGTAAATTTTAAAATTTCACAGGTTCGTCATGTTCACAAGAATCTTAAAATGTCTCGGCCATGGATATCATCCCTAAACAAAGCGAGATTGGCGTGGAAACATAGCATATTGATGTGCACTAACGGAAACAAGATAACCAGACGGGACATTCAATAGTTTGTAAAGTAATTTAAATTTAGTTTATCACACACAATGCATAGTTTTAGGTATAGTATAATATATTATGAAATATATTTATGAAAATAATTCTTATCTTTGTAACTGAAGACAAGACAGGACACTTTTTCATAGTGGAGTAATCTACAAGAGATGCATCTTAAACGTTTTCTCCCAGTATGGCATTTGGTCACCCCCTTACAGCAAAGAAAGTCTACTCCCCGTGTCTGCGCACTGAATACACTCGTTTTGTCGTTTGTATATACTGATT
The DNA here is from genome assembly GCF_021461385.2 of Schistocerca piceifrons. Lineage (NCBI taxonomy): Eukaryota > Metazoa > Arthropoda > Insecta > Orthoptera > Acrididae > Schistocerca > Schistocerca piceifrons. The sequence continues at coordinate 112,347,808 of NC_060149.1, forward strand.
TAGACTGGAAATGCCGCTTTCCTCCTGTTAACTTCACTCAGTATTGTAAGTGATGCTGGGCGATGTACTATTGAAATTACCAATTCACCAGATTTATTATACAACATTCATTTCCTTAAACACACAAGTATTGATACTGACACAATTAAAGAACACTTCAAACGATCTGTGTGCCATTACACAACAACCGTATGGATGACCTATCAGCTCTGCTTATACGCTACTGCCTCCAAATTCGGTCGCTCCACAACAATTACAATTTTACTGTCTGCTGCCTGCGCATAATCGATGCAAAGATCGTATGTAAAGGGTATTGTACCCTTACAGCAAGAACTACCTCGCAACTGCAGAACACTGATTCAACGTGATAACTAGTGATTTCATTAATATTCCTCAAGAAAGGATATTTTTTTAGCCGTACGATGCAGAGAGCAGAAAGAACATTTTAATTATATTTGATCCTGGATTCTGTTGCTCAAAAGAATTTAACAGAACCAGGCTTACAGAATCTTCTTCTGTAAGAGCATTTAATTCTGAAAATCCGAAGGTTCACTAATGATTTCATTTAACGCACATTATCCGCGAAAACAATACTAAGAGATTTAATTTCATGTTTCAGGTAAACGCAATTTTATGTCTTTGACTCTTTTCACTTTTCAAAGACATTGAAAAAGAAGTACATGAGTTGCTCCTACGAGAAATGTCTTGGGGTGGACGAGAAATAATAAAATCAAAATCAATCCCGTTGGCAAGATTCCTGCCTTGTGTCTGCAAATATATGTCGTCAGATCCAAACAAGATCTATTGTGTTTCAAAATTTTGTTTCTGTGGTTGGTGGACGATAGCTTTTCACAAAATTTAAAAAATGGCTCTGAGCACTATGGGACTCAACTGCTGTGGTCATCAGTCCCCTAGAACTACTTAAACCTAACTAACCTAAGGACATCACACACATCCATGCCCGAGGCAGGATTCGAACCTGCGACCGTAGCAGTCGCACGGTTCCGGACTGCGCGCCTAGAACCGCGAGACCACCGCGGCCGGCCACAAAATTTATTTCACGCGTTGTTTTACTTTGTTCTTAAATCCAAAATAAAATTTAGAAGACAAGCCCGCTGTCGGGTGTTGAGGAATCTACTACGTGGAGTTGTGCCCGAATATTCTATGTCAATCCTGAAGATTGATCAGACAGCTAGCAAACAGTGCTTCCTTCCGTTTTATACTTTTCATGCAGCGCAAGGTATACTATTTTCTGTTCGGGCTAACTTTCTGTCGGTAACACTGCTGTCGACGTGATAATTGTTAGAGTTTCATGTTGGGCACTTACTGATAAGATTCATGGAAGTAGGCGGTGGACATGCAACATTAGGAGTTACCAGAATTTTAATGAAACTCCCTCTATTGAAGATACCGAAGCGCTAGTGTGTCACGACGACCACAACCACGCAGAAATAGATTGTGATAAAATTCAGAGACACAAAATAGTTTTGTGATCTGAAGAGGAACGCGCCAATATATATATATATATATATATATATATGAGACCATAGAAACTTATACAGCCGAGAGGTCAAAGGCGCTGCAGTCATGGACTGTGCGGCTGGTTCCGGCGGAGGTTCGAGTCCTCCCTCGGGCATGGGTGTGTGTGTGTTTGTCCTTAGGATAATTTATGTTAAGTAGTTAGTAAGCTTAGGGACTGATGACCTTAGCAGTTAAGCCCCATAAGATTTCACACATATTTGAACATTTGAAACTTATACAGAATATATAATCAAGTGAAAGGAGAACACACGGAAGAGAATCATTAAGAGTTTATACAGCTTTCGTAAACCCGTTTACAAATGTAGGCGGAAAACTCTACGAAAATTTCCTGCAGGTATGCAGGATTTTCATATTGCTCTGAGTACATTAAGTGTGGAACCCACAGATAGGGCTGATTTGTTGTTACATAATGACGCTGACAAGAATGTGGTGATATTCTGTGAAGCTGTAAACTTCAAAATAGTGTGTGACAGTCTATGTTGATGAAACTTTGAAGTATTGCACAAAGTTTTTTGGAAGCTATTTACCATACATGGGTTTGTTAGTGGACATTATATTCCAATGGTTTTTCCTCTGTTGGACAATAGGAAAACTTCCCTTCATCAACAAGTCATTTCAACATCATGATAAATGTGATATGCATGTCTGAAATTATCTCCAGCAACAATATTTTCAGAGTTTGAAGAAAGCATAACGAAAGCTGGAAGTTAAGTAGGGATTGAAGTAAGAATTCAACGTTATGTTTCATCTAATAGAGCTGAGGTTGAAAGACAGAAACGTTGGGACTTGCACATGACTACTATTACAGAAATGTATCTTGTACAATGCTGGATCCTGATATGGTAGGTGACTTTTGTTGAAGACTTAACGTCAGCGATGCCTGTGTTTGAAAAATTACAGAAGTTCTGCGACTATTTAGTAGATTATATATACAAATATGCACTCCTTCCCCTACCCATGAAGGCAGAACTAAGTTTCAACAGACAGAAACCGCCTATACTTTCGAAAGTTTCCACAGCAAGAACAATAGTCGGTTCTACTCATGTAGCCAAAATATATACATATTCATTGAAGTAATGCAGCAAAGTTTACTCGACACCAAAATTGCAATCAATTCCTCAAAAAAGTAGAAGTAGGGAAGGGCCTTTTCCAGATTTAAAAACTGGAAGCAACAGGCGGCAAACTTCGAAGATGGAAAAACAACAACAATGAAACTCGTGAAATTAGTTTCCTATAACGTAAAACCATATACAGTTTACCACCTGATGGTGCACCCTGGATAACAGTAAACCAACTGGTACAAAAACCAGTAATTAATACTTGAGCAATAGCAGGATAAACAGTCTTTTCCTTATCATTTACGATAGAAATATGTTTTATAGCTTCGACGACAAGTATGTACTGTATGTTACCACGTGCTTTGAAACGGAACTGGTTCTCTGATCGTAGGAGATTTGGGTCCTGTGCCCCAGGCGAAGGGTCAGGGAGGCATGGGTCCTTTTTTTCTGACCGCGGGGGGCTTGGGTCATGCGCTCGATTAGTGAAAGGCTTGTGTGGATGGGTCGAGACCACCTAATCTCTCGAAACGTGTTTAAGGGATATGTGGAGCTCGGCAGGTGTCTAGGACGATGACCGACAACCGCCTAAGCCAGACAAAAGGACACTCCTCTACAATGCAGCGGTGTCCGCGAGGGCTAAGTGAGCAAAGTGGTTAGCGAGGCCATCCTAACAGCGCCGAAACCATCAAACATACGTCAAATGCACTCACGCACCGCCTTTGTTCGTCTGGACGCACACAGCACGCCAACAGGGTGGTCGTTTCAGCTTTTCGCCTCCATTGCCGAATTTGCGCCTAAAGAACTATGAGAAAGACGTGGTATCGCGTGATTTAAAGAACAGATCCCGAATATGTTGTCGTAAATGGATTTTATTGGGAACCCGAGTTGCCAACAACGGATAAGAAGAGAAGAGCGTACGTTAAACGCGGCGATGTAAACTGTTCTGTATGTAACGCGCACCCTGGAAGCTACTGCAGGCCGTGTTCACCAACCATATTTATGGATTCTTCAAAAAAGTTCAAATGGCTCTGAGCATTATGAGACTTAACTTCTGAGGTCATCAGTCCCCTAGAACTTAGAACTACGTAAACCTAACTAACCTAAGGACATCACACACATCCATGCCCGAGGCAGGATTCGAACCTGCGACCGTAGCGGTCGCGCTGTTCCAGACTGTAGCGCCTAGAACCGCTTGGTCACTACGTCCGGCTATGGATTCTTCCATTACTTCTTGTTATAAAGATTTCATATTTTAAGTTGAAAACTGAACGGAATTCATTTTTGCTGTACTAATGCTTGTTTACTCGAAACAGCTTTCGGCGTATCTGGCCGTCGTCAAGACGAGATTAGTAGAACCAAAATGCGTTGTTATTCAATCTTAAATTATATCATGCCATATAACAATGAGTAAGCCAATAAGTAAGAGTTTACCGGTAACTGTTGCTTAGCCGACACAAATGACTACAGATCCTAAGAAGAAAAATTTTAACTAATATTAGTTTTCTTCTTTTTTTTTACACTGCAAAGCCCCGAATCCTCAAACTTGTTTACACGATTTAACTGTTAATTGCATTTACGTTTTAAGGAAAGGTGTAGAAAAGGACGGAAAGAGTGAGAGGAGAGGTAGAAGAAGAGCATTGCAAGAAATTAACCCAAACATTATTACACATTTAAGAAACTAAAAAAAAATAATGTAACTGGCACAAACGCAGTACGCAAATGTTATATCTCAATTATTTTATATATTCATGTACATTTTATTTCGCAAGCTACCTCATATATATTTGTGATTTAAGATACATCGTTCACCAGAGTTTCTTTTAATGTCGTCTCGTATTCCCCAGTACGCTGAAAGAATGACTGTCAGTACTCCTTTGTATAAACTCAAATTTTACCATTTTTATCATTAAACGAGATTTATATTCGACGATGAAGGAGAGACACTGGCATATCGAAGGCAAGAGAATCTATACACAACCTTTTTTTTGTAGTTTCGCCGCAGACGGCATCTCCTTTCTCTGGCAGATGACGGGATGTTTTATCTGTAATCAAGTTGCTTCTCCAAAGCAACACACAAAAATTGCACACGTGAGCGGGTAACATTGACGCTATCGCTCTGTTCCCTTTGGAATCTTCTCGTAATCCAACCTGGTAAGATCTTTGGTCTGACCAACAATACTCATTAGCAAACTTACTGTTTTTGTCAGCGACTTCCCCAATGGATGGATTGCACTTCCTCAAGGTTTCTCAGATAGATGTCAGTCTCTCATCTGAAACCCTCACGCCTACATTTATGTGGTCATTCTACCTAAAATAGTTCGAGACGAATAACAATAGATACTCGTTGTGACACATTCCAATACTGGGTAACCGATCCTGTAGTCAAATTATAACATGTCTTTCCCTCTATTTACGTACATTACGTTTATTAATGATATGGGTCAGCTGCTGTACTTGCAGGAAGCGCTTCTCATAGGAGAACCTTCCTATATTTCACAATTTTCAAAGGATAGCACTAACTTTAACGCAACCCGTCGTCTGAAAAGCTCGAGAGAGTTACACTGTCTGTCAGACTATTTAAACGCAGAGTGTTACAATAACTGTGAGCCAACGGTCTTGCCGCAGTGGTTACACCGGTTCCTGTCAGATCACCAAAGTTAAGCGCTGTCTGGCTTTGCTAGCACTTGCATGGGTAACCGGCCGGGTCTGCCGAACGCTGTTCGCAAGTGGGGTGCACTCAGCCCTTGTCAGACCATATGAGGAGCTACCTGACTGAGAAGTAGCGGTTCTGGTAGCGAGAACTGACAACGCCCGGGAGAGTGGTGTGCTGACCACTTGGCCCTCCATATCCGCATCCAGTGACGGCTGTCTGAGGACGACACGACGGTCGGTCGATACCGTTGGGTCTTCCGAGGCCTGCTCGGACGGAGTTTAGTTGCGATACCTGTCCTTACACAATACCCTCAGATACGTAGCTTAATACTCTCTCTTCTGACTTCTCACCATTAAGAACTATGTACTAAGTTCAGCTAGCTATTAAATCTTCATGTCTCATTGAACACCAGTTCCAGCATTACTTAAGCTGGTACTTTGCTTAGTAGACCAATGTGCTGATCTGTATCGAAGGCTTTCCGCAAGTCATGAAACAAGGTACGAATCTGGACACCTCTGTCCAGCTTTCTGGGTTTTACACGATCCGTACATGAGGGATCCGCGTTTATTAGAACAGAATCCTTGTTACATCTCAAAATAAATAAATAAATAAATAACCACCTAGGAGCACAAAACACGTCAGTCGTGAAATTCTGGATTTTACTGAATCGCACTGCGGCGTTAACAACCACATGCTTTAACTCTTATCACGAATACATAAACGTTTGTAAAATAACAGACTGAATTATAAATGTTACGTAATGAAAATATATTCCATACTACTGCCATCCCCCCTGGAACTACATACACATCCATTACTTCAAAAACGAGTACTAGGTCACAATGATTGCGTGAGGAACAGAGTAAGTTAAGATTTTCGTGTGAATTAAGTCACTGAATGGTAAAGCAGCCGTAGAGAAGGAATAAGACGGTGTATTTTAAAATATTTTCCACATTCTTGTGCTATTACTTTAGACATGTAAATGTTAGGTGCAATGAAATTAAGGTAACATTCATCAACAACTGCCAGTAAGAGAAAAGGAGGAAGAAGCTGCTTCTGAAATGATAGCGGTTGCGGCGGCGTTAAGTCGTCGCGTGCTTTCCTTCGCGTTACGGAGACTGAGTTACCTTTAATGTACATCGCACCACATTGCAAGTAGATCTTGCTTTTCTTGTTAGTAAATTTTATTACATTCTACATATGCGTTTACTCTCATCCACAGTTTTGCAATAGTGAAAATGTAGCGCTGCTGAAAACAAGCTTAGGGACATGATAATTGCTTGTCTACGGAGAAAACATAGATTCTTTCTTTAACGGAGTAAAGTTATAAAGATAATCTGCACACGGAATACTTCAATTTATATATAAAACCTCGTTCAGAGACCAATGAAAGTGGAATTTCCTACTGTATCTTACCGCTGCAGTTAACTTCATCACGAACAACTGCTGCACCTGCGAACAAAGAAAAGGAGTTTTGAGATGGTGTATATGATGCACTTTTTAAAAAATAAAGATGTATGTAAACAGTTTTAATCTTTTACTCTCTCCCTGAAAATGGAATTTCATTGGCATGTGTAAAAATGTGGTAACAAATTCACTGTGACCGCATGTATGACAGATCTTTGATTACACACACCCTCCTGTAAGTTACAGGTTTTGTCTCTCTACTACGAAAATGTCTAGCATGTACGCTAAATAAGCTACTCAGTACTATTTACACTTGCAAAATCATGATCCATGACATACAGAACTAAGAACTTTAACAACAAAAAACTAAATATTGGCTCAGCTAAAACAAAATGCCACAAGAGCATGAACCATCTTTTTTGATAACTGTTGCTTTTCGTCGCACAACAAAAATGAGGGAAACAGTTTTTCCGACAGACAGCAAGGACGCTAGCTCTACCATACGTTTCTTAATGACCACTCTAAATACCCTGTTCATTGTCATTCACGTGGTGGTACGGTTGCTACTGTACACAAACACTGAAAAATTCGAGCGCACTAACGATATATTTTTCCCAGTTTACTGAAACCCTAGAAAGCCCAACACCTTACAAGAAATAAAACTTCCACTGTTACGAATCACTGAAAAACTTTATCGTGGAATCGGGAGTTGGTTCAATGCTGCGATATGACTGACCGTGTAGTAAGTTGAAACCCAAGACCGAGGCACTGCCGGTGCCGTATGTTGCTATTACTTCTTTCAGTCACCATGCTCGCGGCTGCGGCGAGCTGACGACATCTCTGTATAAGGAAACAAATACCTCTCTGGTCTTAAGATGCAGCTCACGTGAAACACGAGAAACCTTGAACTGATGCGTTCCCTGCTGCAGGCGCTACGGAAGGGAATACGCCGGGGCTTCATGCTACCTGACGCTCTTGTGTACAGCACAAGGCGTCGCTCCATCATTCGGAAACGGATTACTACTTTGTATTCAGAATGGTATCTGTCCCTGAAGGTAGGAGAATTAAAGACAATGGGTACAAATGAAATAAAATTTACAGTACGGGCGATAAAATATTGGGGCGCGTAACTGTGTTTAATTATTTAAAGGTAACAATACGAAGCGATATGACGTGACGTGGGACCAACTCGTGAAATTTATGGTAGGGAAAAGGAGTGCAAGAAATATGTTAGAGGATTTCTGGGGAGGCACAGTGAGACTATTAGGAAGCATGCATAAATGACGCTTGTGCTATTTTAGAACTCTGCTTCTTCAATTGGGAGTTTTTATCATGTAGACCTTGGAGCAGACGTCAAACAAATACACAGTCATGCTGCCTAGGTTCGTGAAAGAGTGGTATAACTCATTGAATTTTAAGTGGTACAGTAATCATTGGAGGAAAATTACTACTTATGGTGAAACACTGCTTGGCACATTTAGAGAAACAGTGTTTAAGGTAAACTGTCTAACAACAATTTTACTACTCCCGTCGCATCTTCTGCAGGAGCCACAAGAGTAAAATGAGAGGAAATAATAACCATACTGGGAAATATACACTATTTAATCTAAAGTATCCTGACAGCCCCAAAAACACACGTTTTCAGATCAGGTGCATTGTGCTCCCACCTACTGCCAGGTACTCAATATCAGCGACCTCAGTAGTCATTACACATCGTGAGAGAGCAGACTGGGGCGTCCCCGCGGAAGTCGCGGACTTCGAACGTGGTCAGGTGATTGGGTGTCACTTGTGTCATACGTCTGTACGCGAGATTTCCACACTCCTAAACATCCCTAGGTCCACTGCTTCCGATGTGACAGTGAAGTGGAAACGAGAAGGGACACGTACAGCATAAAAGCGTACTGGCCGGCCTCATCTGTTGACTGACAGAGACCGCCGACAGTTGAAGAGGGTATTAATGTGTAATATGCAGACATCTACCAGACTTTAACGCAGGAATTCCAAACTGTGTCATGATCAACTGCAAGTACTATGACAGTTAGGCGGTAGGTGAGAAAACTGATTTCATGGTCGAGCGGCTGCTCATAAGCCACACATCAGGCCGGTAAATGCCAAACGACGCCTCGCTTGGTGTAAGGAGCGTAAACATTGGACGATTGAGCAGTGGAAAAACGTTGTGTGGAGATACGAACCACGGTACACAACGTCGCGATCCAATGGCAGGGTGTGGGTATGGCGAATGTCCGGTGAACGTCATCTGCCAGAGTATGTAGTGCCAACAGTAAAATTACATCTACATTTTTCATCTACATTTATACTCCGCAAGCCACCCAACAGTGTGTGGTGGCGGTGGTGTTATGGTGTGGTAGAGTTTCTCATGGGGGGGGGGGCCTTGCACCCCTTGTTTTACGTGGCACTATTACAGTACACACCTACATTGATGTTTTAAGCACCTTCTTGCTTCCCATTGTTGAAGAGCAATTCGGGGATGGCGATTGAATCTTTTAACACGATCGAACACCTGTTCATAATGCACGGCCTGTGGCGGAGTGGTTACACGACAATAACATCCCTGTAATGGGCTGGCCTGAACCGAGTCCTGACCTGAATCCTACAGAACCCTTTTTGGGATGTTTGGAACACCGACTTCGTGCCAGGGCTCAGCGTGCTCTCAGTGCAGCACTCGGTGAAGAATGGGCCGCCATTCCCCAAGAAACCTTCCAGCACCTCATTGAACGTATGCCTGCGAGAGTGGCAGCTATCATCAAGGCTATGGGTGGGCCATTACCGTATTGAATTCCAGGATTACCGATCGAGGGCGCCACGAACTTGTCATTTCCAGCCAGGTGTCCGGGCACTTTTGATCACATAGTGTAGCCACTTTCCTTCCCTCCAAACGCGATTGGAATGGGGCGAACGACCAGTATTTGTATCAAATACCCACCGTCAGACACTGTAAAGTTACTTGTGTAGAATAGATTCCACAAATCGTTGCATTTGAACTTTTCTCGGACGTAGAAATCCGGAGACTGAAGCGTTTTAGTACCTGTAGCATGTGAAATATTTTTATCTCACTTTAGCTCACACAAAGTATAGCTCCATTTGTTTCACTTCTGCAACAACTGTGTGTATCAGCTGACTCCCCATTGTGTCCCTTGCCTGAGCATATACCTTACGAACCTCTCTTCGTAATTCTTGAATTTACTTTTAAACTGAGGGGTAATCGACACGAAGGCCGGTCCGAACTTAACAGTTCATGATCAGAAACAGCCCTGCTACTGGTGCAATGCCCTGTTTGACCTCTGAAATGGCTTCTTCAGATTGTCACGGATGGGCTTACATTTTGGAATGGGATTCGAACCACAGTGCAACTTATAAAATTATTCTGTTCTGAACATCAGAAGTAAGAAGTGAAATGTAAACGGAGATTAAGATTCGTGACACCTCAGTAGACAATTACAACTACAATCGTCAAGAAAGACGCACTAACATATCTGCGTGTTTTCAGTTTATATCTCACAGTGCAATGGCGCAACGTATCAATAGTGTGCTGGGTGACGAGCCTTTCTCTACTAATTGATACACTGACTGTGTTCGGATGAGCACCGTAGCCTCTCCGGCAAGACTAGTCATAACATCTACTATCTCTAATTGATATTTAACTCTCACTCAGCCATCAGTTCCGAGTGTGCTATGTTGTCGCATTACTGCGAGATAGTGAGAGTATTTTAAATTAACAAGCTGTCTCTGATCGTAATGCGATGTAGTTGATAAGAGGTAAATCATTCTCGCCTGTTATTTCAGAACTATGTTAGATCTGACTAATATTTCACTAGAAACTGTAAAAATAAATAATAATACAGAAAAAGCTCCATGGTATGATTATATGTGAACTGTGGTCAGTGTCGTCTGACGCGCCAATTCCTTGGCTGTCAGTTGAATCGGATAGTGGTTTAGGTGCATCTGAGAATAAAAGGTATCTTAAGCGACTATCACAGGAAACGACTGCGTTGTTATCATGATGTGACGTAAATTGCAATTTAAACAATTGCAACAACGGCGCGAAAAATAGCGTAGAGGACTTTATAAGAATTACGGCTTTCTATCTGTATCAAAATTGTGCGGTGCTACGGTGCTATCACTTTTCCGAAGTCATCTTCAGTACTATGATTGATAGTATTCGTGTATTTACCAAATGATACAGAGGCATAAAAATTGCCTCTTATCCTCAGCGATGCAATTACACGAAGAGTACTAAAATAATTGCACGTAAATGAGTAGCACATACTTATAGCGCACTCGTTGCGACATTCTTATGTTAAGAATTGCTCTACCTACCATCATGGGACGGACTTTCTCTACCGTTAAAGCCAATGCAACAGTTTTTCCATTAGATTTAGTTTAACGTCCAAAATCAGTTATAATTCTCCCCATGAGATTCACTTATAATACTAAGCCAGTTTGCAGCTAACACGTTAACATTTACGAAGGTAATGGTAATCTCTCTGACAAACACATTAAAACTTGCGACACAGTTGATGGGCTGCTGTGAACGTACGAGTAAGTGGACGCTACCTTAAATAGACTAGCCAAGTGAGCCACGACATTTAAGACTTCAGATATGAAGTAAATCTGAATGACCCACATAGTTCAGGAGCCTGTTAAAAACAATATATTTGCCCACGATAAAAGTAACAATTTTTTTCATTACAAAAACGGTGAATACTTAATTTAAGAAAACATCGCAAAAAACCTATAGCTTACATTTCTTCGTGACATTAGAGCCATTTTTTGTTTATCGTATGGCATACATCGAGATACCCAATAGTTTTAGCAAGGGTAAAATAATTCACATGCATATTTACATATTATGTAATAAACATTAACAAATGAACAGCCAAGCAGCGAATATACATTGTCAAGCCATATTAATGTGACCACCTGTCAGAAGTCTGATAACAGCCTTTTGCAGCACGGACCACTGCGAAACTAGCAGGAAAGAGATCCTTGAGAGTCTGGGAAGTACAGAGAGGGATGCGGAGCCGCGCCGGCTCAAGTGCCGCGGCCAGGTGCGCTAGATTTCTCGGCTGAGGTCCCACGGCGCGACGAGTCCGATCGAGATGGTGCCACATATTCCCGACTGGGTTTAAATCTGATGAATTTGGTGCCCAGGGGAGTACGGTAAACTCACCCTGGTGCTCTTCGAACCACACACTTCCAGTGCGAGCTCTTCTGACCAGTGCAGTCCGCTGTTACTGCCACATTTGTGGTCAGTTCTGCTTTACATGCAGGTGTCCGGATACTTTTGATGAGGTAGTGTATTTTACTACGTCACAAGGATGAAAAGTATCTGTAAGAGATTAAGGTGAGGGTAAACAGAGAAATGTGAAATAATGGTGTTCCGAAATGCAGCAAGGATTTCAGTCAGCCACGCTTTATTGAAAATACAGGGATTTAACAAAATATGGAAACACAGCGAAGCCGGCCGCGGTGGCAGAGTGGTTCTAGGACCAGTCCGGAACCACGCAGGTTCAAATTCTGCCTCGGGCATGTATGTGTGTGATGTCCGTAGGTTTACGTAGTTCTAAGTCTAGGGGACTGATGACCTCAGATGTTAAGTCGCATAGTGTTTAGAGCCATTTTGAAACACCGCGAAGGATGCAGCCTTGAACACAAGAGCAGATGATAACGAAGCATGCAGGTGGCGTTGTTGTGTTAGACGACTGAGGGGGGCCTATGCAATGCCCTCGATACCTTAAAAGTGACAGTCGTGATCAGAGCAAGCCTTCTGCGTAGGTTGTTGTTGTTGTCTTCAGTCCTGAGACTCGTTTGATATAGCTCTATGAGTAGATAATGTCAGAGCCAAGTTATCTCTGACGTGGGCAAAGTGTTTGTGCTCGTATTGTGGGCGCTTCCGTAACTAAGGTACCCAAAGTGTTTGGTGTTTTAAGTGGCACCGCATCGAAGATGTACCGGGTGATCAAAAAGTCAGTATAAATTTGAAAACTGAATAAATCACGGAATAATGTAGATAGAGGGGTAAAAAATTCACACACACGCTTGGAATGACATGGGGTTTTATTAGAACCAAAAAAATACAAACGTTCAAAAAATGTCCGACAGATGGCGCTTCATCTGATCAGAATAGCAATAATTAGCATAACAAAGTAAGACAAAGCAAAGATGATGATCTTTACACGAAATGCTCAATATATCCACCATCATTCCTCAACAATAGCTGTAGTCGAAGGACTAATGTTGTGAATAGCACTGTAAAGCATGTCCGGAGTTATGGTGAGGCATTGGCGTCGGATGTTGTCTTTCAGCATCCCTAGAGATGTCGGTCGGTCACGATACACTTGCGACTTCAGGTAACCCCAAAGCCAATAATCGCACGGACTGAGATCTGGGGACCTGGGAGGCCAAGCATGACGAAAGTGGCGGCTGAGCACACGATCACCACCAAACAACGCGCGAAAGAGATCTTTCACGCGTCTAGCAATATGGGGTGGAGCGCCATCCTCCATAAACATCGTACGTTCCAGCAGGTGGTTATCAGCCAGGCTGGGGATGATGCGATTCTGTAACATATCGGCGTAACTCTCACTCGTCACGGTAGCAGTTTTGCTGTCCAGCGCCATCTGTTGGACACTTTGTGAACTTTTGTTTCTAATGAAACTCCATGTCATTCCAAGCATGTGTGTGAATTTTTACCCCTCTATCTACATTATTCCGTGGTTTATTAAGCTTTCAAATTTATACTGACTTTTTGATCACCCTGTGCACTAAATACACGGAAACCGGAAGAACATTATCCACTAAGTCACAACGTGAACGAAAAGGCGTGTTGAGTTATGGTGAGAGACGGCCACTGAAGAGGGTTGTTACAAAAAATAAGAGGACAACAGCTCCAAACGTCCCTGCAGAACTGAACGTCGCAGTTGCGAACCCTGTGACCACCAGGACATGTCAGCACCAGCTCCATACTCTGGGAATTGCATGGCGAGCTGTAATTCGAAAACTATTCAGCAACGATTCAAATAACCCTGACAGGAAAACATGGCACCGAAGATTTAAAACCTGGACTATGGACCAATGGAAGAGTCCTTTGATCTGATTTGTTTAGTTTCATATTATTTCTGACCGAGTATACGTCCCACGAGTGAAACATGGCGTGTGTTCGTTAGTGATTTGGGCAGCCATATTGTGGTATTCCATGGGCCCGATGTGTACACGGCAAGGTCGCATCACTGCCAGGGACCTTTTGACTTGCCAGATCAATCCCATGGTAAAATTTTAGTTCCCTAGTGGTGGTGATGTGTTCCAAGAGGACACGGGCCCTGCTCACACAGCACGCATCCTCCAGGACTAGTTATGCGAGCACGAGGATGAATTGACGCATCTCCCCTTAATTTTATTTAATAAGTAATTGCTACAGTACCTTCGTGAATGAGAAAAAGTTTCAGCGATACACTAAAATGTTTCGCCCACTGAATATTAATTACTCGTAGCGATATCTTGTCCTGTTCGCTCAATATTCTGGCTATTCACTTTACATAGGTCATCTAGTATAAAGCTACTCTTTAAGCTAAGGAAACACGCGGATTAAAGACGGCAATATCCACGATGTATGTGACAGCCGTGACGTGCCGCAAGCAGCATACTATTCACACCTTCAGCGACTAATTACCCATCGCTTTAGAAACGTGCGTCAGTAGGCCATGCGAAGCACGGGTGGAGGTAGTTACGCAACCGTTGATGAGTAAACTCTAGTAGCTTCACGTAAATGAGGAATCCTGTAAAATAGAACTAGGTAAAGAAATGTCTGCAACTACACCGACCACCTAGCTTAGTGAAGCAGTGCGTTGGATATTCAGTGTTCCAGTGTGGATTGTGTCAACGTTGTTATTACATGACTTCACAGGACAGATTTAGAAAATAATTCGATGACGTACATACATGAGCGTATCGAAATTATATATGGCGTATAGATGACATAAGTAATTGTCTTAATTATTCTATTAAGTACAAGGTCCAGTACATTGTGACCACCGCCTATGTTCGATGACCACTTACAATAACCACTCACAGACGGCAGGCGGCAGCACCAGCAGTGGAGGAGGTAAATAAAGCGTGTAGGAGTGGACGATATGCGGATAACAGTGCAGTCGTTGTCATAATGCAGAAACGGACAGTTTTATCTTTCGTCCAGAAGGGCATAACATTGACTTTCGTGCCACGAGTGGAAGAATTTCCGAAACTGCGAAGTTTGTAAACTGCCAGGGTGCTGCCGTGGTTAAAGAATACAGTGAATTGCAAAATAACGCTATCCAAAACCGGCGCCGAGGCAACTGTTGTGCACCACGGGCCATAGATTACAGGCGTGAACGAAGACCGCGGAGATGCGTACGAGCGTATAGACGTGCAACTATTCCGTAACTAACCGATCAGATGAACCAAGGGACTACTAAAAATGTCTCCGCAAAGACTGTTCGGCGAATGTTGTTGCGTATGGGCCTCCGCAGCAGGCACTTTGTTCACGCACCCACGCTGTCGGCGACAAAGGTTGGAATTTACACGCCCATACAGCAACTGAACGTCCACTGAGTGGCTACAGGTGGCCTTTCCAGACCAACTACATTTTATGCTCCATTGGACTGAAAGCGAACACTTGCAGCAACAGTCAAAAGGGTCCAGGCTGGAGGAGGGAGCGTTATGGTCTGGGGAATATTTTCGTGGCATTCCTTGGGTGATCTCACCATTCGGGAATGCTCAATCGATCAACAAAAATATGCATATATCCGTGGGGGACCATGTCCACCCCTTCATGCAATTTTTTTTCCCCCTCAGCTCGATTATATGTACAATGAGAAATGAATGTCAGGCACATTCCCAACCAGCAGCAAAGTCGACTGTTGGCAATGTGACTGAAGGGGAAACTTGAACGTACTACCACAGCCTAAACGAGACCAGGTAGGATCACGTACTAATGGAGACCGTGGAGCATTGCGAAGGATGGTTGTGAAAAATCGCATGAAATTAGCGGAATCAATCGCTTTTGAGTTCCTAAGTGCTAACAGTAGTCCAGCTGGTACAATGACTGTGCTTAGAGAGTTAGAATGTGGTGCGTATGTCAAGCAGCACCCAGTAAGCCACACTTTGTTGTAGTCAGAGCTAAGTGAGGCATGAGGTCGTGTGAAGAGAGACGCCATTGGACAGTGGATGACTAGGAACGAGTGATTTGGAGTCAAGAATCACTTTCTACTCTGCGGTAATTAGATGAGGGTTTGGGTTTGCGAATGCTTGCATGTGTAGTTTTAAAAGTACGGAGGGTGTGCTGATACAGTATGGGGGGGGGGGGGGGGGTATTTTTCGTGGTTAATACATGGCCCACCTATTGCTATTAAGAAAACTCTAAATACGGAAGGATATGAATACCCTGTATAGCTTATCTACTGCGTACTGTAGAGAACCAATTTGGAGAAGACCGTTACTGAGAGCGTGACAACGTGCCCTGTCTTAAAGCACTATTCGTGGGCAATGTCTTGTGGAAAACAACATTCGTGAAATGGACAAGCCTGCCCCGAGAACCGAACCGAGCGGAACGGTTTTGAGAGAACGTCGACTTGTCATCAGATCTCTGTGTGCATCATCATTACCTTCCCTCGTTTCGGCTCTTGAGGAAGATTGGGCTGCATTCCTACTCAGACACCTCACTGAAAAGTATCCCCACGGAGTTCACGGGGTCATAAAGGCGAAAGGCGGACAAACCCCATATTGATGTCCGCTATTGGTGTCCGGATACTGTAAATCAGCTGGCGTAATTCTCTCACTCTCGAGCTGAAGCACTGATTGAAAATGCCGTACCTTTAGATGAACATTAGATTTAAATATAAAGTCTGCCTTTAATATAACTGGTGGAACATTTCGTTTAAGATCTTTGTTACCTGTCTCAGGTTGTCGAGACTATTAACTATAGCTACCAATAATATTTGTAACTACCCTTATAAGGAGCGAGAGTGATCTAACAAGGCACATCAGGAAACGAGTGATGATCCGTCAATCCGACGCACACCGTCTGTAAGTGCAGCTACACCTTTTTACCAAATAAATTACGTTTTACAGTTGACTTGCGGTTGAGCGAGGAGGGTTTTTTTGGAAACTCAGTTGCAGCAACGATTTTATACATTTCTTTACATTGGAAATAATTGGAGGAAGCATAAGGTTATCCTGCTGCGAGTAGCTCCCTGTATTACAGTATCCAGAATCGAGTCGACGTGCATTTGTTAGCAGCACTGGTGCTTTCATGGCAGTGGGAAGCGTCTCATATGACGCGAAATATGCAGCTACAAGCTACACCGCAGACGCTTCACACAGTGATCTCTGCAGAAGAGAAGCTCTTTGGACTCTCGGCTCAGGGTAATGGGAGCCGGCAGCGTTAAGGGTAGGCTCTGTCAGAAGGTTCAAAAGCGCCGTCGAACACTAAGAGGATTACGCTGAAAGCTCCACCGCCCGTTCTTGTTAAGAGTCCTCTCTGTGTGCGGCCGCAGGGGGAAAATGTCTCCGCTCATCTTACAGTCTTATTTAGCAACACTCTTCACACTAACAGTGTTGCACCAAATGTATTTCGCATCCATTTTCAGAAATTAAAATCAGTATTTCTCAATGGTCTGGTCTGTTGTAATTTACTAAAGCACGTAAGGTTGACGTATTTTGTGAAAATTTGCAACAGCGGACCGAATGCACAAGGGACATCAAAAAGTAAGTTTGCATTATTATGGCAGGCCAATAAACGTTCGTTGAAAGCATTTAAAATGACGCAAACATCACTATATTTTTCGACACAGTCACCAAGTTTCCGTAGACAACGGGCGGAACGTTTTAGTTGCTTGGTCACGGAGGTATTCTATAACTGCCACGTAAACGTCCTTAATGTTTCAGACTCTTTTTTCCAAAGATGTTCTTTCAGCATGCCGACAACATGGAAATCGCGTTGAGCGGGATCTGGATTGTATCGGCACAGTCCAAGTTTGTGCGGCCTTTGTCAAACTGTGTGCACCATTTCACTGTAGCTTGACGCGACATTTAATTTGGTACCTACAATCGCCATCATTTCACGGTGAACCTGTCAGCAATTTACACACTTTTCCGCACAAGAATCCTACAGTCCAGTGCACTTCGACTCTGCAGTACGTTTCTCGTTGCCGCGCCATTTCATTCGCACATCACTCGTGATGCACTAGTTATCCGCACCGCAGCGGAAGTCTGCAGGAAACGCCCTTCTGCCAATGCGATACACTTATTGCTAAGTGGTTAACGAAATTTGTGAGCATTCTATTCAGTGAACTACCAATTGCTAGGTCCAGACCCTGCTTATACATTTTGCTACTGAATGTGAAATAGTTGGGGGAGGACAGAAGCTGTAGTAATTTCGTTACTTCGCCGATTTCAGCTGTGAGTTTTTTGGTTTCTTAATTAACTATAATAAATTTTGTCTGTGGTTTCTTGAATAGGCATGCTGTTGTGTGAGTTGACTGTATCTAAGGGGAAAAAAGCTTTGCATTGACTGAGATCTGAAGTACTTTGATATCTTTAAATGCTTGATAGCCACATTGTTCTCTAAAAGTGGAGGATGAGATAAGGTAACATATCATTAACTACTGGGTGAAAATGGATGTAAGTGAGGGACTATGTTGCCAGAGGTCTCCCAGTCGTGCATAAAAAGCTGAACATCACATGGCGTGAGGTCATTGTGACAGCGTCAAATGGGGCTGTCCCCACGACACGATGCCATTGAAGACACGGGAAAGAGACGTCAATCATCGATCAGTTACGATGCGCTGTGGTAGACTTCTTCATTACAACATGCCCCAGAGACAATAAGTGGTTGACTCCAGAAGGGGAAGAATCATTGGGGAACTGGAAGGACGTAGTGTAGCCCAGGATTCTGCTGCTGCTCATAGCATTGTTTCACGTGCTTTGTGAACGTTCCGAACTACAGGCACTGCTGCCTAAGGAGAGGTGACCGACCACGGTCAACGACAGCACCAGATGTGTGTCGCGTTGTGCAACAGGTAAATAAGGCCCCACGTCAAACAGTGGTGCAATTGCAACCGCATTTAACAGAACTGCAAGACACGCAATGTCACGCTCCGCTGTGCTACGGCGACTACACGGCAGCGGTCTTGACCAGTACGTCGTGTTGCGTTGACACCAGCACATCGGCGTCACAGTTCGCGATGGCGCGAAGAAGATAGCGACTGGACCATCGAGGAGTGAGGTCTTCTCGGATGAAACCAGCTAGTGATTCTGGTCGTATGGCCATAGGTGGGAACATGTGATACAACCAGGAAGATTGTTGGACAGTGTTGTTTTGGAGACCCAGGCGGTGATGAGTTGGGAGGCATAAGGTTGCATGGGAGTACTCACCTCCCTATCTTCCACTACGATACACTCACCGGTCAACGTTTTTACAACACTGTGCTCCTTCCCCAGGTGCGTCTTTTCAGGACTTTATTCGGCCCTGATTTCATTTTTATGGATGACAGTGCGCGACTGCACCCAACAGCGCACTTGGAGCAGCTCTTGAAACGAGAGGATATTCGGCGAATGGACTGGGCTGCCCATTACCCCGACTTAAATCCTATCCATCACGCATGGAATGCGTTGCAGAGACGTATTGCAACGCGCCCAAATGCACCCATGGCCATCCAGTAGTTGACAGCCTCGGTGTTTAAGTAATGAAATGCCCCACCACAAGAACTTTTCTACTTTGTGATCAGTATGGAAGCGCGTTGCAGAACGCGTATTGTTCTCAGTGACCAAACACCCTTTTAAGAACCGTGACCTGCCTTTTATAACGTCCAGGGAACGATCATAAATCACGGTTTCTTTCGTGTAGTTAAAATCTGGTTTCTGAATACGGTCCGTTATTAGTTGTAATGTACACGTTATTTCCATGTAATTATTATTTTAGAACAGAAGTGTCATTTCCTTTCGGCTCATTGCGTACTCCTTTGTTACCTTCTGTCCTCCTTTCCATGTGCGATAGGAGTTTCGTCGAACTGTGTTACTTGGTAGTGCCATTGTGCAAAAGTTACTTTCGTCCTTGAGCTTTGCTCACCACTGCATTTTTTACTAAATAAGAGGCTTGAAGTTCATATTTTTTAATGATTGAATGTAGCTTTTTCTCCGCATGGCCACAGCTCATGCCAAGACTGTAAAGAACAATTTACATATCCGTATGTACTTTCGTTAAATGTTTCCTGACTTGCATTGTAACCCGAAGATCAGATTTTTTCTTCGCAACATGTTACTTTATTGACGCATTTTGCCGGCCAGAGTGGTCGAGCGGTTCTAGGCGCTACAGTCTGGAACCGCGCGACCGCTACGGTCACAGGTTCAAATCCCGTCTCGGGCATGGATGTGTGTGATGTCCTTAGGTTAGTTAGGTTTAAGAAGTTCTAAGTTCTAGGGGACTGATGACCTCAGACGTTAAGTCCCATAGTGCTCAGAGCCATTTGAACCATTTGACTCATTTTATTTAATTCAACAAAAATTTCTGGCTGGTAACGATGAACGAAAACCTCAGTTAATTGCAAGTCTGAACGGTGACGTCACAGTTGGCCTTTTCTGTCAGAATCAAATGCCACACATTCTACGTAGGATAAAAGAAGTCCATCTTGCAGACACACTAAAGCGCGTACTAACGATTATAGTAGTCATTTGTCTTCAGCTAATGTGACCTACCTACATCCACTGCACAAAATTAACTTCATTCACAACTGGTGAATCCCTATCGCCACCAAAATTTCTTTTCGATCCAGGAACCGGGTATTGGGGACACTGTTGAAGCACGCGCCTAACACTTTCGACACTACTAACTGTTGTCTCACTTCCGGGGGATATACAAGATAATATTCGGGTATTCAGGTCACACAACAATCTACCACAGAAAGGAACATAAATGTTACGATATATTGCTCCCCAAATAGTTACAAACTGCATGATTGTTCTTCCATGCACACCGTTCGCTGCGCGAAAGTCCGCGCCCACAGTTTACCAATGAGCACTTGTTTACCACAGACAGTGGCATGTGGTGTTACATCCGCTTCAGGAGCCATTTTATGACGTCACACTATCTCAACTAAGCTGTTGCTTTACCTGTGATTTACAGTGTGTATACCCAGATTGTGATTTTCCACTCTTCCTCTTTCCAGCTGAGAGTACAGTGAAATGCGGTCACACGGCAGCATACAGGCCGCCATAAGAAAGAAAAAAAAATGTGTTTTCCATACCACAGAGTAACAAAATTATGGGACAGGTAATTAGGGTTCAACGTCCCGTCGTCGTCGTGATCACTACGTATTAGGCGCAAGCTGATATCCCACAACGTTAGTGAAGGACAATATTTGTAGCTTTTTCGGAAGTACCTTCTCGGCATTCGCCCAACGTCGTTTCGGGATGACATAAATGAAGTTTTAAAGCCGGGTTTCAAGCTCCAGCTAGCTCTTCCGAATATGAATAGCGAAATGACGGACTCAAAAACAATACAGCAAACATAGCAAGAAAGCACATTTAACACCGAAGACTTTATGTGAGTATTCGCAATGCGTTTCGACACACTGCAAATAGCGCTGGTAAGTTTCTACGTTCACATCATACTCCGCAAGTCACCTAACGGTGTGTGGCGGAGGGTGCGTTCTGTATCACTTACTGAGCCCTCCAGAACCCTGTCCCACTTGCGAATAGCGCGTGGGAAGTATGACTGTCGGTAAGCCTCTGTATTGGCTCTAATTTCTCGAATTTTCTCCTGGTGGTCATTAAGCGAGACGTATGTAGGGGGAAGTAAACTGTTGTCCTACTCTTCACGGAAAGTGCTCTCTTGAAATTTAAACAGTAAATCTCTCCATGATGCACAACACCTATCTTGTAAAGTCTGCCAGTGGAGTTTGTTGAGTGTTTCCTCACGCTCTCGTGCCGACTAAACGATCCCGTGATGAAACGTGCCGCTCTTCGTTGCATCTTCTCTATCTCTTCAATCACTCCTATCTGGTAGGAATCCCGGATAGAGGAACAGTACTCAAGAATGGGTCGAACAAGCGTCTTATAAGCCACTTCTTTCGTGAATGAGTTCCATTTCCTTAAGATTCTACCTATGAATTTTAGTCTGGCATCTGCTTTTCCCACTTTTTTTATATGGTCATTTCACTTAAGGTAGCTCCGGATAGTTACTCCTAGATTTTTACGGCAGATAGTGTTTCCAGCTGTTTGTCAATAATATAGCTACACAGTAGTGTTGTTTCTTTTCCTACGTATGTGCAATATATTAAAGTTATTCATGTTGAGGGTAAACTGCCAGAGCCTGCATCATTCATCAATTCTCTGGAGGTTATTCCGCAAATCTTTACTATCTTCTGGCGTTGCTACTTTGTTATGGACTACTGCATCATCTGCGAACAGCCTTAGAGAGCATCCGACGCTATATATAAAGATATTGTAAACAGTAACGGTGCTATCACACTTCCTTGGGATGCACCGGAAATTATCTTTACATCCGTTGATTTTGTTCCGTTAAGAGCGAAGTGGTTCTGTCTGCAAGAAGTCTTGAAACCAGTCGCAAAACTGCTCCGATACTCGATAAGCTTATATTTTTTTCACTAAACGGCAGTGCGGGATGGTGTCAAATGCCTTCCTGAAGTCTATTATAACTTCGTAAACCTAAATGCAAAAGACATAGGAAATAAATAATCCAAGCGCGAAAATGAAGTAACGGCCGTCTTAACAATCGAGAAAGTGCTGAAGTAGATTCTTTTAAGAACAATCAGTAAGCTTTTAATTCATTCCCCGTTTTAGTGAGTCTAATCCAAACCCTCCTCGCAAATTTAAGTGGTCAGTGAAATTTTATTTCACGAAGAGACAACGCGGCAATCGAGTTTTTACAATTTTTTAAACTTATGGTGCGTGAATTTAAGAACTCTAATATCGATCAGCCCAAGTAGTCTATGCAACTCTCAAAAATTTTCGAGAAAATCGATTTTTAAGATTTCCGAGCTCCTGTAATAGTCTAAAGCAAGGCTCTCTCTCCCTGACAAGCTGCGTGGCTCTGTGGTAGAATGATTGCTCACTACGTGGACGGTCTAGTTTGGATTCCCGACTGTGACAGATTTTTAAATGAAGGCGCGTATTCCATCATGGCATTTCCGTGAAGCGTAAAATACGAAAAGATGGAAAGCTTATTTGGCATTTTTTTAACTTTAATGGGTCTTTTATAAAAGAGTGGTAATGAAGAATTCATATTTGCAATGAAAACCGGGTTCTTGTGCGCGATATGTAATTAGAAACCAAAACATGTGCATTTTCATAAAAATGAAAATTAGTTGTGTATTAATTAGCATATATTTGATGGTTTCTATGTTTAAATTTAAACCGAAGGGAAAAACGAAAAAAGTAAGGACCGAAACGAGAGACTAATCTGCGATCCAGCGTTTACCAGTCGAACACTACTGAATTTTTGTTTCCATCTTTATGTTTTCTACTCTGTAGGGCAGTGCTTGTAGAACATATAACTTTGTCTAAAAATTTTCAGTTGTCAGGACCTGAATCTAGGACCCCTACGTGGCAGGCGAGTTTTCTGCCACACGGCCATGCTGCCTGGCGAAATAATCCGCCACATTTTCAGGCATTAAAAACGCTCGGGAAATTTCGAAGTCTATTTCTTGAGAATTTTTCAGAGTTGCATCTACCTGCTTTGCGCATCCAAGTACTTCAGTTCTGAACTACTCGTACTTTGTCAGTGAGAAAGATCTTCATTATACTTTTTCCATCAGTCACGAAGTACAGAAGTCGACAGTCCATTGAAAACAAACGTCAGCTGATTCAGTAGACAGTTTATGTAACGACTTTGGTCAGAAAGTACCCAGCAGTGGACTAGATTTTTGCACTTGTGATTAACTGAGAAATATCTGGTCGATACATGCCCAAGTAACAGATGCTGCAACTGAATTACTTATGTGACGCCAAGGAAGCTTCATTTAACCTCTTGTAATGTTCATTCGTGACATGACAGCAGCTTGATCGAAACTGGTTGACCATTAATATACGTGCGTCACACTTTCCGTGATGCCGTGGTTTATTTACAATGAAGTTGTGCACCACTGTTTATAGAAAATATTTGCGACAACCTTACTTGGTTATTTCTATCAAATACACGATGTTTACTTGTAGCGAATGGGGTAAAAGCAATGCAAGCAAACTGGCTCTGCAGTTAGCCCGCGAGATGAACGGAGCACGACTCCGCAACGTTTTGAAACTGTTGCAGGCTCGCGTGGAGATGGTGTCCCAGGCTCCACCGTGGGCAGACCACCGAGACAGCTGCCGCTCGTTTCTTGCTGCTTTTTCCAGATGCCTGCCCTTCCGGCGTCGCGTCCCGGAACTCTATGAAGGGATGGCGAATTTCGACAGTCAGCTTCTCGGCTGGATACCTTCCTCTCAAGCCACCACAAGGGGTATTCAAAGTTGGCAATTATCACCTCAGAAAAGAAGTATCATGCTATGTTTTTTCCACATAGGAGTGAAGAAGTAGTCACCTAGCTCCATGACATGATGTGGAGGGTGGGGAAAATTTTGATAGCCCAAAAAAGCAACATGTGTGATGGTCCTGTACAGAATGCGCTGGGGTGGTGTAGTGGAGCAAAAAACACCGTCTGACTCCCACCACGAGATTTCGGTAGTTTGCTCCTGTGACTGTTCGCCCATATACAAGCATAACCTGCTGACAAGTCACCATAGCAGTCCCAAATATCACTCAGTATTTCCTAATCTGACGATGGTTGATCCTTAGAGTTTGTCTGCGGCAGTGAACTCACATGTTTCCACTACCTACTTTGTTCCTTTGTCTCGAGGTGATAGTAATAAAACCAGCACTCGGCGGAACCTATCGGGCGGCGACCGTAGTCATGTTTAAAATGTCGTGCAAGATGTTGAAAAATTATCCACCACTAATTCAAGTTTTTCCATTCAAAAAAATGTTCAAATGTGTGTGAATTCCTAATGGACCAAACTGCTTAGGTCATTGGTCCCTAGACTCACACATTACTTAAACGAACTTATGCCAAGACCCGTGGTTAATTGAACGATGCAGAGGAATACCAGCTCATCTGCCATGAACAGGATAACGCCCTCTTTCCTTTAAGTGAAAAATCTCTCTTAAGAATCATTGAAACTTTCAGCATTGAGTCCCCAAGACCTGCCAACAGTACTGACTCTGAAAGTCCCCACCAATAAAGAAGAAAGAACGTAACACCTGATCTGGCTGCTTTGTCCACCTACAGCAAAATTATAGACAGGGAACTATTTCATTTGGACAAGGGAGAGAGAAATGCACACTGTTTGGCGGAATGAAGCGAAACTGAAGAATATCCAGAAGTATGTTTGCTTACAACATTCAGCAATAACTTCGTGGTTTCCAGAATTAATGAATCATGTACGAGGTGAAATAGTAGATTAAATGGCATACAGTATACGATCATAGCAGAAAGATATCTCTATATGCAAAGATCCTTCGACATCAGGGTCTAGCAAAAAAAACTGTATACAAAAGTAAAGCGCTACGCCGTAACCATGTTAGTTTCATCGTAGATGGCGCGGAAATCTGTAGATATGGGTAAAAAGTTTGTAAATGGGCATTTCACGATTCCATAACAAATGAAAATTTACTTTCACAATTTTTCATTATGGTACAACATGGTGCAGTAATCTGTGAAAACAAGGAACTTCATTTTTAATAGCACTTTTAAAATCAACCGTTTTTCTTGCAGGGTTTGCACACTAATTTTGCTATTGGCACTTCCATGTGTGACTGATTCGCAGACTTTGCCTGTTTTCTGAGTTACTGCAGACCGGTGTTGTATAGTTTAGTTTGAGGAACAACTTATAAGGACTTTCAAACACTGCTGTGAGGCTAAGTCAAAAACGTTTCTCTTACTTCGCGCGATCAAGCTGCCTGCAGCCAGCCAGCCAGCAGTCTACACAGAGTCATTTGAACTCCGAGGCACGTGTGCGAAGCGTTCTCTCGCCTGCTGTTGGCATTGGGACACAAGACACGTCGTCTTCTAAGGCCAAACACTGGGTGTAAATACCTGCATTCCAGTCTCCCAACAGCTGCGGAGATCCGTCAAAGAATTTAGTGTTTGTGTAGGTCTTCATGTAGCAGCAGCACGCAAGCGGTGCAAGAACAATGCGCTAGTACGGCATGCATATCATTTAGCGCAGATAACAAACGCAAATAGAGCTTTAACTCGCTAATTTGCTTGGTTTTCATTCCCGCGCTCAGACCACAGGCTCTTCCAGAAACAGAGCAACATTTAGAGACGAACTATGTAACTTTCAATCAAGTAATATGGCCAGATTTTCAGAAAACTTTGTTCACATGTTGTTGCTGTCGTCCTCTTTGTCAAGATGTGCCACGATCTTCTTTTCTCCCCAGTTTTATACATTACCATCTCCTTAATTACGTGATGATCTCATCAAATCTTCAACGTTCTTCTGTAGCACCACGTTTCGAAAGCTTTTATTCTCTTCTTGTCTAAACTGTTTATCGTCCATACATGGCTACACTCCAGACAAATACCTTCAGAAAAGACTTCTTAACACTTAAATCTATACTCTACGTGAACTAATTACTCTTTCAGAAAAACTTTTCTTGCCATTGCCAGTCTGCATTTTAAACCATCTCTACTTCGGCCATCAGCTATTTTGTTGCCCAAATAGCATAACCCATCCACTACTGTGTCATTTCCTAACAATGCTTACAACATTGTCCAAGCTGGTACTGATCATACTGATTACACAGAACTGCGTTCCGGCCAACGAATGAAGGGTCATCCAGACGTGTACCTGGAGCTTTTTAACGAAACCGGCTTCTCTGATACAAATACAGTGTCTTGCCACAACCTTATGTCACGTTTCTGTTCCGCTGCTGGTTCCTTGTTCCGAAAACAGAAACACCCGTCTGTGTATGCATCAGGGCTCTACCAGTTAACCCAAGTAGTGTTCTGCATTTGTCAGTAATGAATTACGAGAAATGTACTTCCGCTCTAACTTCATGTCTATCCTGCTACTCGTCACAGAGCTACAGAGGCAGCGAAGGACTTAATTATTGGGTATTCGAACGTGTCCAAGAAGCGCGCGGCACACAACATTCGCGGGTCATTACGTCTAAGATGTGACAGAGAGACTTCCAAACATTTATTTTATGACTTCTAAACAAAATAAAGAAAGAATTCAAATGCTGAAACTATTTTTGTTCCTATGTCTGTTTAACACAAAGTAAGGTTTGAACATTACGTTTCACTGTAGCATCAAAACTTCACATCGGATTTTGTTTTTTATAGATGGCCGTCTGAAGTGCTGTATGTTTTACGATTGTAGGAACGAGTATTGCTACAGCCGCTCAAATGTGTTAAGAAAGCGAGAAAAAGAACTTGAGCCTGCTTCTGCGGAACTGACATTTGAAAGCTTTCACTTGTAAAGCGAAAACTTGTCCACCTACGTGAACACGCAAAACTCACTTCTTTACACGTATTCAGAATGGCAGTCAGAAATACCAGTTCCTGTACCGAAACGATGGAGTAACTCACATCGTGCTTATTACAGAGAAAATTATTCCCTGCTTATTTGCGTCCTTAGGGAGAGCAAGTTTTTCCACATTCACATGCAGTGTTGAAATATAAAGGCACCGGCAATAAAGCTTGCAGGGTTCTGCCACCTCGTCATATTTCAACAAGGTTAAATTCATGTGAAGGATTAGATAAAATGAAAGGGCGTGAGGGGGGGGGGGAGGGGTAGAGCTGTGAACATCCATGACTAGTTACAACTTCCTTGCCACAGGTTCCACTTTCGTTGCAGTTGACAAGGTTGGGGGCATATTGTGATCAACTGGTAAACCAGTCAACGAAAGGTGCGGACGAGATTGCATTTGTGACAAAAATGCAGACTATTACGAAATTTAATTAAGTGTATTGGTATAATACTGTTTCTTACTCCGCTCAATGAACACTTTTTTGGTGAAACTTATTTTCTTATATGGAACGAAACACACATATTACGTCAGATTATGCGAAACTTAAGGAAGTATGCTGAAAACTTACTAAAAATGCTTACGAAGGGTGCAATGATATGTAAACTCCTAATTCTGAAGTACGTACAAGGATAAATCACTGGGCTCAAATATCAACTACAACCAATCCGCTATTTCCAGTTTACAATATACATTATTAAATTAACAAATCCATCGATAATGTACCAAAGAGGACGATGAGAGCCGTGTGCTAGTCCAGTTGACAAGTCATTGACAGTCTTAATTGCCTGACTGCGAATTCCTTGACATCAGCTGTGTCAGGTAGAGATTTCCTACCCAATAGTGACACATGACAATTTGTGCAGAATCTGGACTGGAACTCGGATATCCTGCATATCGAGAGCGGTCGCCTTAACCACTTTGGCTATCCGTGGACACTCCCCGGTCCGACCCAAACACACTGTCTGCATCCTATCGTAGACCACTAAATTCATCACCTAATACACCCGATGTCAAGAAATTCGCAGTCAGCGAATTAGTTACGTACAGCTGTGGATCATCAACGGTGTGTTCTTTCATACATACATGCGTATATCACGCAATCTGTCTTTTAACTAACAGCTCATTTTGGTGTGGTTTCTAAGGTTTTCCATACAACTCTGAAACGTATAGTAATATTACAGTAGCAACGAAATACTGCACGTCGTTTGCAGGGCATCGAAGCGAGAAGAGATTGACAATTACATTATCGTCTTGGAGGTCAGTTTTAATGAATTTGTTTAGAAATTAACGACCCAATTTTGGAAAGTACGCCAAACATCGACTGATCCAAACTTAAAGTCTGTAGGAAATCAATTTGGCTGCGCACCAAAAGCTGAAAGATGTAATATGAGCACATCTAAAAACGTAATTTAGGGAAACTATATTTTCATGGGGGTACTGATACTGATGGTAGCAGCTTTTCAAAACCCAGTGTTTGTGCTTAAAACGTCTTATTCAACGAAGTTCCAATGTCCCCTTGAGAATTACGTTTGACTCGCTGGATCTATCAAAAACTTAGACGTTCCAGAACGTAGTCGAGCATAAAAGGTTGCGCAATTTACTGAATTTCAATTAAGTGTGTACTGTGGGCCTCTGATGGTGTACAGATCGTCCGAGGAATTGGACGAGAGGTATCTCCACGTCAGTGGTGATTCTCGTGGTTCATGGGTGTGTGTATATGCTTTTCATACTGATTCCACACGGCAGTGAAATAAAGTTAAGAGCCAGTATCACCACAATAGGGGCAGTCACTGTTGAGTGGCTGACGACCGCTGCACAAATTGTATTTACGTTGCACTGAGAGTCTTCCGGACAATCAGGAGAAATCGACCATTTGTTTTGAATGCGAGAGGGATGAAGCATAATTAAGTTTATCTTCAAGGCTTGTGGAATAATCCGAGTGAAGGTGCCCACAGTCGCATACGACGTGTATTTGAATATGTGGTTGTGCCAACTGCCAACAAATCGAAGAGCAAAATCTCATACACAGGCCAACCAACCACTTCAAAACCCATCATAACACCTAGTGATCCCAAGCACATAAAAAAGAGACGAGTTGTCTGCACACGTCAAATTGCTTCACTGACAGCTTCGGACTCCACTCTTACAAAACCTAACACCTCCAAGACGACCGCGTCAAAACTGTTTCCTATTAAGCTAACACAGGCAAAACTTATGGAACAAATATCATCTGTTCCTTATTTTGAGAAAAACCATGAATTTTAAGAGGGAGGCAGCAACTGTATCCCAAGAGGCTGAACTCTGCTGAAAAACAATGGAGAAGCTAAAAAAGAAAAATACTGCAGAAAGCTCGCCATGTTCGTCAGCTGACCCTTAACATAGACAAATGTAATGTATTGCGAATACATAGAAAGAAGGATCCTTTATTGTATGATTATATGATAGCGGAACAAACACTGGTAGCAGTTACTTCTGTAAAATATCTGGGAGTATGCGTACGGAACGATTTGAAGTGGAATGATCATATAAAACTAATTGTTGGTAAGGCGGGTACCAGGTTGAGATTCATTGGGAGAGTGCTTAGAAAATGTAGTCCATCAACAAAGGAGGTGGCTTACAAAACACTCGTTCGACCTATACTTGAGTATTGCTCATCAGTGTGGGATCCGTACCAGGTCGGGTTGACGGAGGAGATAGAGAAGATCCAAAGAAGAGCGGCGCGTTTCGTCACTGGGTTATTTGGTAACCGTGATAGCGTTACGGAGATGTTTAATAAACTCAAGTGGCAGACTCTGCAAGAGAGGCGCTCTGCATCGCGGTGTAGCTTGCTCGCCAGGTTTCGAGAGGGTGCGTTTCTGGATGAGGTATCGAATATATTGCTTCCCCCTACTTATACTTCCCGAGGAGATCACGAATGTAAAATTAGAGAGATTAGAGCGCGCACGGAGGCTTTCAGACAGTCGTTCTTCCCGCGAACCATACGCGACTGGAACAGGAAAGGGAGGTAATGACAGTGGCACGTAAAGTGCCCTCCGCCACACACCGTTGGGAGGCTTGCGGAGTATCAATGTAGATGTAGATGTAGATGTAGACATTTTAGAAGATCATGAAAATGGCTTTGATGAATGGGATAAAGATGAAAATGTGTTGGGTGTGGTGAAGTCTATTACGAAACAAAAGTGTCTCCTGTTCACGATGGTCACATGAATGTTGTGCAACATTTGGTAATAAGTGTAACCGCTGTGGTGACCAAAGACGGGCTAATGCTTGAGCGAAGCCAAAAACTCATCAAAAAATACAGTGTTCAATCAGGATTTATAGTAAACTGATAAAATTGTTTCAGCCTAAAATATTTCACAGTATTCATTACAACAAACAAAAGAATGAAACTTTGAGTCTTTTGTTAATGTGTATCAATGTTTATATGGCCATATCTACCAGTACACTCGTCTTTCACATCCAGACACCTATGGGTGAGATGGACAACCCCATTATACTTTAATTTTACCTTATCTCTTTTATGTTAAGTGCCAGTGCCTCAATAATATATTGTACTTACGTTTATACGACACTATACGAACATGCTGCTGGAAGTCAGAAAATTGAAAAACCCAAAAAATTTATGCCAAAAAAGAAGTGGTTCAACTCACCCGACTTACCTCACATAGAACATACCTCGTCAACTTTTACTTCATTTACCATCTGCTCACTATATGTGATGATAGGGCTATGGAAGTACTACTTTTCTGATTGTCATATTTTAGTTCTCCTTTAATATACTGTTGGCTGTACAACCATGTTGATTGTCACTTTGGAAATATTTCTCCCCATCCACGCCCCTTTTAAGACCGTTATAATATTTAGTAAATATGCTCCAAAATGATCGTTAGGCTGACATCGGGCAATTGTTGTGAATAACGTATCTTATCTGAATAATGCACATAAGTGGAAACATGTTAAAATACATTAACACAATGTATTCCATGCCTTAAGATTAAAACTTGATGAGGAAACAAAGTTTTACGTTGCATCAGTTAAAAAAATGATACCACGCATTAACATGTTTTGCATCGAATGAAACAGAGCATAAAAAGAAATCGGAGTTACAGGACGAACAATTTTAACTTAAAGCGTTGAACGGTTAATATTTTTTAGGCTATGCATGACCCCGCCCGGAAAGGATTTTCACAGAATGAATGTTGGATAATGTGTATTTTCACATATTGAAAGTGACTGTCTAAATAGGTCCAGATAAGAACTGTCTTTCAACAAATCAGTATTCTCAGGCAGGTTGCACTGAAACCAAGAAGTGGATGCCATTAAAAGCTACAAATCAGCTTAGGGCACAGCCATAAACTCATTTTGATCCAGATGGTAACAGAAAGCATTTTAGAATGTCTCATCAGACAGCCTATTTTGTGCCGAAAGTGCGGTCTGAATGCAAATCGCTAAATCACTTCTCAGTTTTTGAGGGTATTTTGTTCTGCCATTGCAACTACAAAAATGAGTGATTTTTTCACCAGACGCGTTTCGCTTATTGAGGTAAAGTATCATCAGTGGACTGTAATTAAGTTATTTACATTTTGATTTGCTTTTAGATCGAGAAACAGTTCATTTATACGTTGATTTCTACTTAAGGCGATTTTCGCTTGATTTCTCGCTTACATCGGGAAATGCCGTCTGCAAGCACATAGTTGTTTTTCTGCTTTAAACACGGATAATTTTGGTCTAATTTTTAATTGTTCTGCAGCACTATGCATTTCTTACGTTTTTTCACAACACGCTTACGCACACCAGTGTATTCTGTTTGTTTTTGTACTTCTAAGTGTGTGTTGCGGTTGGTGTTTTGTAGTGTTGCCAACAATCTTTCCATTACTTTGTCTTTGACTAAAAAGCTATTCTTATTCTTCTTCTTATTCTTCTTCTTCTTATTCTTATTCTTATTCTTATTATTATTATTATTATTTCCTTCACTTTCTCAGACGTTAAGTCCGGTTAAAAATGGAGTGACGCGGACCTTGATCAAGCGTCACTTCCTTTTAACTGTACGGTATGTATTATATTGCATTTAGGAACTTTCGGGTAATTGAACATGTATCAATAATTACGGATTTCTGTAGTTGTATATATATGTTTGGATGTAGCTGTATTGCATTGATGTACTGGTGGATATTGTGTGGTATGACTCCTGTAGTTGATAGTATAATTGGTATGATGTCAACTTTAGCCTGATGCCACATGTCTTTGACTTCCTCAGCCAGTTGGATGTATTTTCCAATTTTTTCTCCTGTTTTCTTTTGTATATTTGTTGTATTGGGTATGGATATTTCGATTAGTTGTGTTAATTTCTTCTTTTTATTGGTGAGTATGATGTCAGGTTTGTTATGTGACGTCGTTTTACCTGTTATAATGGTTCTGTTCCAGTATAATTTGTATTCATCAGTCTCCAGTATATTTTGTGGTGTATACTTGTATGTAGGAACGTGTTGTTTTAAAAGTTTATGTTGTAAGG
Organism: Schistocerca piceifrons; assembly: GCF_021461385.2. Taxonomy (NCBI): domain Eukaryota; kingdom Metazoa; phylum Arthropoda; class Insecta; order Orthoptera; family Acrididae; genus Schistocerca; species Schistocerca piceifrons. The sequence goes on from NC_060149.1 coordinate 112,380,561, forward strand.
CAAGCTGTTGATGTATTATTTTTGCGACATTGTCATGTCTTCTGGGGTATTCTGTATTTGCTAGTATTGTACATCCGCTTGTGATGTGATCTACTGTTTCTATTTGTTGTTTACAAAGTCTGCATTTATCCGTTGTGGTATTGGGATATTTAATAATATGCTTGCTGTAATACCTGGTGTTTATTGTTTGATCCTGTATTGCAATCATGAATCCTTCTGTCTCACTGTATATATTGCCTTTTCTTAGCCATGTGTTGGATGCGTCTTTATCGATGTGTGGCTGTGTTAGGTGATACGGGTGCTTGCCATGTAGTGTTTTCTTTTTCCAATTTACTTTCTTCGTATCTGTTGATGTTATGTGATCTAAAGGGTTGTAGAAGTGGTTATGAAATTGTAGTGGTGTAGCCGATGTATTTATATGAGTGATTGCCTTGTGTATTTTGCTAGTTTCTGCTCGTTCTAGAAAGAATTTTCTTAAATTATCTACCTGTCCACAATGTAGGTTTTTTATGTCGATAAATCCCCTTCCTCCTTCCTTTCTGCTTAATGTGAATCTTTCTGTTGCTGAATGTATGTGATGTATTCTATATTTGTGGCATTGTGATCGTGTAAGTGTATTGAGTGCTTCTAAGTCTGTGTTACTCCATTTCACTACTCCAAATGAGTAGGTCAATATTGGTATGGCATAAGTATTTATAGCTTTTGTCTTGTTTCTTGCTGTCAATTCTGTTTTCAATATTTTTGTTAGTCTTTGTCTATATTTTTCTTTTAGTTCTTCTTTAATATTTGTATTATCTATTCCTATTTTTTGTCTGTATCCTAGATATTTATAGGCATCTGTTTTTTTCCATCGCTTCTATGGAGTCACTGTGGTTATTCAATACGTAATCTTCTTGTTTAGTGTGTTTTCCCTTGACTATGCTATTTTTCTTACATTTGTCTGTTCCAAAAGCCATATTATATTATTATTATTATTATTATTATTATTATTATTATTGTATGTGTCTAATTCTATTTAATTATGTTTCTGTGTATTTATACACTGCTGGCAATTAAAACTGCTACACCACGAAGATGACGTGCTACAGACGCGAAATTTAACCGACAGAAAGAAGATGCTGTGATATGCAAATGATTAGCTTTTCAGAGCATTTACACAAGGTTGGCGCCGGTGGTGGAAGCTACAACGTGCTGACATGAGGACAGTTTCCAACCGATTTCTCATACACAAACAGCAGTTGACCGGCGTTGCCCGGTGAAACGTTGTTGTGTTGCCTCGTGTAAGGAGAAGAAATGCGTACCATCACGTTTCAGACTTTGATAAAGGTCGGATTGTAGCCTATCACGATTGCGGTTTACCGTATCGCGACATTGCTGCTCGCGTTGGTCGAGATCCAATGACTGTCAGCAGAATAAGGAATCGGTGGGTTCAGGAGGGTAATACGGAACGCCGTGCTGGATCTCAACGGCCTCGTATCACTAGCAGTCGAGATGACAGGCATCTCATCCGCATGGCTGTAACGAATCGTGCAGCCACGTTTCGATCCCTAAGTCAACAGATGGGGACGTTTGCAAGACAACAACCATCTGCACGAACGGTTCGACGACGTTTGCAGCAGCATGGACGATCAGCTCCGACACCATGGCTGCGGTTACCCTTGACGCTGCATCGCAGACAGGAGCGCCTGCGATGGTGTACTCAACGACGAACCTGGGTGCACGAATGGCAAAACGTCATTTTTTCGGATGAATCCAGGTTCTGTTTACAGCATCATGATGGTCGCATCCGTGTTTGGCGACATCGCGGTGAACGCACATTGGAAGCGCGTATTCGTCATCGCCATACTGGCGTATCACCCGGCGTGATGGTATGGAGTGCCATTGGTTACACGTCTCTGTCACCTCTTGTTCGCATTGACGGCAGTGGACGTTACGTTTCAGATGTGTTACGACCCGTGGCTCTACCCTTCAATCGGTCCCTGCGAAACCCTACATTTCAGCAGGATAATGCACGACCGCATGTTGCAGGTCCTGTACGAGCCTTTCTGGATACAGAAAATATTCGACTGCTGCCCTGGCCAGCACATTCTCCAGATCTCTCTCCAATTGAAAACGTCTGGTCAATGGTGGCCGAGCAACTGGCTCGTCACAATATGCCAGTCACTACTCTTGATGAACTGTGGTATCGCATTGAAGCTGCATGGGCAGCTGTACCTGTACACCCCGTCCAAGCTCTGTTTGACTCAATGTCCAGGCGTATCAAGACCGTTATTACGGCCAGAGGTGGTTGTTCTAATTTCTCAGGATCTATGCACCCAAATTGCGTGAAAATGTGATCACATGTGAGTTCTAGTATGATATATTTGTCCAATGAATCCCTCTTTATCATCTGCATTTCTTTTTGGTGTAGCAATTTTAATGGCCAGTAGTGTATATTGTGTAGGAGTAGGGAAGGAATAGTGATTGAGCGAATTTTTTTTCGGTGTAGGGGAGGGAGAAACCATGATGATTGGACGGAAGTGTATAGCAGTGTGATTGAGTGAGAGTTCGAGGAGAAGATGAAGTGCAAGAAGTGAAACGAAAAAGTGAGTTGGGGGTGGGGGTGGGAGGGCATGAAGGATGGGAAAGACTTTTTCATTTAATTTCATTAAAACAGTTGAAAACATCAGATTCAATAACCATTGTAAACATTATGATCTTACGATGGTTTTCCTTAATAAAGTGAAACGCATCTGGTGAAAAAATCACGTATTTTTATAGTTGCAACGACAGAACCAAAATACCCTGAAGGATTGTACGAGCTACGGACACTATGGGCACAGTAATGAAGACTTCTCAGTTTGTAGATATTTTACGCCAGATTGTATTGTGGCGAGTAATCAGCTTTCTCACTCACTGAAGGTTCCAGTATCACTCGGGATTGGGCCGTGTTGTAGGTGACACGGCGGACTCCCGTTCCGCAAGCTCCACTAGACGCAGGCGGCGCATCTGGCACAGCTGGCTGTGCGTGGCGCTTCCTGCGGGCGTCGCTGTGTTTACTGGTGTGTGGGCCTGCGCTTCCTGGCCGCGCCCGCTCCACCCACCACAGCCACGCCGCACCGCACAAAAATGCACTTTCTTGCCCCATCGCAGTTGCAGTGCATGTCGTTTCTCGAGCACCTTCTTGTCGGGTGCAAAAATGCTCTCTTCTAGCATTCTGATAGTTTGACGCTGGAGCAACGAAGGGTACCTACCGACTGGAAAGAACCGCACATCATTCCCTACTGCGATAGGAGTCGTAGGAAAGACGCACAGAATTTTACGTTTACGTCGCTGAAGTAGTTCTGTTCCAAAATTATGGAACATGTTCTGTGCTCACTTATCATAACTTTTTGGAGACTGTAAATCATTAACGCGTATTCTGCAAACATATTTTGTGAAACTCAACCCGCCGTATTCGTCCATGACATGGAGAGCACCACACACATCTCCGCCTAGGTTGTTTTTGTTGTGTTGGCAGAAGAGCCAACACCGTGTTACTAGAGGAGGCCGAAATGCACGTGTTTTAGCTCACGCAGGCCGGCTTGAGGAGGGAAGAACTATACTGACGTGAGGTCTGGAACATGACAAGGAATTAGAATTCAGAAAGCGGACATAATTAGTGTGATACTTAACTTTAATCCATTAATGATGAACGTCGCTCTTGACGGTACATGATTCACAATATTATTTGTTAAGAATACATTCGTAGTAACTGAATATGGCGCCTTGCTAGGTCGTAGCAAATGACGCAGCTGAAGGCTATGCTAAACTGTCGTCTCTGCAAATGAGAGCGTATGTAGTCAGTGACCCATCGCTAGCAAAGTCGGCTGTACAACTGGGGCGAGTGCTAGGGAGTCTCTCTAGACTAGACCTGCCGTGTGGCGACGCTCGGTCTGCAATCAACTGATATTGGCGACACGCGGGTCCGACGTATACTAACGGACCGCGGCCGATTTAAAGGCTACCACCTAGCAAGTGTGGTGTCTGGCGGTGACACCACAGTTTTCGTGTTTCCTGAGTACAGGAAGACATCTCACACAAGTTCGACACCGTCGTTTGGTGGAAAACCTTAAGAATTTACGCAGCATCGGACCAAATGTGTGTCCTGCACATAGAACACAACAAGTAGTTCTTAATGGAACAAAAGCAAAAGATGTGAGGGTAACTTCAGAAGTACCCGAAGGGAGTGTAATGGAGGCAGTTACTGTTTACAACGTACGCAGGGTGTATCGTAATGGCGTAAACGCACAGAGTTTGAAGTACACAGTTATACAAGCAAATAATTCTCAGTGAACATTTGCTCAAACGCGAACCTTAAGAGCTATGAGCACTTCATCTTCACTACTGTGAAAGCTTTCTCTTCTAATGAAGTGCTCCAAGGTCTTAAGGTATGCATTTTGGTAGCCATGTTACTGAGGCCTACACTATCCACACACACTTCTGTGCCTCCCTCTCAAAAGCCTGAATAACCATCTGTTTCAGCGTGGACCGCTGCGAAATGTGCAGGGAAATAGTCAATGATGTTGTGGAAGGTACCGATAGGTATGTGATGTCACGCTAGCTCCAGTCCTACGGCCACTTGCGCTAAATTACTCGGTTGGGGATCCATGGCGCTAACAACCTGATCGTGGTGGTCTCTCCGATTCTCGATTCAGTTTAAATCCGGCGAGTTTGGCAGCCATGGGAGTTCAGTAAACTCAAACTGGTGCTCTTCGAACGACGCACATACACTGCGACTGTGTAACACATTGCATTGTCCTGCTGGTAGATACCATTGTGCCAAGGAGAAACAAACTGCATTTAGGGGTGGACATGGTCCCCAAAGATAGATGTGTACTTTTGTTTATCCATTGTGCCATCAAAAATGACGCTATCACCCAGGGAATGCCCTCAGATCTGGACCCTTCCGACGATTGTTTGCGGAGTGTTTGCTTTCAGACGTTTCAATCGTCATTTTCCATGACATTTCAAGATATTTAAAGATTTCTGGCAACCCATCTTCAGATGTTTACATTTATATTGTGTCTCGTAAACATTGTTTATTTTACTGACGACGTTGCAGAATTTTGCAACGGAACTTTGAGGGACTATTGTTAAGTCGTCTTAAGTGTAGAAGCGATGTTCACGACGTGTAAATAAATGTAAATATTTGAAAATGGGGATAAACGTAAAATGAATGTAGTTTAGAAAACAAGTGTTTTGAGACATAATTTACTGGCCTGATGTGTCGTAAAACGGGTACCATTCATAGGACTGCGTTACTCCATATGCATTACCGTCACCAACGCTACCGTTTTAAGTTTACGCGCAAAATGACGAGGCAGCCCGCGAACTTGAGTCAGTAATCACTTGAATCAGGCCCGTGGGTCACCGAAGAATCCCATACCCGGTTTGAACAGTTACTCATAAAATGGAGTTGTATTAAAAATGGACTTGTACAGAGACAAGAACTAGTAAATTGTTAAGGCGAGTCCGCGAAAAGCAAGAAACACGGATTTGAATCTTGGTATGGATTCAGTTTTGGTTCTTTACAACATATTTATTAAAATGCAGGTTTGGATTTGAATCTTGGTATGGATTCAGTTTTGGTTCTTTACAACATATTTATTAAAATGCAGGTTTGGCGTTTCTGATCGGTTTTCGCTAATATTTCAGTATCGTTGCATCTTCACGAATTTCATGTAAAGCGTCCTGCTTCCTATTTTCTCTCTCTCTCTCTCTCTCTCTCTCTCTCTCTCTCTCTCTCTCTCCGCCCTTCAGCATTCTATTTATCATCAGACAGTGTGTCCGTTCCTAATTTTCCCATAACCAGTTTTGGGCATCAGAACAAAGTTTTTTATTACGACAGAATGTTATGGGTGCTACCATTTTGCTGTTTGATTAACACGCCCCCGCTTATTATGCAGAGCTACTGAAGCAATTACGGGTAATGTAAAGGAATTGTATATTTTCTAACGGAAATCAATAGCTCGCGTTATCATAAAAACAGCGATGCAGTGCGTATCAACGTTTGCAGTGCGACATCGGTAAAAGAAACCTTAGGAACTAAGTAAATGTGATTCCGCAATCTGCCGGCACTGCACAGTGGTAGATATATTTAAGAGGAAATTGCATTTGCCTCTTATTCCTGTTGACCAATGATAAAAGTATTTACTTTAACACCATCTGGATGTAAGTTCGAGAAATTGTCACTTCTACAAATTACTGCTCCTCATTGGTGCCTTCGCGCCCACTACTGATCAGAAAAAAGCAACCAGATGCATGGGCGTGGCCGAGGGGCGTCGTCGTGGATGGGAGCCAAGTGCGACTTCAGCTACAGAGTTTTGCGCCTCGTCTGGATGCGGCGGCTACTTAAGTACCGCTATGAGAGAAAAAAAAGGAAGCTTAGGATTTTACGTACTGTCGTCTGCTACGTCGCTTGAGAGGGATCCTTAATTCCCAACGGAGGAGGATGGATAGGAAATTGCTCGTAAACTTTAAAAAGCAAACGTCCTGCGATTCACGTTAACTGATTTAAGAGGGCAATGGAAGACTTACTTGGATGAGTGAACACTTCTGTCGAATACGTGCCAAACACTGCGCCATCTTTCTCGGTGACGACTGTGCAGTGGAAATTTAGTGCGACGAATAATCTCTAGTCCAGCTGGAAAACGAGAAGCTCTACTCACCGCTTACGTCTGAATTGAAAACCAAGGAAAGTGGTTCGTATCAAGCGTCCGACTACACATATTCAGCTACACGTTGTACCGTTCGTTCCCGTTATATGTCGATACCAACTTCGTTACTCAAAGGGATGACTGAAGTGTTAGAAGTGACCCGGAGAAACAGATGTGGCTACTAGGTATAAACGAAAGATGAAAACTGACCAAAATTAGTCAAAGTGAATTTGGATCTGATGGAAACATCACGATAACTACAGGAATGCAGTTAATCAAAACATAGGTCATGCTCACCATCCTGCTGTAGGCTCTTCATGTTACGAAAGGAGAAATATCAAGCACTCTCTCCGTGGACGTAAAGTTCGAGTGCGTGTACAAGCTTTGATTGGATAAGAATGGAGATGGGGACAGAATTCCATGGTTTTTCTTGTTTAAGAAACCATTTTTTCTCCCGGAGTGATTTAAACGAAACTCCTCCCGGACACGCCATGAAGGCCCAATGGCACCGACCGGCCGCCGTGTCATCCTCAGCCCACACGCCGTATCATCCTCAGTGGATATGGAGGGGCATGTGCTCAGTACACCGCTCTACCGGCCGTGAGTGAGTTTCCGAGACCGGAGCAGCTACTTCTCAAACAAGATAGTGTCGGAAGTTCCATGCGGCTTTTCGCGGATGATGATGTACAGAGAAGTTGCAGCATTAGAAAATTGTAGCGAAATGCAGGAAGATCTGCAGCGGATAGGCACTTGGTGCAGGGAGTGGCAACTGACCCGTAACATAGACAAATGTAATGTATTGCGAATATATAGAAAGAAGGATCCTTTATTGTATGATTATATGATAGCGGAACATGAAAAGGGGGGAATTCACGAAGGTACCTCAAGTATCCACCCTCACACCGGATACATCACGTTTTTTGTTACACCAGGTAGATGGTCGGGTCCGGATACTCGATCATTCAGGCTGCCCGAAATATGCTCCGCGCCACAGACGTAGACTGGTGGGGACAGTAATGTGCTATGGGGGACACTCACCTGGGCTTCCATAGGATGAACGGTGGTAGCAACTGAAGACTCAGGAACAGCTATGGACTACATAAACATTACTGCAGAGCACCTGCATCCTTCCACGGCGCCAGTATCTTTCAGCAGGATAACTGTGTCAGTGTCAGAATCGTGCTACAGCGGATTGACGAGCATGATAGTGAATCCATGTTGATGTCTTGGCCACCAAATTCACCTCCTATGAACTTGGTGGACTACACCTAGGATGCTACGTAGCGCCAGCTCTACGCCCACAAAGCGACGGCCCATAATTTAAGGGAACTGCGTGGTCTGTAGTAGTTATCTGGTACCACACACTTCCAGAACAAACCGAGGATTCTTGTCCAATCCATGCCACGCAGAATCGCTGCAGTGCTGCTTTCCAAAGGTTGAAATGGTTCAAATGGCTCTAAGCACTATGGGACTTAACATCTGAGGTCATCAGTCCCCCAGAACTTAGAACTACTTAAATCTAACTAACCTAAGGCCATCACACACGTTCATGCCCGAGGCATCATTCGAACCTGCGACCGTAGCAGTCACGCGGTTCGTGACTGAAGTGCCTAGGACCGCTCGGCCACCGCGGCCGGCTTCCAAAGGTGAACCAAAACTAGTAATTGACAGAAAACGTGGCGGAATTGAAGTTATATATGGAGTTCCAAAGGGAGTGTTATAGGCCAACTGCTATTCGTAAAATACCGGATGGTTATAATTAACCTTTCCATATTTAACACGTTATAACACGGAAAGTAATTACCATACGATTACCAATCTTGGTAGCATTAATGTCCAGAGTAAGGGGTACATGACTTCCATGCGTCACAGTGCCACCGTCCAGTTTCAACTATGGTTCAACCAGGTGCCGCGATCAATCGTCGTGACGCACAGTCACACACACCTGACCAGTCGTAGTGCGCTTGTTGACGAGTCAACAAGAGCTTTGACAAAAAGAGCAGGGCATTATTCGCGAAGCTGTATTATCAAAACAGTCATGCTGCAGCTGCACTTCGAGAATATCGCCGGCTGAAAGGATTACCGAAGGTTCCTCTTTCTCCACCTTCTGTGCGGAGCATAATGAAGTTCGAATCAACTGAGAACTGGGCGTCGCTCTGGGAAGAGGCCGACGACCGTTTGCGCCACATGTGGTTGATGAAATCGCTGTTGCTATGGCAGACAACGCTGCGCGCAGTTCCCGATTGTCAGGCAGTGCGCGTGCTGTGTCACAACAGTTGAACATCCCGTAGTGCCACTGTACGGAAGGTGCATCGAAGTATTCTGAAATGGTATCCGTACCAGATCCATATCATACAGTAGCTTGCAGCACAGGACGCACAACGACGTGTTGACTTCGCTCTCCACTTTTTCGCAAGGATTGAAGTTGACCAGGGCTGGCCCTGGACCATCCTAGGATAGACGAAGCTCATTTTTCTCTGACGAGTGAGGTGAACACACACAATTGCCGAGAGTGGGGATCTTCATCTCCAGTCACTGTGAATGAAGTTCCTCTGTATGGTGAACGTGTTACCGCATGGTGTGGCTTCGCGGCTACGTTCATCAGTGGCATATTCTTTTTTTTGAACAGGTTGGCGCTCAAGGATCAAAGACGTGCAGTGTGACTGCCCAGCGTTACTGTGATACGCTTCGTCAGCATGTCATACCCGCCTTGACATTAATGCTACCAAGTTTGGCACTCGTACCATAATTAAGTTTCCGTGTTATAACGTGTTAAATAGGGCAAGTTTAATTATAACCACCCGGTATATAAACACACGTGTGGCTGTAAAATAGCTGATTATGGTAAACTGTTCTCTTATTCTGTCTTTATGTTACTTACAGACCTGCACAAATCTTCCGTTCTCTATCCGCAACTTTTGAAACAATTGTCCTACTTTATCGTTACGTAATTTTGATATGCAGTCATTAATGTGGACTGAACTGAGAATATCTGAAGTGTTTACGAACGACGATTCAACATTTTATATTTTGGTAATAGCAGGGTCTTCATAGTATACTATCAGTAAATATCATGTGTTCCATTTTCGTCTTTTTATCCACTCGTTTTCGTATACTGTGGTTGTAAATCATCTTTTATGTCTTATGTTACATCGTACTAATGTACGACTTAATGTCTACCCCCATGAATTGTCAAAGCCAATTGTAATATGACACTTCCTGTGATTAGCTGGCTGAAATTCTGGGGCTGGCTGGGTAAATTCCGAATGACAAATTAAAAAAAAAAAACTATATAAACTATGAAGGAGAGCGAAGCTGTGAGGAAGGATCGTGAGTCGTGCCTGGGTGACTCAGTCGGTAGAGCACTTGTCCGCGAAAGGCGAAGGTCCCGTGTTCGTGTCTCGGTCCGGCACACAGTTTTAATCTGCCAGGAAGTTTCATATCAGCGCACACTCGGCTGCAGAGTGAAAATTTCGTTCTATTTAGGAGACCATTTGAGCCGCCCTTTTAGAAATTTTTAGATGATGCTATCGTTTGAAAAACTGCTGAGGTCATCTGCCCCTAGGCTTACACGCTAATACTTAATCTAACTTTAACTTTCGCTAAGAACAGCACACACACCCATGCCCGAAGGACTCTAACCTCCGACGGGGATAGCCGCGCGATCCCTGACAGGACTCCCAAGACCTCGCGGCTGATACTGTCGTTTGACGTCCAGTGAAGAGACCGGAAGACCAAAATCAGTTTAGAAATGATTTATTCAAGACATTCACATCTTGCTCAAACATATCCAACAGCCGTAAATTTATGGAATTATTTTATTACGATAGCAGTGTCGGTGCTCCAGTGGCACTATCTTCAGACCCCCTTACACGAAACGAGATAAGCCATCCAGTCGTTAGTGCTTACTAAAGGAATCACTATGTCAAACTTGTTTCCGTAGATATCTTCACAATAGACGTTAGAGTTGTGATGTGTGTACGTCTATTGCGAAGATCTGTACGGAAATCAGTTTGATATAGTGGTTCCTTTAGTAAGCACTAACAACTGGATGGCTTATCTCTTTTCGCATACGCGGGTCTGAAGACTGTCACTGGGGCACCGAAACTGGTAGCGTAATAAAATTATTCCATAAATTTATGGCTGTTGGATATCTGTTTCCTGCAAGTCAATGGCCAGCCGCAATCCCATTCTTCAATTTATACAAGGTGAAATTACAGAAAATAGATGTGAATGTGGTGCAAAAAGTGGCGTTTCACACTAAACAGGAAATAAGACGTCCTCCAGATGAGTACTAAAAAATCCGTTAAATTTCGATTACGCAAATTTGAAGTTTGTAGATTCAACTTAGACTAGAACCAAAACATAGAAAATAATGTGCAGAAGACGAAACAAGAACTACGTTCTATTAACAGAACGTTTAGGAGATACAACAATTGTACTAAAGAGACTACCCACACTACGATTGTCCGTCCTCTTCCGGAGTATTGAAGCGTTGTATGCATTCATTAACAGATGGGATTTACGGAGGGCATCTGAGAAGTTCGATGGATAAAACTTTTTGTTATCACGAAATAGTGGAGGAACGTCCTGGCTATCAACGAGAGTTGGGGTAGTAATCGCTAAAAGGCATTTTTCCTTAAAGTGAGATCTTTTCACGAAATTTCAATGACCAACTTTCAATTCCGAATGCGAAAATATTTTGTTGACTCCTATCTGCATAGGGAAAAATGACCATCGTAATCAAAGAAGAGAAATCAGAGATAGCCCGGAAAGATTTGTGTGAGGGTTTTGTCCACGTCGTATTCTAGAGTGGAACGGTCGATAAACAGTCCGAATGTTATTCTATGAACCATGTGCCAAACGCCAAACTGATAACTGCGCAGTACTCACTTAGATGTTATGAAGCAGCTGGTCATAGTCTTTCAACTAATCACTGTATGTTATATATTTTTAACTACTGTGGCAGTGTGTATGTAAAAACCAGTAAAGAAATTATGTTCAATTCTGCACGACGAAACTGATTTGATCCACCGTCCTCCCGAATGCGAGTCCAACGTGGTACTACTACGCGTATCAGTTCGGTAGGAGGAAAGTCTACTAAAGGACGTAACTGGCTGTAAGTTTTCGGTAGAAAGGTATATTACGTTCACATGATTTGGAAGAGATTCTCTCATGTTTTCAGCGTGATTACACACATTTTACGAAGTGTAAAAACGTAAATAATACGCAAATAATAAAACGTTTTCTAAGCAAGTGGGAAAGAACTTAATACGTACGTAGATGAAATGAACGGCCAGGGCGGCGTCTCGTGTGCGGACGCTGGGCCGGCCGTGTATTGGAAGGTTTCGCAACGCGCTCCAGTGGCGGTTGCCCTACTCCTACTGGATTCGAGGCCGCTGGCGGCGGCTTCAGGTTTCATCTGCGGCAGGACGCCCAGGCGTGCACCAACCACCCATCTCGCTCCGCTTGCAGAACAACTGCGCTGTTTTAGCCCTACATTGTGTTATACGAATTTGAACATTTCATGTACGTCCTACTGCCGAACTGCTATCTTACCCACCAACTCAAACATTATACAGGTGAAGTGTGCACCCTAGCTCAAATGGCTACAACGAAATAAAAATTTAATAAAAATGTGTTATCCTATTCACCAAGGTCATTCATGTGTTAAATGCTACATTAGTGTACAATTTATGTTTGGAGGTTGTTGGTGTTGTGGTCTTCAGTCCTGAGACTGGTTTGATGCAGCTCTCCATGCTACTCTATCCTGTGCAAGCCTCTTCATCTCCCAGTACCTACTGCAACCTACATCCTTCTGCATCTGCTTAGTGTATTCATCTCTTGGTCTCCCTCTACGATTTTTACCCTCCACGCTGCCCTCCAATACTAAATTGGTGATCCCTTGATGCCTCAGAACATGTCCTACCAACTGATCCCTTCTTCTAGTCAAGTTGTGCCACAAACTTCTCTTCTCCCCAATCCTATTCAATACCTCCTCATTAGTTACGTGATCTACCCATCTAATCTTCAGCATTCTTCTGTAACACCACATTTCAAAACCTTCTATTCTCTTCTTGTCTAAACTATTTATCGTCCATGTTTCACTTTCATACATGGCTACACTCCATACAAATACTTTCAGAAACGACTTCCTGACACTTAAATCTATAATCAATGTTAACAAATTTCTCTTCTTCAGATACGCTTTCCTTGCCATTGCCTGTCTACATTTTATATCCTCTCTACTTCGACCATCATCAGTTATTTTGCTCCCCAAATAGCAAAACTCCTTTACTGCTTAAAGTGTCTCATTTCCTAATCTAATTACCTCAGCATCACCTGATTTAATTAGATTACATTCCATTATCCTAGTTCTGCTTTTGTTTATGTTCATCTTATATCCTCCTTTCAAGACACTGTTAACGAAACATATTATAGACGCACCTGCTACTAAACAAATAATACCGTCTAACAGAAAGTTATCACTAGTGAATTCCAGGTACACTATTGAATCGAAAATATACAGACATGCTTATGTAATGCAGAACTGATCACTTGATGTAACGGGAGGCGGACCCGCAAGTATAAAAGAGGGCGGGGAATGTTGTTTTGTCAGAGAATCAGTAACAGCAGAATGGGCCGGTTATTAGAGCTCAGTGACTTTGATCGTGAACGAGTCATTGGATGTCACCTGAGGAACAACCATCAAGGACATTATTCAACCCTTCTAAACCTTCCCAGGTCGACTGTCGGTAATCTGATGGTGAAATGGAAATGCGAAGGAACAACCACAGCTAAACGAGGATCAAGCAGACCACCTGTAGGGACGGACAGGGACCGTCGAACATTCAGAGGGTGGTTGTAAAAATCTCATGTCGTCAGCGAAAGGGATCAATTGGCGATTTCAAAACACTAACTGCACTCCTGCTAGCAGAATGACTGAGCGTAAGGAGTCAAAAAGAGTGAGGTGCAGTGATCGGCAACTCCTGATAAGCCAGAAATTTCTTAAGTCAAGCGATTAAGCAACGCTTGAGATGGCGTACAGAGCTGCGCCTCTGGACAGTGAATGCTTGAAAATGAGTGATTTGGAGTAATGAATCATGCTATACGCTGTCACAACTCAATGAAAGAGAGTGGGTTTAGCGAATGCTATGAGGACGTTACCCGCAGTGCCAGCAGTGAAGTAGTGGTACCGTATGGGGTTGTTTTTCGTTGTTAGGTAGTGCTCATGGTGTTGCACAGTAGCGAAGACGAACGAGTGCTCATACAGTAGTGGAAATTAGTATGAAGGCAGGGTTCCTACGAAAGTAGTAGTACAATGTCTAAAGCATACATGTAATGAATTTGTTATGACAGTAGTAGATACAGATCAGACATAAGCAATTATGGCTGAATTACGTTGTTTCATACTTAACACGAGTAACAAAATAGTGAGTTGCATTTCCTTGATGGAAATTGGTATAAAGGCACTCAGTGTCTTGCTGTGTTACTGTATTCTTGGTACTTTGTCCAACCTCCCTTCTTCCTTATTACCTCAACAATTCTCTTTAGCACTGATTTTGTTACGACTTGTAGTTCTTGCAGTGGAATTGTCACCCACTCTTCTCGTATCGCTATTTCAGTGTACATACGACGTCGAATTACCTTCCATTGCAATAAACATGCCTTGCCAGTATTCCTCGAATGTTTTCCATTGGGTTCAAATCCAGCCTACGAGCAGAACAGGGCAAGACATCGACATTTTTATCTTAAAAAACTTTTTTGTCGTAGCAGAAACATGCGCCGATGCATTATCTTGCTGAAGCATTAGACCTTTCGTCCTCTAGGTCCTCCTCATACATCCTAATCTATTCTGCCTTTAGTATCTCAGGGTACATGTTACATTTAATTCTAGTGTTCAGACAAGCAATGAGTGATTTATGCTTGGCGCAGAAGGATGTTTAAATAATCACTTCCACCACCAAAATTTCAGCTTTTCTTACCTGCTGCTCTGTTCTCTGATAATGCCAATAATACTGAACTCCGTCTGTCCCCTCTAAATTTAAATCATTCCCATCACTGAAGATCACTTTATCCCATTCCGAAGTCTATGGCATATGTTTTTCAATAAACTCCAATCTGGTCAGTTTATATTTGGGTGTTACAACATGTTACTACAGTAGTTTGTTGAATGCGAGATGTCTGTCATGAGACCAATTCCGTCGTACGCTTGTGGCAGTTACCGGCGACTGTAAACCAATAACAAATTGAGAAGAATAACTGTTCGTGGCCCTTACTTTGCCTCAGGTGACTTATCAGTCGCAGTATTCCAAGGGTTAACTTCTTGGCGATTTGACGATCAAATTTCTTCGTGACACAGCGATTTTTACTTATCATATGATAACTGTTTCCTGCGTGGCGCTATCAGAATCGTGATTTATGTACACAACACGCACTGCCACTAATGGCGTGCGTTTCCTTTCTGCAGTGAAGGCCCGTATACACAAACTGACGCCGCACAGAGCGAACTGCCCTTTATACCGAGTTCCACCCTCTGTCACCTGAATCGTTTATGTCTTTTTATACAGGGTGTTACAAAAAGGTACGGCCAAACTTTCAGGAAACATTCCTCACACACAAAGAAAGAAAATATGATATGTGGACATGTGTCCGGAAACGCTTACTGTCCATGTTAAAGCTCATTTTATTACTTCTCTTCAAATCACATTAATCAGGGAATGGAAACACACAGCAACAGAACGTACCAGCGTGACTTCAAACACTTTTACAGGAAATGTTCAAAATGTCCTCCGTTAGCGAGGATACATGCATCCACCCTCCGTCGCATGGAATCCCTGATGCGCTGTTGCAGCCCAGGAGAATGGCGTATTGTATCACAGCCGTCCAGAAGTGTACCCGTGGAGGCCAATCAGCTGCTGATAGTGCCTGAACACGCTGTACATGGTACGGAAGCAACTGGTTCTCCCGTAGCACTCTCCATACAGTGACGTGGTCAACGTTAGCTTGTACAGCAGCAACTTCTCTGACGCTGACATTAGGGTTATCGTCAACTGCACGAAGAATTGCCTCGTCCATTGCAGGTGTCCTCGCCGTTCTAGGTCTTCCCCAGTCGCGAGTCATAGGCTGGAATGTTCCGTGCTCCCTAAGACGCCGATCAATTGCTTCGAACGTCTTCCTGTCGGGACACCTTCGTTCTGGAAATCTGTCTCGATACAAACGGACCGCGCCACGGCTATTGCCCCGTGCTAATTCTTACATCAAATGGGCATGTGCCAACTCCGCATTTGTAAACATTGCACTAACTGCAAAACCACGTTCGTGATGAACACTAACCTGTTGATGCTAGTACTGTAGAGCAGTGAGTCGCATGTGAACATAAGCACCGAAGTCAACATTACCTTCCTTGAATTGGGCCAACTGGCGGTGAATCGAGGAAGTACAGTACATACTGACGAAACTAAAATGAGCTCTAACATGGAAATTAAGCGTTTCCGGACACATGTCCACATAACATCTTTTCTTCATTTGTGTGTGAGGAATGTTTCCTGAAAGTTTGGCCGTACCTTTTTGTAACACCCTGTATACTGCACTACTGACATAACATGGGATACCGTCTGACTACGCATGTTCGTAAACTGGATCTCATATTACACTATTCGAAACAACGACTTAATTTTCCTACAAATAAGCATGCCTTTAACACTGATTCCCACTACTATAGCTCTTACTGCATGCGTTAGGGCCCATTTTTCTGGTTATGTTTGATTTGTTTTGGTCCACACTTCCACCTCTCGAAGTACGGAAAACCTTTTAACATCCCGCATAAAGTGTGAAAACGTATCAGCTCTTCTCCACCCTCGTGTAAACGCGTCGTTCAAAACCAGATTTTTCTAATAGTATACTGTGGTGACTAGCTGTGCGTTAGGATCCTGAAACCGTGACGTCTCTGTATTTGGTGGAACAAAGCTGTAAATCTTAGGCTTGAATAGTGCATTGGTCCAGAACCCTAAGTGCAAACTACTGGGTCTGGCACGCAATCGATCAATTCGTCAGTTTCGGACTGGATTCGCGGCCTTTACCACTGGCACTGAATATTTAATTCTTTGCCATGGTCTTGCGAGAGTATTATGTAACGCTGGAAATATAGCTGGTGGGCCTGAATGTGTAAGCAGAAACTTGAGCCGTAGGTTTGACCTTGAGGGGCAGCAGGAGCTACCTGCCAAGGCCGCCTCGCAATTACCTTGATCACAGACAGATCGCGTCACCGTCGCAGTCTCCACACCTACATCGCTTGCATGTGCCAACAATAACTGTACTCCGCGAGAAATAACAGTTCTCCATCATTCACCTTTTATTTTCCAACGTGGAGATATTTCCATTACTTTAAGATCACACTGTGCTACTTCTCGTCGGTTTAAAAGCCCAGCAAAGCAACAGCTCTTTAACGTACACGAACACTAAGCATTCGTTTCTCTGCACTGGTGAACAGGCGAAAACTTATTACGTTGCTATGATACATCGTTGACTCAACATCTGTGATCGTTAATACAGATTGAGAAAGCATTTTGTACGGCACTCACAATCTTAAGCGTTTTGGTCGTAATACCCAGAACGAAACCATAGGTTGTGTGTTCTTCATGCAGGGAAATACTTTTTCAAAAGAAGTCCTCTACACACAGCAGCATTGTCCCCGCTTTCCTTATGTCAACCACGCTTTACCTTACATGGACGATCACATTTTCCATACATTATTGTCCTATGTGGGCATAGCTTGACCCCATAATGAGCTGTTAAATACAATTATAAAACCTTTTTCTGCTTCAGCTATTTCTCACAGATTAATTTCGATCCGCCGTCAGATGATGAAATGTGCTGTTACTGCTCAGCCCCATCTAAATGGTTCAAAACTGTTTCGTGATACATGCTTAGTTCCTTACGCGTATCTGCTGAAATGTCAACGTTGGAGTGCAGGATGACTGTTTCTGTTCGAACTACTGTTAGCCGAATTCGATCATCACGGTGTATACGGGAGCGATATTTAGCGGACTGGGAAACATTCAAACCATTTAGCACCACAATTACTCTTACTTGAGGAAACATGTTTCCGCGATACATTTGGCGTTTTGTCATGAATATCTGGGAATTGTAATGTATCGACATTTTAGTGGCAGTCTTGTGCAGGGCAAACTAGCTGATCATTTATAATGTCCCTTGCATACGACCGATGTCTTCAGTCAGTCAAATGCGATACACGTTTTGTAGGTACTTATGTTACACATACACAGCAATCTGACACTATTATTCCTGTAAATTTAGGCCTTTCATTTATCTATGCTGTAGTGAGCGTTCCGCTTAATATGATTATACAGTGTCATTCCTATGTGCCTGCGTTACGTGACTAATTGTGCTTTATTAATCGTACGTACTGAATTTTTATGTTTTTACTATTACACTGCTCTGCAAAATTGAAGAACGAGACAGATAAAGTAACATTAACTTCATGGTGGGAAAAAACGAAAGTGTGGGAGCATGTTTCTAAGAGGCTTCTCAGTCGCGCACAGAAAAAAGCTGGGTGTCATAGGCATGTAGTCAGCGGGACTGTAGCCCCCCCTCCCTCCCACACTAACACGAGTAACTTCAGAGGACGTTGAAGAACGTGCTTTAATCAGCGAATACTTAGGGTGCATTGTGGTGGTGGCCTCCATTTCAACATGGCTCGAAGCATTTCGAGGGTCAGAATCATCGGGAAACAGGAAAAAGAAACGACTGTCAAGAGTGTAGCCGAGGAGTTAGGTATTGCTCCAAGCATTGTTTCGCGTACATGAGTTGCATTCTGAACCACTGGTACTGCTGCGTGAAGGAAAGTAAGTGGTGGACCACGGTCAACTACAACAGCAGATGATAGCGCAACAGTTAAGAAGGGACCCACGCCAAATAGTGATGTAATTGTAATCACAGTTAACAAGACTACATGGCGCGCAATGTCACGGTCCGTAGCTGCACGGCGACTACATACGGACGGCCTATTTGTCCGACGATCTGTACGTTGTGTTCCCATGACAACAGCACATCGGCGGCACCGCTTGCGATGATTCCAAGAACATAGGGACTGGACAAGTGAGGATTTAGACTATATGCTCTCCTCGGATGATAGATTCAGTCTGAGTAATGATTTTGGAAGCTACGCCCATATGGTGAGAGGTTAGAACACGTAATGCACCCAGGAACATTATCGAACAGTATCGTTTTGGTGCTCCAGGTCATGTTGTGTGGGGAGGCATAATGTTGCATGGACGTACTGATCTCCAAATCATTGAACACAGAACACTCACCGGTCAACGTTACTGTGAAACTGTACTTCGCCATGTGCACGTTTTCAGAGGCGTATTCAGTCCTGACTTCATTTTTATGGATGACAATGAACGACCGCACCTCACAGTGCAGGTGGAGAAGCTCTTGGAACAAGAATCGTTCAGCGAATGAAATAGGCCCCTGTTCCTTCGATCTGAATCCCATGTAGCACGTACGAATTTCTTTGGAGAGACGTCTTGCAGCACATCGACATGCACGAACGACCATGCAGTTTTCGACGACGCTTCTGAAAGAATGGAACGACAAGAATTCATTACCAACTTGTGGTCCTGATGGGATTACGTTGCAGAGCGTGCGCTGCCGTCCGTGGTGATCAGACACCCTATGAAATCTATATCCAGCCTTTTATTATGTCTGGGGGACCATCACCAATCACGAAGGCTTCAGTGTAATCATTGTGATTGAATGAAAGTGTCATTCCTACATCTACAGCTACATTTACATCCACACTCCGCAAGCCACCTGACGGTGTGTGGCGGAGGGTACCTTGAGTACCTCTATCTGTTCTCTCCTCTATTCCAGACTCGTGTTGTTCGTGGAAAGAAAGACTGTCGGTATGCCTCTGTGTGGGCTCTAATCTCTCTGATTTTATCCTCATGGTCTCTTCGCGAGATATACGTAGGAGGGAACAATATACTGCTTGACTCCTCGGTGAAGGTATGTTCTCGAAACTTCAACAAAAGCCCGTACCGAGCTACTGAGCGTCTCTCTTGCAGAGAGTTCCACTGGAGGTTATCTATCATCTCCGTTACGCTTTCGCGATTACCAAATGATCCTGTAACGAAGCGCGCTGCTCTCCGTTGGATCTTCTCTATTTCTTCTGTCAACCCTATCTGCTACGGATCCCACACTGATGAGCAGTATTCAAGCAGTGGGTGAACAAGTGTACTGTAACCCACTTCCTTTGTTTTCGGACTGCATTTCCTTAGGATTCTCCCAAAGAATCAGTCTGGCATCTGCTTTTCTGACTATTAATTTTATATGGTCATTCCATTTTAAGTCACTTCTAATGCCTACTCCCAGATAATGTATGGAATTAACTGCTTCCAGTTGCTGACCTGCTATACTGTAGACAAATGATAAAGGATCTTACTTCCTATGTATTCGCAGTACATTAGACTTGTCTACATCGAGATTCTGTTGCCATTCCCTGCACCATGCGTCAATTCGTTGCAGATCCTCCCGCATTTCATTACAATTTTCCATTGTTACAACCTCTCGATATACTACAGCATTATCGGCAAAAAGCCTCAGTGAACTTCCGATGCTATCCACAAGGTCATATATATATATATATATATATATATATATATATATATATATATATATATAATTAATTCTGAATAGCAACGGTCCTACGATACTACCCTGTGGCACACCTGAGATCACTCTTACTTCGGAAGACTTCTCTCCATTGAGAATGACATGCTGCGTTCTGTTATCTAGGAACTCTTCAATCCAATCACACAACTGGCCTGATAGTCCATATGCTCTTACTTTGCTCATTAAACGACTATGGGGAACTGTACCAAACGCCTCGCGGAAGTCAAGAAACACGGCATCTACGTGGGAACCCGTGTCTATGGCCCTCTGAGTCTCGTGGACGAATAGCGCGAGCTGGGTTTCATTCCTATCCGTCTTTCTTTCAATTCCCTTCTGTACTATACTGCACAAGTTCTTTCCATGTATGCTCTGTCATTATCATTATACAACTTCGCCATGGATAACAGTAGATCTGAGGGAAGTTTGATACTGAAGATAGTATCTGCAGTGTCAGCATTTTATTAACATTACCGATATCACACTTCCATGGGGCACAGCCGAAATTGCTTCCTTGTCTGTACACGAATTTTCATCCTGAACAGCTTCCGAGTTCTGTCTCTAGAATAATTCTCTGCACTTACAGAACTAGCTGAACACTGTTTCAGTATGGAAACACACCGGACAAAAGGTGATTCACCCCAGGAGACATGACTAATTACGTGTAACTCCGCTTCTTAAACGGTAAAGACTTCAATTCGGCGAGAAACGTAGTCCACAATATCCTTCAGGGACGCTATTTACATCTGAACCCGTTCCTTGATCACCATCCCGATGAGTCATCAAATTTTGGGAATTTTTATTGTGTGTCTCACCCGTTATTCCAAACAATCGGCCGCGATGGTCTCGCGGTTCTAGGCGCGCAGTCCGGAACCGTGCGACTGCTACGGTCGCAGGTTCGAATCCTGCCTTGGGCATGGATGTGTGTGATGTTCTTAGGTTGGTTAGGTTTAAGTAGTTCTAAGTTCTAGGGGACTGATGACCACAGATGTTAAGTCCCATAGTGCTCAGAGCCATTTGAACCATTTTAGCCATCCAAACAATCCAAGACATTTTCCGTGGGATTAAGATCCCATCGTTTAGAGGGGCCACACGTTGTGCAATCGGGTGCCTGCATTCTTGAAGCCAGGAACGTTTACGTACAGCCCTGTCAAGACTGCTTTCGTCATCGTAGAAGACAGGAGAGCTACAGCATACCGATCAATTGCATGTAGGAAAAAGGGCAACAACTGGCCACCGACAGTATTGAAGTAAACATCCAGGCTCATATTCACGGTAGCCTGAGAGATTAATTAATGGTACGAGAAACACGCCTAAATTATCACAGAACCACCTCCAGCATGAACTACACGCTCCACGAACTACGGGTTGAACACCATTTGGCCGTTGGTGCACTGTATGCCTTGCCCCACTTGCAAAGTGGCAAAATCGCCGCACTTCGTACCACATTACATGTCTCAATTTACCTCCCGTCCAGCTTCAGTATTGTGTGACCCCTTGAAAAGTTGTAGCTTTATGTGCTGGTGTGAGCAGTGATCGCCGACCGCGGTGGCCACGTGGTTCTAGGCGCTGCAGTCCGGAACCGCGTGACTGCTATGGTTGGAGGTTCGAATCCTGCCTCGGGCATGGATGTATGTGATGCCCTTAGGTTAGTTAGGTTTAAGTAGTTCTAAGTTCTAGAGGACTGATGACCTCAGATGTTAAGTCCCATAGTGCTCAGAGCCATTTGTACCATTTTTTTGAGCAGCGATCTTTTGCACGGCATCTGACACAAAAGGTCTGTTGTATGCAGTTTTCTTCTCAGAGCTCGCTCGGAAACTCATTAGATGGACATTGCATTTCCTGTCTTGTTTTGGCTCGACAGCCATCGACAAGGCTTGACAGCTGTATTATCCGTTCGATGTCAGAGAAAATCTTTATGACCACTGTTATCAAGCCGGATTACATGGCTGCGAGTGGTAAGCTTTTCCTTGTACACCTGGTGGGCAGTCCACGTTGATACGCCATCTTCATTCACAATGTCGTCACGAGAACGTCAAAACACGATAGCTCCTTTTTGCCAGATCTGTATGTCTACCACTCTTAGTGTTCTGATTCAGTGCACCCTACTGAAATTCCCTGCACGAACCAACCTCGGCTGTGGAGCTTAGTATTTTAACAGTTCTACACCGTCTACTGCACTCCGAAGCGGTCAGTGTGCTGGTGAATGGAATGACTAATACGTCGTACGACAATATTTTCTTTAAGAATGTCTACAGTTATTGACTTTAAACATTTCCTTGAAAGGCCAGGGGCCTATAAACGAAAGGATAACATAGCACACGTGTATATGGTGTCCAGGCTAGGGGTATAAACAAACAAATTCTTATAACGAAAGACCTCCACATTTTATGTAGTTAAGTAAATACGCACTGGATAGTGGTTCTCACCATTATAGAAACAGCACCGAACCTTACGGCGCAACGCCCACATTCGCACACTGTGCAGCAGGCGGACGTACTTCTGACAGTCAACAAGTGGACGCCGCAACGAAAGGTGCAGTGTGCGCTATGGACACCAGAGTTACGATCTGTTGCTTACGTTTAGGGGCGTGCAAGAAGAGAATCCTTCCACAAGTAAATCCATTTATCAGCGGGACATATTCTTCGTGAAATGCGAAGACTGACTTCAAATGTTGGAAAACATCCTAAATCGCACGGGAATGAAGAGACCGTGGAACCAGTGCGCAAAGCATTTGCTGGAAGCCCACGTGAATCCGTTGCACAAGCTAGTAGGGAACTAGCTGCTCCCAGTCGACTGTGCACGACATTGTACCAATCGTCTCCGATTCCGTGATTACAAACTAAAACTTTTGCATCACATTAAACCTGAAGATCACCCCAGACTATCTGATTTTGCTGTTCAGTAATGAATCTACTTTCCTCGTCTGTGGCAAAGTTAACAGACAGAACTGTCGAAAATGGGAAAAAGAGACATCAGAAGGAGTGACAGCACGGAAGGGACACACCAAAAGTTAATATGTGGTTATGATTCATAAACCTGGTGTGACTGGTCCACTTTTTATGCAGTCTGCAGTTACAGAGCACACGTATCTCGACATGTTGGCATACTATGCAGTTCCACAGATGCATCCCGACGTTGGTTTGTAACAAGAAGGTGGCTCATCCCACTATGATGAGGATGTTATTAGATTTCTCCAGGAGTAGTTTTCTGAGAGTTGGATCCGGAGGTGGGGGCTCACATTACCTGGCCCCTCGGCCTCCCGATATGACTCCGCTGAATTCCATTGCATGAGGGTTCATAAAGGACATTATTTAAAGAACTAAGGTTCGAGATCTCATATATTTGAGTCAACGGATCTACGCCGCAGTAGATGGCATAATACCCGTCACGCATGTGCATGGGAAAAAGTGTAGTGCCGTTTCGGTATCCGTCGAGCTACAAACTATGCCCACATTTAACTGTACCGACATACATGTATCGAGCGAGGTGGCGCAGTGGCTAGCAAACTGGACTCTCATTCGGCAGAACGACGATTCAAACCCGCGTCCGGCCATCCTGTTTTAGGTTTTCCTTGATTTCTCTAAATCGCTACAGGCAAATGCTGGGATGGTTCCTTTCAAAGGGCACGGCCAATTTCCTTCCCCATCCTTCCCACATCCGATGGGACCGATGACCTTGCTGTTTGGTCCTCTTCCCCAACCAACCAACATGCATAGAAATGTTTGAGCTCCTGTGTACAATGTTGGGCAAAAGTTATAAACCATAATAGCTACTGCAATATAAACAAATATTTTTGTATACTTCTAGCGCGGGCCGGCCGGAGTTGCCGAGCTGTTCTAGGCACTACAGTCTGGAACCATGCTACTGCTACGGTCGTAGGTTCGAATCCTGCCTCGGGCATGGATGTGTGTGATGTCCTTAGGTTAGTTAGGTTTAAGTAGTTCTAAGTTCTAGGGGACTGATGACCACAGCAGTTAAGTCCCATAGTGCTCAGAGCCATTTGAACCATCCTTATCTTTCTTTAAACAAAAGCAGACCAAGCGAGGTGGCTCAGTGGTTGGCACATTGGACTCGCAATAGGGAGGACGACGGTTTAAACCCGCGTCCGGCCATCATGATTTAAGTTTTCCGTGATTTCCCTCAATCGCTTCAGACAACTGCCGGGATGATTCCTTTGAAAGGGCACGGCCAACTTCCTTTCCTAATCTAATGGGACAGATGACCTCGCTGTTTGGTCCCCTCTCCCGAATCAACCAACCAACCAACCAACAAAAGCAGTGAAGATAAACTGAAAATGTAAAAAGAAAAATAACATTAAGTAATAGTGTCTTATAGGCGGGGGGGGGGAGGGGGGGGGGAAGAAAATAGCTGTTTTTATTTAAAATCAAAGTTATTTATTAAACCAATAATCCTTCAACCGTACAAAACAAACAATAAATAATGTACAAAATAACTAGGACGGCGATAGGCCTAATTAGTATTAATTATATTGTACTATAGCATATGAAATTACTCTGGGAAATTCTAACACTGGACTGTTTTGGAGTTTTAATATCGCGTATCACTTCATCAAAATAGCGAGTCCCATAGTGCTCAGAGACATTTTTCTAGCCCGGACACACCGTAAATTGGGATTGCGTGTGAAGAGCGCTGGTTGGGTTTCGCTGTTTCCTGGATCCTTCAAGGTTGCTCTCTTTTATCGCTAGGAGACCGTTACATTTGAACTGTGGTTTTATTCAAGAGGAGAGAGTTGAATGTTGGACAGAGTGGCCCGCGCAGTGCGAGTGATGTGGCGCGGGCCGAGCACGCGCTGCCCGACAGCGGCAGGAATGCCGCGGCGTGGAGGACGCGCCAGCTGGAGCGCGCTTCCTGCTATACGTGTGCACACAGCACACACACTCCACGAGACACGATCGTTCACTTGACACACAAGTGGGCGCCCACTGATATGAAATAGAGAAATGTGAAAGGAGGGAATGGACGGAAATTCGTAACTTCCAGTCGCACAAGGCATTGTGGTAAAGCAATGGCGAAAGCTGAAAATTTGTGCCGGGCCGGGACGCGAACCAGAGCTTAGCGATTCTCACGAGCGGTTACCGTAACCACTCCGGGCATCCGCACACGGTCCCTGAGCAAGGAAAACTTACTGCACGCTGCAATGCTCGTCCATTCTACATGTACATGGATACTTTGCAAATCACGTTTAAGTGCCTGGCAGAGGGTTCATCGAACCACCTTCACAATTCTCTATTATTCCAATCTCGTATAGCGCGCGGAAAGAATGAACACCTATATCTTTCCGTACGAGCTCTGATTTCGTTATTTTATCGCGGTGATCGTTCCTCCCTATGTAGGTCTGTGTCAACAAAATATTTTCGCATTCAGAGAAGGAATTTGGTGATTGGAATTTCGTGAGAAGGTTACGTCGCAACGAAAAACCCCTTTCTTTTAATGATGTCCAGCCCAAATCCTGTATCATATCTGTGACACTCTCTCCCATATTTCGCGATAATACAAAACGTGCTGCCTTTCTTTAAACTTTTTCGATGTACTCCGTTACTCCTATCTGGTAAGGATCCCACACCGCGCAGCAGTATTCTAAAAGATGAAGGAGAAGCGTACTGTAGGCAGTCTCCTTAGTAGGTCTGTTACATTTTCTAAGTGTCTTGCCAATAAAACGCAGTCTTTGGTTAGCCTTCCCCACAACATTTTCTATTTGTTTCTTCAAAAAATGGCTCTGAGCACTATGGAACTTAAAAATGTGTGTGAAATCTTATGGGACTTAACTGCTAAGGTCATCAATCCCTAAGCTTACACACTACTTAACCTAAATTATCCTAAGGACAAACACACACACCCATACCCGAGGGAGGAATCCGACCTCCGCCGGGATTAGCCGCACAGTCCATGACTGCAGCGCCCTAGACCGCGCGGCGGAACTTAACATCTGAGGCCATCAGTCCCCTAGAACTTAGAACTACTTAAACCTAACTAACCTAAGGACATTACACACATCCGTGCCCGAGGCAGGATTCGAACCGGCGACCGTAGCGGTCGCGTGGTTCCAGACTGAAGCGCCTAGAAACGCTCGGTCACACCGGCCGGCTATGTGTTCCTTCCAATTTAAGTTGTTCGTATTTGTAATACCTAGGTATTTAGTTGAATTTACGGCTTTTAGATTAGACTGATTTGTCGTGTAACCGAAGTTTAATGAGTTTCTTTTAGCACTCATGTGGATGACCTAGGGTCAATTGCCACTGCCACTTTTCGCACCGTTCAGATATCTTTTCAATATCGTTTTGCAATTTGTTTTGATCTTCTGATGACTATTAGTCGATAAACGACTGCGTCATCTGCAAACAACCGAAGACGGCTGCTCAGACTGTCTCCCAAATCGTTTATATGGGTAAGGACCAGCAAAGGGCCTTTAACACTACCTTGGGGAACGCGAGGAATCACTTCTGTTTTACTCGATGACTTTCCGTTACTTACTACGAACTGTGACCCCTCTGGATTTGTGATTTCCTGTCAGTCACATAACTGATACGATATTCCATAAGCACGCAATTTCACTACGAGCCGCTTGTGTGGTACAGTGTCAAAAGCCTTCCGAAAATCCAGAAATACGGAATCGAACTGAAATCTCTTGTCAATATCACTCAATACTTCATGCGAATAAAGAGCTAATTAAACCCATGTTGACTGTGTGTCAATAGACCGTTTTCTTCCATTAACCCCCTGCTCGCAAATTATTGAGTCCCGTAGAAACTCCGACAGTATTAGTGCAGTCGTACTAAAACAAACGTCAAGGAGCCATCGCGCTTACAGAAATGTGAAAATGGCGATTCTTATTAACGTTTAAAAACACCCGAAACGACGTAGAAGCTGCTGCTACAAGTTATCTATCTAAAAGGCAGTGTCCCGACTGACTGCCTAACCCATCATCGCCCAGGCCAAACCACTAAAGAGTAGAAACTTTAAATTTGCAGAGAACGTCGTATAAAAATGGATTCTTCGATATTCCATCCCTAAGGGGTGAAATAGTAGATGACAGGTTTTTTGAAAGTATGTCGCTGCTAACGCAAGTTTGAAAATGGACCTACGGAAATTGGCATTTGTTTTTTCGATAAGGAGTAAAGTAGTACGCGTTCCAGCATTTTTGGAAATTTAAGCAATATAGAGTAAAATAATGGGTAATTTTTTTTAATAAATTGAAGAACTACTAAGGTGTTTTCAATGCTACCTCTCTGAGAATTGTTATTTGACTTCTCGTTTACAAATGAAAAAGTTAGGTGTTTCAGAGTTTTTAGAAATTCAGTCCATAAGGGGGCGAAATATGGGGTGAAAAGTTTTATGAAAATATTTAATTGTTAAAGCATTTTAAAGTTAAATCTATGAAAACTGATATTTGGCTACTAAGTTAGAAAAGAAATGATACTTGTTTCACTGTTTCTGGAAAATGGCTCTGAGCAGTATGCGACTTAACTTCTCAGGTCATCAGTCGCCTAGAACTTAGAACTAATTAAACCTAACTAACCTAAGGACATCACACACATCCATGCCCGAGGCAGGATTCGAACCTGCGACCGTAGCGGTCGCCCGGCTCCAGACTGCAGCGCCCAGAACCGCACGGCCACTCCGGCCGGCACTGTTTCTGGAAATTCAACCCCCAAGCAGATGAAATAAGGGATGAAAGTCTTTAAGAAAATATTTCGTTATATTAAAATTTTTTAAACTCAGTCTAGTAAGTTGGTATTTCACTTTTCGGTTAGATAATGAAATTTGTGTCATGGGGCGAAAGTTTCTACGGAACTATCACCAGAAGAACGCAAAAGGTGTGAGTAGCGAAAACCTTTGATTCCAGCTACAAAAGCAGCTTTTTGGTTGCAAGTACATTCGGAAAAGACCATGTTTCTATGGTCTTAATTAGCGTGAAATGTTTAGGGGATGTTGCACTTACTAAACAACAAAACAATTCGATTAAATAAAAACAAAATATGCAGACCATATAGTCTACACGAGCGAGGCAGAGGGCGCTAAGCTAGTTTCATATGAGACATGGGACCACAAACGTCGGGAAATACCCCAAAAGTGAATGAGAGATGTTGAACACGTGACATTAGACGACGTACCTTGCCGCACCTGCAGCGATTGAGGTTGTCAACCCTACACATTATTGCCCTACTGTCCATATTCTGAACATCTTTTGTAAATGTGAACTGTTGTAAACGTAGAAGTTACAGAATTACTGTCTTCGCTTTAATCAAGGAAAGGCTTATTTTTGTATTTCTTTCCTTTTGTCCCTTTTTGTTTACAGGCATTAGTCAGTAATGAAAACGGTGGTCACTTACTGGTAACGACGAAATTCTGTAGCTTATCGTTATTTTCCTGTGACGGAATATTATAGATTTTGTTGTACGGTACTTCGCAGTAAACCAGCGGAGACGGCGAGACGGGCAAATAAAATAAGGGATCCCACCTTGATTTACACACACAACTGTAACGCACTGAAAAAAATTCTACTTGCCATACGCAAGACTCGAACTCGTGAGTTACATGCGCTTAGAAAGTCGCGCAGGTAAGCGCGGGTCCACACTGACGCGAATACTTGAATTGGGATGATCCAGTGAGACAGACCGATAGGCTCAACCGCTGCACTTTCGGCACCGTACCTCACCTGGCAAAGTCAAATGTTCATTTGTCGTCCACTTTCGGGGTATTTTCCAACATTTGCGACTCCATTTGTTTTACATTAAGCTACTTGTCTCAGAGTCATCTACGTCGCGGCAAAGTGGATTTTGGACTTTTCACCTGCCAAGAAGTTTACTAACAGCGTGGACTTAGATGCAGGTTGAAAGACTCATTCTGAAACTACTCCCTAGGCCGAGGCTACGCTATCTCTACGCATATCCACTCTTCCGCGAGACCTATCGCCTAAGGTGTTCAGAAAACTTCTGGTAAGTTCGGAAAGTAGGGAAGAGGTGCCGGTGCCAGCTGAAGCAACGCAGTGAGGACGGGTGGAAATTTGAGCCTGGATAGCTCCGTCTGGAAGAGCACTGTCTGCGCTCTGCAAGCGCCCGGGTTCGTGGCCCGGTCCGGCACACAATTTTAAACTGCCAGGAAGTCTTACACACACCCCTCATTCAATGAGTCCCGCCCAACATTTGCATCCCTAATAATTCGCAAACTTAAATGAAATAACGAAAAATGGCTTTCGGTAATTGACTGTATACGAGGATAAAAGGATTTTGCTTCTTCCATTCACCAGTATCTATCTACGTATCTATCAGAAATTTTCAGTAAGCATCTCTCAATTGCTTGCAGTAAAATCACTTTTGGAATGGTTCATTAAAAATTTATGTCTCATTGGCATATATCAAACATTTAACTAATACTGATAGTTAAGTTTCCGGCTCAAACAGAAAGCTTAGTTTTGAAAAACAATTTAGTTTATCAAAAGCACTCCGAGTCGTTTTAACCCCTCTGAAGCACTTTTCCTGTCTGTCCAATCACAATATTCAACTACCCTAAATACACTCCTGGAAATTGAAATAAGAACACCGTGAAGTCATTGTCCCAGGAAGGGGAAACTTTATTGACACATTCCTGGGGTCAGATACATCACATGATCACACTGACAGAACCACAGGCACATAGACACAGGCAACAGAGCATGCACAATGTCGGCACTAGTACAGTGTATATCCACCTTTCGCAGCAATGCAGGCTGCTATTCTCCCATGGAGACGATCGTAGAGATGCTGGATGTAGTCCTGTGGAACGGCTTGCCATGCCATTTCCACCTGGCGCCTCAGTTGGACCAGCGTTCGTGCTGGACGTGCAGACCGCGTGAGACGACGCTTCATCCAGTCCCAAACATGCTCAATGGGGGACAGATCCGGAGATCTTGCTGGCCAGGGTAGTTGACGTACACCTTCTAGAGCACGTTGGGTGGCACGGGATACATGCGGACGTGCATTGTCCTGTTGGAACAGCAAGTTCCCTTGCCGGTCTAGGAATGGTAGAACGATGGGTTCGATGACGGTTTGGATGTACCGTGCACTATTCAGTGTCCCCTCGACGATCACCAGTAGTGTACGGCCAGTGTAGGAGATCGCTCCCCACACCATGATGCCGGGTGTTGGCCCTGTGTGCCTCGGTCGTATGCAGTCCTGATTGTGGCGCTCACCTGCACGGCGCCAAACACGCATACGACCATCATTGGCACCAAGGCAGAAGCGACTCTCATCGCTGAAGACGACACGTCTCCATTCGTCCCTCCATTCACGCCTGTCGCGACACCACTGGAGGCGGGCTGCACGATGTTGGGGCGTGAGTGGAAGACGGCCTAACGGTGTGCGGGACCGTAGCCCAGCTTCATGGAGACGGTTGCGAATGGTCCTCGCCGATACCCCAGGAGCAACAGTGTCCCTAATTTGCTGGGAAGTGGCGGTGCGGTCCCCTACGGCACTGCGTAGGATCCTACGGTCTTGGCGTGCATCCGTGCGTCGCTGCGGTCCGGTCCCAGGTCGACGGGCACGTGCACCTTCCGCCGACCACTGGCGACAACATCGATGTACTGTGGAGACCTCACGCCCCACATGTTGAGCAATTCGGCGGTACGTCCACCCGGCCTCCCGCATGCCCACTATACGCCCTCGCTCAAAGACTGTCAACTGCACATACGGTTCACGTCCACGCTGTCGCGGCATGCTACCAGTGTTAAAGACTGCGATGGAGCTCCGTATGCCACGGCAAACTGGCTGACACTGACGGCGGCGGTGCACAAATGCTGCGCAGCTAGCGCCATTCGACGGCAAACACCGCGGTTCCTGGTGTGTCCGCTGTGCCGTGCGTGTGATCATTGCTTGTACAGCCCTCTCGCAGTGTCCGGAGCAAGTATGGTGGGTCTGACACACCGGTGTCAATGTGTTCTTTTTTCCATTTCCAGGAGTGTATAAAAACTCTGCTGGTTCTATGACTTAATAATTTATATTATTTTCTTTCCGATATGTTCATTGTACATTTGATTTTATTGTAATCCGTTTTCAATTCTACTTTCAAACTTACCCTACAAACTTCTTGCGTTACTTCACGTTTATCTGCACTAGATGTGACCAGTGTCATCAGCTACACGAAAGAGGTTCAGTTATGTCTCGGTAACGCCTGTTTCTCCTCAGTTTCCCCAGTTCCATGATATGAAAATTTCCTCTACGACTGCCGAGAACAGTGTAGCGAAAGCGAATTGTCGACTTGGTTAAGCTGGGAGAATTTTAGCGAAGAATATCTCGCACACAGCCCTTGTGACCCATTCTCGAGAACTCATCCAGCGTTTGGAATGCTCATCAAGTTTGAATAAAGGAAGACATCAAAGGAACTGAGACGTGAACAATTATATGTTACTGGTCAGCTCGATAAATAACAGTGTATTACGAAAATTCCTCGTGAATTTAAATGGGAATCAGTGCTGGTAATAAGATGTTCTTTTATCGAAACTACGCTTACTATCTGCAAATACCGCAGGATGGGCGCACTACCTCCAGCGCAGTCACAAAGAAAAGTCAACTAAGAAATGCTGAAACTCAATAAAGGTGATACTGACAACACCAACATGTGCGTTTAATTAATTTTGATGTGTTGGCATTGTGTGAGATAGTAACAGATACATTGGTTTCTATTTTACTGTGGAGGTTAGACGTGAACACGACGCAAGAAAATAGAGAAGAGCCATGTGTGATTACGTTCCTTTTCTTAAAACTTAACTCAGTGAAACAAATTTATGACGATTTGTCTAGTACATTGGGTGGTAACTTCCCTTCCTACCCCACTCTCAAGAACTTGGTTGCTGCAGTTAAAACAGGACATTTCAGCACTGAGGACGAAGAGCGTCCTGGAAGGCCAACTGATGGCACAACCACGGAAAGAGTGAACGCTGTTCATTCTGTGATCCTGTATGACCAGGGGATAACTGCTAAAACGGTAGCGGAGGCACTGGACGTATTCTGAGAACGTGTGGATCGTATTATTAGTTAGATTTTTGGACATGAGAATACTCTCAGCCAAGTGAGTTCGAAATGCACACTAAAAGCGTGAACGAGTGGTTGCTTCACAATCCGTTTTGGTCGAATTTCGCCGGGATCCTGTGGGGTTTTTGAATCTTCTTGTCACTATGTATGAAACATCGATACGCACTTACAAACCTGAGACCAAAAGCAATCCAAAGAATCTAAACACAGTGGTTCTTCACGTCCAAAAAAGTTCAAAACACACAGATCAGCAGACAAGTTGCTCACATCCATCTTTTGGGATAAAGATGGTACAGCACTTGCACGCGAAAGGCAAAGGTCCCGAGTTAAGAATCTCGGTACGGCACACAGTTTTAATCTGCCAGGAAGTTTCATATCAGCGTACACTTCGCTGCAGAGTGAAAATCTCATTATGGAATCATACTTATTGACTACTTAAAACACGGTAAAACCATCACGGTAAAGTACTATGTTGAACTTCTCAACCAACTCAAGCAACAACTCTTCTCCGAACGTAGAGAAAAATTTAGACAAGAAATCCCGTTTCTACAAATCAATACCCCTCCTCACAAGGCGGCCACCGCGCAGCCAAAACTGTAAGATCTTATTTTTAAATCCCTAAACATTCACCCTACTCACCTGCCTTGGCCGCCTTGAAACTTACTTGTTCCCAAACCTCAAGAAACATATCAAGGGAAGACGATTTCTGAACACTGTCGTAGCCAGAAAGGCTGCAGATGAGTGGTTAGCAGCACAATTTTTTAAAGTGTGTTAAAGAAGCGGGAACAAAGATGCCATAAATGTGTTGAGTTAGAGGTAGAACATTGTGAGTAAATTTTTCAGATCCATAACACTTTCTTTATAGATCCAATGACTTTTCACCACACCCTCGCATGTACAGGACTTCAACAATAATGCCTGTGTCTTATGTCAATGCTTGAAACTATAAGTAGTGCTTCAGACGTAACATATCCGCCCCTGTTCTCCAAAATATGCGTGTCCTGGATCTTCCTGGTAGGATGAACTGAATGGTGAATGTTACACTGCCTGAATTCTACTCGAAAACGGCGATAGTAAGCTTCAGAACCTCAAATAGGGGGATAGATACAAACTTAGTATACTGGAAGTAGGCTCTTCAAGCAGTCAAAGTATAATCGTTTAAAACCAACAGCATTCAAAAACGAGAACATTATGATGGGAGGTCAGCTACACTGTTATGAACAGGTTTTCAGAGCAGCGTTTCTTGCCGCGGCCGTTAACTATACGTATGTATGTATGTTAACCGGGGACCTAGAAACGACGGAGAGGCTCCGTCCCCGCTGCAGCCGCAGTGGTCCACAACCCCACGACGACTACCGCAGTCCACTTCACCCCTCCGCTGCCCCACACCGAACCCAGGGTTATTGTGCGGTTCGGCCCCCGGTGGACCCCCCAGGGAACGTCTCACACCAAACGAGTGTAACCCCTTTGTTTGCGCAGCAATCGCCGACATAGTGTAACTGAGGCAGAATAAGGGGAACCAGCCCGCATTCGCCGAGGCAGATGGAAAACCGCCTAAAAACCATCCACAGACTGGTCGGTTGACCGCACCTCGACACAAATCCGCCGGGCGGATTCGTGCCGGGGACCAGGCGCTCCTTCCCGCCCGGAAAGCCGTGTGTTAGACCGCACGGCCAACCGGGCGGGCTAACTACACGTAACTTGCAACTGATGCTTCATCACGTCAACGATCTCTATGAAAAAAAAAAATCCTGGCAGATCGGAACTGTGTGCCGGACAGAGATTTTCACCTGGCCGTTTGTCTAATGTGGGCAAATGCTGTATCGACTGCGCTATGTAAGGATGACTCACGACCTGCCCACACAGCTCTACGAGGTGCATTCAAGTTCTAAGGCCTCCGATTTTTTTTCTAATTAATTGCTCACCCGAAATCGATGAAACTGGCGTTATTTCTCGACGTAATCGCCCTGCAGACGTACACATTTTTCACAACACTGACACCATGATTCCATGGCAGCGGCGATGGCTTCTTTAGGAGTCTGTTTTGACCACTGGAAAATCGCTGAGACAATAGCAGCACGGCTGGTGAATGTGCGGCCATGGAGAGTGTCTTTCATTGTTGGAAAAAGCCAAAAGTCCCTAGGTGCCAGGTCAGGTGAGTAGGAAGCATGACGAATCACTTCAAAGTTGTTATCACGAAGAAACTGTTGCGTAACGTTAGCTCGATGTGCGGGTGCGTTGTCTTGGTGAAACAGCACACGCGCAGCCCTTCCCGGACGTTTTTGTTGCAGTGCAGGAAGGAATTTGTTCTTCAAAACATTTTCGTAGGATGCACCTGTTACCGTAGTGCCCTTTGGAACGCAATGGGCAAGGATTACGCCCTCGCTGTCGCAGAACATGGACACCATCATTTTTTCAGCACTGGCGGTTACCCAAAATTTTTTTGGTGGCGGTGAATCTGTGTGCTTCCATTGAGCTGACTGGCGCTTTGTTTTTGGATTGAAAAATGGCATCCACGTCTCATCCATTGTCACAACCGACGAAAAGAAAGTCCCATTCATGCTGTCGTTACAAGTCAATATTGCTTGGCGACATGCCACACGGGCAGCCATGTGGTCATCCGTCAGCATTCGTGGCACCCACCTGGACGACACTTTTCGCATTTTCAGGTCGTCATGCAGGATTGTGTGCACAGAACCCACAGAAATGCCAACTCTGGAGGCGATCTGTTCAACAGTCATTCGGCGATCCCCCAAAACAATTCTCTCCATTTTCTCGATCATGTCGTCAGACCGGCTTGTGCGAGCCCGAGGTTGTTTCGGTTTGTTGTCACACGATTTTCTGCCTTCATTAAACTGTCGCACCCACGAACGCACTTTCGACACGTCCATAACTCCATCACCACATGTCTCTTTCAACTGTTGATGAATTTCAATTGGTTTCACACCACGCAAATTCAGAAAACGAATGATTGCACGCTGTTCAAGTAAGGAAAACGTCGCTCTTTCAAGTATTTAAAACAGTTCTCATTCTCGCCACTGGCGGTAAAATTCCATCTGCCGTACGGTGCTGCCATCTCTGGGACGTATTGACAATGAACGCGGCCTCATTTTAAAACAATGCGCATGTTTCTCTCTCTTTCCAGTCTGGATAAAAAAAATGGGAGGCCTTAGAACTTGAATGCACCTCGTACTTCCACCGCCTCGAACCTTCCGAACTTCACAGGTTCCAGGTTCGAGTCTCGCTCAGACACATTGTTAATCTGCCAGTAAGTTTCGAATCAGCGCACACTCCGCTGCAGATGTAAATTTATTCTGGAGTCTAAGCGTAGATGGTAAGAATTCATCACCAGTGCCGTGAAGCTTGTGCGACTACGCTCAAAAGATGCTACGGCGCCGCCCGTTCTTCAGATCTGTTGTGCAACACCAGAATATTGCCTTTCCATGCTATGACCGAATGCCACATGGAAGCGTACCACGTCGGCCGGCCACACTGGCTTTATTTAGTCAAATGCTCTTAAGCTGTGATGAAATGTTGTAAGCGATGAAATTACTGCAAATAAACTTTAGAATTACGGGGTACCTACATACAAGACCCCATCTATTCCCAGGAAGCAGAGTAGTGCTTTCTGGATGTAGCGGAACAGAGTGCTTGCAAGCACAGATTTGAGACAGGCTTCTGCAAGTCGTACATTGCGGGACTTTGAAACTACCTCATTTCCTTTAGCCTCGCTAGGAGAGAAGGAACAGTATACTTTGCTCAAAGGCTTGCTGTGCAGTTTCCATTACGGGAAGAACAGCCTGCTCTTTGTGGCGAGTATCTGGGGCTGTTTCAGATGTAGCGCTCTCTGCCAGGGCGCCATCCACTGCGTTGGTGTATGCACGCACGTGCTATTAGCAACGGCATGTTTCACAACTTCCGAATTAATCATTGACCTGGTTGGTTCTCCGGAATCATATTGGGCGGTCCTACGAAATCCACACAGCATGCCTATAGTCGGGAACCATTCTACAGAATATATTAACATCTGGAGCGAAACGATAATGACGACATAACAGTAGGTAAATAGCCACTTGTTAGCTGGTGTTACGCTCCCCCCCCCCCCGTCCCCCCTTTCCTGGCGACAGCAATTTAACAGTTATCATGAACTGGCGTTCGACCCATAGTATCATGCTTTTTAAAACTACAATTGTGTGCCGGATAAAGACTAACAGTAATTTTTCGTCGACTTCAGTCTCGATAGAAACTGTGAACTAGCAGCTGAAATTGGATGAGAACGCGGAAGAAAATCATTCAGACCTTTTTGAAGGACCTACTGATCCGATCTACACATGGCTTTTACACCAATTTTGTACTAATTTCGAATCAGATTGCCATCTAGAGCAGGCGCAGCAGACGTGACGAAGCACATCTGAGCACAAATACGTGGAGAAGTCCCAATAGGTGGCCACTTATTATGCCACAAGAACGCAACTTTACGATACAGGAGTCGTGCAGTTAATACCAAACCGCAAGTCACTGCTTACGACATTCAGTTAGGTGTAAAAAGAAAAAAGCTGCTTCGGAAATGACTCTCCCGACACTGACGCACTGAACAGTGATATGACAGAGCGATACTCCGATTCAAGTAAATGGGAAACAACTCAGTCGTTAAGCAGATAGTGAATTAAAACAACTACTGCCATTTTGTAAGAATAAGAGACAACAGATACAAGAAAAGAGAGATGAGATGACGATCGACCGGAAAGTATCATACTTTCTTAGTATTAAAACTGTGCACCGTGTAGGTACCAACACGAATTTTTTTTTCCAAGGTGCTGTTTCAGTGGTGTCAAATAAACGAAATTCTGTAGAGTTTTTTGTGGAGTCGTCCTTGTTCCTGTATAGTATTATAATTGCTTTACGTTAGAATTACTTCGCGACAAGTCGTTTCCTTGGTTTGGATGTGGTTTACACAAGACAGCAGACGTATCCACACAGCTTACCGCAGCTGCACAGCATAGAAACCATTCCTGGGCGCGAACTGAATGCATTTGGAATGAACAAAAAGACATCTGCTCCACTAAGCGCCGGCAGTTCGCACGTTACACAATGTACGCACGTTTCGTGTGAAACTTCGTGGATTGTGCGTTACGAACCTATAAAATTTAATGTTTTAAATCACTGTCTGTATCGCCGCGAGAATAGGCCCAACCCCTAACTGAGTTCCTGGCATATAGTCTTAGCAATTCATTTAGTAGTGGTGTCTGTGACTTCCTCATGAATATTTTCCAATCCCACCTACGTGGTGTGTACTGGTCCTGATCTGACTGAAAACTCTTGACTCCCAGGACATTTGTTTTATCAAAACGAGGGCGCCATAAAAATAATAAATGTTAACTACACTTCAAAAGGAGAGAGATTATTTTGACACACACTGAACATGACCTACAACTAAATCGCTGGTGTGACCGTTTTCCGCAGCAAGGATATAAATGTATTTAATTTACAAAGCCAAAAGTTACTATCGTTATTTAGAGAAGTGTTTCATACTCATCATGCAACATGGTGTAATCTGTTCTTTCTCTTTAGCGTCCAGTTAAAACTGTTTTGGACGAGGATTCGAACGGGGATCGTCAACTTTCGCGGGAAATGTGCTATCAGTTAAGCTATCCGAGTACATCCCATGGATCGACTCAAAGCTTTAACTTGTAAGTAAGCGAAGGAACTGGCATCACGCATTCATATAACTGATTCGCCTCGATGGGCAACGAATCCATAACGTTCAATGCGGATTCACCCTTTGTCCGACCTCCAGCGAGAGTCTACATCTACATGATTACTCTGCTATTCACAATAAAGTGCCTGGCAGAGGGTTCAATGAACCACCTTCAAGCTGTCTCTCTACCGTTACACTCTCGAACGGCACGCGGGAAAAAATAGCACTTAAATTTTTCTGTGCGAGCCCGCCGCAACGAAAAACGCCTTTGTTTTAATGATTGCCACTCCAATTCACGTATCATGTCTGTGACACTATCTCCCCTATTTCGCGGTAATACAAAACTAGCTGCCCTTCTTTGTACTTTTTCGATGTCATCCGTCAGTCCCACCTGATGCGGATCCCACACCGCACAGCAATACTCCAGAATAGGGCGGACAACCGTGGTGTAAGCAGTCTCTTTAGTAGACCTGTTGCACCTTCTAAGTGTTCTGCCAATGAATCGCAGGCTTTGGTTTGCTCTACTTACAACATTATCTATGTGATCGTTCCAATTTAGGTTATTTGTAAATGTAATCTGTAAGTATTTAGTTGAATTTACAGCCTTCAGATTTTTGTGACTTACCGCGTAATCGAAATTTAGCCGATTTCTTTATTCAGGGTCAGTTGCCACTTTTCGCACCATACAGATATCTTATCTAAATCATTTTGCAAGTCGTTTTGATCATCTGATGATTATACAAGACGGTAAATGACAACATCAGCTGCAAAAAATCGAAGATGGCTACTCAGATTGTCTCCTATGGCGTTAATATAGATCAGGAACAATAGACGGCCTGTAACACTTCCTTGGGGAACGCCGGATATTACTTCTATGACTTTCCGTCTATTACTACGAACTGTGACCTTTCTGACAGGAAATCACGAATCCAGTCGCACAACTGAGGCGATATTCCGTAGGCAGGCAGTTTGGTTAGAAGACTGCTTGTGAGGAACTGTGTCGAAAGCCTTGTGGAAATCTAAAAATATGGAATCAATTTGACATCCCCTGTCGATAGCACTTATTACTTCACGAGTATAAAGAGCTAGTTGTGTTTCACAAGAACGATGTTTTCTGAAACCGTGCTATGTGTCAATAAATCGTTTTCTTCGAGGTACTTCGTGATGTTCGAATACAGCATACAGGGTGTTACAAAAAGGTACGGCCACACTTCCAGGAAACATTCATCACACACAAATAAAGAAAAGATGTTATGTGGACATGTGTCCGGAAACGCTTAATTTCCATGTTAGAGCTCATTTTATTTTCGTCAGTACGTACGCTCAATGGAGCACGTTATCACGATTTCATACGGGATAATCTACCTGTGCTGCTAGAACATGTGCCTTTACAAGTACGACACAACATGTGGTTCATGCACGATGGAGCTCCTGCACATTTCAGTCGAAGTGGTCGTACGCTTCTCAACAACAGATTCGATGCCCGATGGATTGGTAGAGGCGGACCAATTCGATTGCCTCCACGCTCTCCTGACCTCAACCCTCTTGACTTTCATTTATGGGGGCATTTCAAAGCTCTTGTCTACGCAACCCCGGTACCAAATGTAGAGACTCTTCGTGCTCGTACTGTGGACGGCTGTGATACAATACGCCATTCTCCTGGGCTGCATCAGCGCATCAGATTCCATGCGACGGAGGGTGGTTGCATGTATCCTCGCTAAAGGAGGACATTTTGAACATTTCCTGTAACAAAGTGTTTGAAGTCACGCTGGTATGTTCTGTTGCCGTGTGTTTCCATTCCATGATTAATGTGGTTTGAAGAGAAGTAATAAAATGAGCTCTAACATGGAAAGTAAGCGTTTCCGGATACATGTCCACATAACATATTTTCTTTCTTTGTGTGTGAGGAATGTTTCCTGAAAGTTTGGCCGTACCTTTTTGTAACAGCCTGTAATTCAGCGGATTACTCCTACTTCCCTTTTTGGGTAAAGGTGTGACTTGAGCAATTTTCCAGTTTTTCTGTGAGCGAGTGGTTGTATATAATTGCTGAATATGGAGCTATTGTATGAACATTCTCTGAGGAACCTGATTGGTATACGATCTGGACCGGAGGCCTTGCCTTTTTTTTTTAAAGTGATTTAAGCTGTTTCGTTACTCCGAGGATATCTACTTCTATGTTTCTGATCTTGGCAGTTGTTCTTGATTGGAATTCAGGTATATTTACTTCGTCGTCTTTGTTGAAGGAGTTCCGCAAAACCGTGTTTAATAACTCGGTTTTAGTGGCATTGTCATCAGTGACTTCACCGTTGTTATCGCGCAGTGAAGGTATTGATTGCGTCTTGCCACTGGTGTGTTTTATGTATGGCCAGAATCTCTTTGGGTTTTCTGCCAGATTTCGAGAAAGGGTTTCGTCGTGGAAATTATTAAAATCATCTAGCATTGAAGTACGCGCCATATTTCGAACTTCTGCAAAACTTTGCCAATCTTGGGGATTTTGCGTTCTTTTAAATTTGGCATACTTTTTTCAATCCAGAACTATCGAGCGTGGAGGACTGCGGATAGGTGACGCTGGGTGGGAATGCTAGTCGGTTGTGGAGCGTGCTGTGAGTGTGTGCGCATTTACGATAAATACTGTGTCCGGATGGCGCA
Source organism: Schistocerca piceifrons (assembly GCF_021461385.2). Taxonomy (NCBI): domain Eukaryota; kingdom Metazoa; phylum Arthropoda; class Insecta; order Orthoptera; family Acrididae; genus Schistocerca; species Schistocerca piceifrons. Next base: position 112,421,309 of record NC_060149.1, read on the forward strand.
GTGGTTAACGCACCTGCCTAGTAAGCGGGAGATCCCTGGTTTGTGACCCGATCCGATACGCATTTTCACTCGCCACCGCTGATTCCGCATGAAGTCGTGATGCAGCTAATATCATTAAATCCTTCCCATTCCTTCGTCCCCCTCCACCTTCAATACCGTAAATCACCATTTCACTATCATGAAAGGGGCCGCCGCACTTGCCAGACGTACAGATCACCACCAATAGTGTCGCAATACCTCATTACACGAGGCACTGTGCAAGCGTTTGGATTTGAACCTAAGATGTAAGCACAAGAACTAGATACCGCTGAAATCCCTCTTTGCGGAGCAAATGCTCTATGAAAATTTCTAAAATCCCCTGGATTTGAACCACTGCGTCAGAGACGACAGCCACCGAACAAACGCTCTCAACAACGACCTTGGTTGCGGAGCCGTGTTTCTCTACTGTATGCTGGTCCTTACAGACTCCTGCCGAGGGCAAAGTGTCTGTGGCCGGTTAACTCTGACTACTCTACGAGGAAATTTTGCAGCTTGTCTTATTGTCAAACTGAGACACCGTTACGTCTCTTCATCCGCAGCTTTCAGACCCTTCACCAAACGCTGTTTCTAGTTATTACATAATGCAGCAATTTTCTCGAAGGCACGTCATGTTGCAATGTTCTCTCTCGCTACAGTGCGCTCGGTGAGGAGCGGAAGCCGGAGTTAGACATTGCGTTGTTCCTGCGTGTCGAAAAGCGAACTTTTAAGGGTGTGCAGGGATGGGCAGAGGTGGCTTGGCCGAGTTGTTTTTGCTCTCCTGAACAGCGGAACATTTCTTAATAACAACCGCGGGCCATCCGCGCCTCGACCCGTGGCCTTAATGACAAAACCGGAAGGCGAATTCCGCCGACCTGCTCCAACTGCAAACCTCCGTTCGCCTTGGCCTTTCTGTTTTCAGGCACAATGTTATGCCCTGGGAAGCGAGTTCGATTTTTCGATATACAGAGGACAGGAGCGGGTGTCAACACATTAATGCAAAATTAGCTACTAGGTTCAGAGTTCAGCTAAGTGAATAGGAACTAGGTACCTATTATGATGAACCCATTTACACGCAGTCGATGACTGCTCTGTTCATCAGCTGAGGCTGTTGGCATTTTCTTTCATATAGCATTCCAAACCATCACCACCACCAGTAGTAGTAGTAGTAGTAGTAGTAGTAAGAGTCCATAAAGAGTCCATATCGTTGGCACAGCGGTCGGAAACCTAGGACGTTTTTCCCCCACACTGACTTTAAAATTGGTGTTTGTACGAGGTGCATTCAAGTTCTAAGGCCTCCCATTTTTTTTATCCAGACTGGAAAGAGATAGAAACATGCGCATTGTTTTAAAATGAGGCCGCGTTCATTGTCAATACGTCCCAGAGATGGCAGCACCGTACGGCAGATGGAATTTTACTGCCAGTGGCGAGAATCAGAACTGTTTTAAATACTTAAAATGGAGACGTTTTCCTTACTTGAACAGCGTGCAATCATCCGTTTCCTGAATTTGCGTGGTGTGAAACCAATTGAAATTCATCAACAGTTGAAGGAGACATGTGGTGATGGAGTTATGGATGTGTCGAAAGTGCGTTCGTGGGTGCGATAGTTTAATGAAGACAGAACATTGTGTGACAACAATCCGAAACAACCTCGGGCTTGCACAAGCCGGTCTGACGACATGATCGAGAAAGTGGAGAGAATTGTTTTGGGGGATTGCCGAATAACTGTTGAACAGATCGCCTCCAGAGTTGGCATTTCTGTGGGTTCTGTGCACACAATCCTGCACGACGACCTGAAAATGCGAAAAGTGTCGTCCAGGTTGGTGCCACGAATGCTGACGGACGACCACATGGCTGCCCGTGTGGCATGTTGCCAAGCAATGTTGACGCTAAACGACAGCATGAATGGGACTTTCTTTTCGTCGGTTGTGACAATGGATGAGACGTGGATGCCATTTTTCAATCCAGAAACAAAGCGCCAGTCAGTTCAATGGAAGCACACAGATTCACCGCCACCAAAAAAATTTCGGGTAACCGCCAGTGCTGAAAAAATGATGGTGTCCATGTTCTGGGACAGCGAGGGCGTAATCCTTACCCATTGCGTTCCAAAGGGCACTACGGTAACAGGTGCATCCTACGAAAATGTTTTGAAGAACAAATTCCTTCCTGCACTGCAACAAAAACGTCCGGGAAGGGCTGCGCGTATGCTGTTTCACCAAGACAACGCACCCGCTCATCGAGCTAACGTTACGCAACAGTTTCTTCGTGATAACTTTGAAGTGATTCCTCATGCTCCCTACTCACCTGACCTGGCTCCTAGTGACTTCTGGCTTTTTCCAACAATGAAAGACACTCTCCATGGCCGCACATTCACCAGCCGTGCTGCTATTACCTCAGCAATTTTCCAGTGGTCAAAACAGACTCCTAAAGAAGCCTTCGCCGCTGCCATGGAATCATGGCGTCAGCGTTGTGAAAAATGTGTACGTCTGCAGGGCGATTACGTCGAGAAGTAACGCCAGTTTCATCGATTTCGGGTGAGTAGTTAATTAGAAAAAAAAAATCGGAGGCCTTAGAACTTGAATGCACCTCATAAGTTACAGAGGAAAACACTGACTGGAGACGTGTGACTTTAGGCAATTATCGGAATCCAACTATCAGATTATGGAGTGAACATCGCAAATCTAAGAAGAAAAACCGGGAAGAAGTAGAAGAGAGATGCTCGGCAAGGCGGAGAGAAACACTAAGGTCAAGGTGAGGATAACTCGCCGCCGTAAAATCTATACTAAAATGGACGCTAACTGGTGGGAATAGTAAAATGCGCACGGACCGAGGTAAGGGGTCATGGAAAGCTGTGCCTACAAAAAGAATAAGTAGTTTCTATTGCAATGTGCGGAGAACACTTTCTACATAGATGAAGAAATCAGCTCGAATAGCAAAGCTCGAAAAGATAATTGAGGGTAGACTTTTCACAGCACACAAGAAACTCTGAACAGTTCAAGGGAATATTTGAGTGTGTCACACTGTGCGTTATTTTTAATTGTAAGTTGTAAACATTTTGTTTATAGTGCAATAATGTTCGGACATGTGCATCGAAAAACTCACCTAATAGTATGTCTAAGACTTTTCCGTGTAGTAATGTTTCGATTTGTCGTGATCATTCATAATCAAGTTTGTGTTTGTTACGAGAGGTCATGCAGGAGGGGTCACTATGAGCTCTGCACAAAACCAACAACTACTAGTCAGGCACAAACTCGTCTACAGTAATTAGAACCAACACAGTTTTCTTATATGGTTCGCCTAAAACTGCGACATTCGCTTCTGGACCAAATGTACGTTTTAATTCGAAATCAGAAGTTCTCGTGATTTCATAGTTAGAAATGTTACTAGCTGACAAACGAAAAGTGGAAGTATTCAAACCTATCGTATTACGAAAATGGAGAAAAAGGAATTTACGGTTACGTGGAATTTGATATCTGTAGACATCGACCACAGTTAATTCTGTCGGATGAGATCGTGAAAGGATGTCTAAGATATTCCAATCCATGGCAGGCGCAGCTGACGTCGTCGTGGCACAAATGTGACCTGACTACATAAATACTTGCAAAATCCGGAATGAGACGATCTCTTAATTTTCTTACGCTACAATAGCGGAAATAAAACTTGAATGAGATCCCCGAGAGTTATTTACTATCTGGTCACTTATTGCCTGTGACGTTTAAAATACGTAAGAGGAAAGTAGTAGTTGTACAGGGTGTTTCGAAAACAGAAGGCGTAATTTCAAGTACGCATTTCACACATGTAAAAAAAAAGTTCTTTGTAAGTATCCTGAAATTGGTTTCTGAGTTACGGTCTTCAAAACTGTTATATTCACCGGATCGTTTTTCTTCCTGCAGATAGTTGCCATGAGAGAAGATACTAACATGACAGTTGATTCCAAGACGAAGGGTACATTGAGTGTTGTGTTTGGCGTTCGACGTGGACTCAAATCCGAAACTGGCAGAGGAGGATATGTACGATAGGGCATACAGCAGCGCAGTGCTGGCTCGCCGTTTGTACCAGGATAGGTACCCACAGCGGATATATCCAGATCGTCCCCATCGCCATCTTTGCGCTCATGGGAAATTTATATCTCCTGGTCTGGAAAGGGTACGATCAAGATTTACTACTCCAGATGTAGATGGGATTCTGAATTTTGTGCCCACGACGACTCCTGTCACCCACGAAGGTTAGCTTAACAAGTGAATGTTTCTCGGGCGACTGTTGCTAGAACAACGGATGGATATTTAGCATTTTCGACGTGTACAGGTCCTGTAACCAGTAGACTGTCATACATTAGTACCGTTCTGCCATTGGTTCTTGCATTATTATTACTGGCTCTGAGTACTATGCGACTTAACTTCTGAGGTCATCAGTCGCCTAGAACTTAGGTTAGTTAGGTTTAATTAGTTCTAAGGACATCACACAGATCCATGCCCGAGGCAGGATCCGAACTTGCGACCGTAGCGGTCGCTCGGCTCCAGACTGTAGAGCCTAGAACCGCACGGAATTATTATTACTATTACTATTATTACTAAGAGATGAAGCAGAGTTCACACGAGATGCTATTACAAACATCCAGTCAGTATCGTCTGTAGTCTTAATTCTTAAACCATGCACTTCCAGACACACGTTGCAACGAAATTTTTTTTATTGTCGACGCATGAGGACTAAATACCTGAAATTACATCCTCTATTTTTTAAATACCCTGTATAAACGGCTCTCCCGAGATAGACACATTAAGAAAAGTGTTGGCAGAACCTACACGCAGTAAGTAAAGTAAATGGCTGATGAGTCGTGGTTGAGACAGTAGGGAATTTAAGCAACTACTGGCCTGTTATAATGTTAAGGGAAAACAGATACTGTGCAATGTCGATACAAATCGGGAAAGCAACCTGCTACTACTGAAGCGTCTTTACACTGCCATCTAGGTATGCAATGCAAGTACTCGCGTAACTAAATATTTGGGTCTATATAATAAAACACTTTTGTTTTATCTTTCTGAGTCAGACAGTATCACAACTCCAGAAAGGAGAGCTTCTGTAAAGTTTGGAAGGTAGGAGACGAGATACTGGCAGAAGTAAAGCTGTGAGTACCGGGCGTGAGTCGTGCTTCGGTAGCTCAGATGGTAGAGCACTTGCCCGCGAAAGGCAAAGGTCCCGAGTTCGAGTCTCGGTCGGGCACACAGTTTTAATCTGCCAGGAAGTTTCAGTATCACAACTATTCTACAAAATCTTACACGCAAAAACAATGCAAACGTTACGTTAATTTATTTTAGTAAATTGAAGTTTATTCCGTGCAAACGCTTAATGCAAATAATGTTACACTATAGACATTCGTGTATTTAAAACTGCAAGCGTTTTACTGTAATGTGGTTCTTCAGTTTCTCTCTGTTTATTTTACGAGAAAATAATCCAACTACAGCTGTTTGTATCTAACAGAAGACGGTACACCAGCGGATTATTTCGTCTTGTTTTACTGTGAGTAGAAGTAGGCAGCAGTGAAATGACAAATACAGATCATTTAAGCTGACCAGGATTGCGTGGGACGGATACGGACGCGTAGGAAGTAGGAAGGATGGTGAACGGTATGCAAGACGTGCAACAAAATTCACCAGAGGAGTCCTCAACCAAATTTGATGACTATCGGCACGTGACAGCCTGGAGCGAGTAAAGGAGTGCACACCCAACCGTGGCAGACGGACTTGATAATACAGAGTCGAGTTTAGAGCTGCTTCGAACTAGATTACCGTGCTGCAAAGGCATTACGAAACGCATGCATACAGTTTCCGCTTGTCAGACAGGAAGCGGCCTCATCGCATCTTCTCCCAGAACAATCATCGCATCAGTCAGGTACATTGAATTGTGCGCGGGACAGCTCGTGATGCTGACGTCACCTCTTGGGAACACAATGTTGGCGGCACCGACAATCCCGACGCCCGAGCAAAGCTTCTAACGATCCAGATCGAGCAAGCTATCTCACGGAACACACATCAGTAGCAGAAGCCCACTATTGCACTATCAGTGTTGACTTCCGGGTCGTATATCAGAGTAAGTTTCCAAGCAAAGGCTACAACATTTTATACTCTAGCTGAATAGGTTAGTATGTTCCTGACAGTCACACAGCGAGGTCATATTAAACAGCAGCTAGTGCAGTAACATATGAGTAGTAGCAGACACAAAATGAGCACGGAATGATCGAGTGTGCTACTTTTAACAGAGAAATTCGTATCAAACGAATGTTAACTAAATTTTACGACTAACATTACTATCCTTCCAAAGCTAAAAAGTTTTATGATTTTATACTACATGGAGGATTAACTGAACAGAAAGATTTTAGAAGTGTTTACGTAATAAACTTCACATTCTCTATAATGACAACTATATTATCTTTCACGCGATTTTCCGCTCTTTCATTCCTCTTTGGGCGATGGGGCGGGAGGTAGCTATGATTAACCGCACATCCTTAAATTTCGCTCTGTCGGATCGTTAGAAGAATCTTAATGGAAGACTTCAGTTTTGAGCAGAGATCGAATCCAGCGATCGTTTAACAGAGCTGTGTCATACGTTGATCTAATTTGCATAAAATGAGGAATATTTTAGGTCTGCCAGGATAGGAGTTTCCTTATAATGTAATTGTGGTGTTTCACACATACACAGCAATACCGGACCGTAAAGTGACGGGGCAGAAAAGAATCTGGGCAGTATGGGATTATTCCAGAATATTAGATTAGTATCCTGAGAGTCATTACGTTACTAAGCATAGTTACCGCGCCTCAAACATTATATGCCTCAAACATTATGAAGTCCCTCCACCGTACGACACTTTTGGTATTCTGTACTCTAGTCGTGACGAATTTCATCAGCAGATTTTTACGAATTCTGCCTTCATGCCTTTAGCAAGTTTTGGGGGAACAGTAAAATTACGATGCCATGTGCATTGACAATATAGTCTTAAATCGAAGTCGGCTCCACGTTCAGGAATTTAGGGTGGGAAGAGGAGGAGGCAGATTAAGTAATCCCGCATTGTCACTCTGTAAATCAAATGTGTTTTATGACTGAAGAGATATTTCGTTTAACTCAAGACATCGCCTATTCTCCCGCTCCTGATCAAATTCTGGTGTTCGAAATTATTTCCATCAGGATTCTAAGCGGCTACGTCTGAGTCCAGCGTTACCGCACATGTGCGTTAACGTCCTCTGCCACGGAAGCGATGGTGTCTAGTATCCTTGTTTTTGTCACAAAAAGCTGTACGTCCTAATGCTTTATTTCACCGTTCATCGGCATTGATTGTAACGTCACAGACATTTATATTTTACTTGAATGAAGACTTCAGTGACAGAAAAACCTATAATGCTATATGGGGTCTTTATGGGGTCTGATGGAATGTGGTTATGTCTGAAGTATCAAAACTTCAGAGCTTCAATAGCATTGGAAAAAATTTGTTATCCCCTAAGAATAAATTTATGTAATGTGAGATGTTTCGTACTTAGGATTATGACTATACCATATTTCCATTGCAGTCTTCTGTAGAATAAACGAAACTGTCAGTAACCTTTAGTGACTACATCTACATCTACATCTACATACATACTCCGGAATCCACCATACGGTGCGTGGCGGAGGGTACCTGGTACCACAACTAGCATCGTCTCTCCTGTTCCACTCCCAAACAGAACGAGGGAAAAATGACTGTCTATATGCCTCTGTACGAGCTCTAATCTCTCTAATCTTTGTGGTCTTTCCGCGAAATGTAAGTTGGCGGCAGTAAAATTTTACTGCAGTCAGCCTCAAGTGCTGGTTCTCTAAATTTCCTCAGTAGCGATTCACGAAAAGAACGTCTCCTTTCCTCTAGAGACTCCCACCCGAGTTCCTGAAGCATTTTCGTAACACTCGCGTGATGATCAAACCTACCAGTAACAAATCTAGCAGCCCACCTCTGAACTGCTTCTATGTCCTCCCTCAATCTGACCTGATAGGGATCCCAAACGCTCGAGCAGTAATCAAGAATAGGTCTTATTAGTGTTTTATAAGCGATCTCCTTTACAGATGAACCACATCTTCCCAAAATTCTAACAATGAACCGAAGACTACTACCCGCCTTCCCCACAACTGCCATTACATGCTTGTCCCACTTCATATCGCTCTGCACTGTTACGCCCAAATATTTAATCTACGTGACTGTGTCAAGCGCTACACTACTCATGGAGTATTCAAACATTACAGAATTCTTTTTCCTATTCATCTGCATTAATTTACATTTATCTATATTTAGATTTAGTTGCCATTCTTTACACCAATCACAAATTCTGTCCAAGTCATCTTGGATCCTCCTACAGTCACTCAACGACGACACCTTCCCGTACACCACAGCAACATCAGCAAACAGCCGCACATTGCTATCCACCCTATCCTAAAGATCATTTATGTAGATAGAAAACAATAGCGGACCTACCAAACGTCCCTGGGGCACTCCAGATGATACCCTCACCTCCGTTGAACACTCACCATCGAGGAGAACGTACTGGGTTCTATTACTTAAGAAGTCTTCGAGCCACTCACATACTTGGGAACCAATCCCATATGCTCGTACCTTAGTAGGAGTCTGCAGTGGGGCACCGAGTCAAACGCTTTCCGGAAGTCAAGGAATATGGCATCCGTCTAATACCCTTCATCCATGGTTCGCAACATATCATGTGAAAAAAGGGCGAGTTGCGTTTCACAGGAGCAATGCTTTCTAAAACCGTGCTGATGCATGGACAGCAACTTATCTGTCTCAAGGAAATTCATTATATTCGAACTGAGAATATGTTAGAGAATCCTGCAACAAAAAGATGTCTGTAATTTTGAGGATCCTTCCTTCTACCCTTCTTGTATACAGGCGTCACCTGCGCTTTTTTCCAGTCGCTCGGGACTTTACGTTTTCCGCTGCCGATCTTTTACTTTCCCCGACGAACTGTGGGACAAGCATCTCTCCAGCAGGAGGGGGAGAACAGAAAGTAATGAGTGCCTCTGATTAGCAGTCTTCTGTCAACGAGTTTTCTATAAGTTTTAAATCTTGGAAGAGTGAGTTGCATAAAAGACGACTGCAACGACAATGAAAGGCTACAGAGGTACGACGAAGGAAAAGGAACTGTTTATCAATATACCGGGTGATCAAAAAGTCAGTATCAATTTGAAAACTGAATAAATCACGGAATAATGTAGATAGAGAGGTACAAATTGACACACATGCTTGGAATGACATGGGGTTTTATTTGAACCAAAAAAATTACAGAAGTTCACAAAATGTCCGACAGATGGCGCTTCATCTGATCAGAATAGCAATAATTAGCGTAACAATGTAAGACAAAGCAAAGATGATGTTCTTTACAGGAAATGCTCAATATGCCCACCATCATTCCTCAACAATAGCTGTAGTCGAGGAATAAAGTGGTGAACAGCACTGTAAAGCATGTCCGGAGTTATGGTGAGGCATTGGCGTCGGATGTTGCCTTTCAGTATCCCTAGAGGTGTCGGTCGATCACGATACACTTGCGACTTCAGGTAACCCCAAAGCCAGTAATCGCACGGACTGAGGTCTGGGGACCTGGGAGGCCAAGCATGACGAAAGTGGCGGCTGAGCACACGATCATCACCAAACGACACGCGAGAGATCTTTCACGCGTCTAGCAATTTTTTTATTCTAATAAAACCCCCATGTCATCCCAAGCATGTGTGTCAATTTTTACCTCTATATCTACATTATTCCGTGGTTTATTAAGTTTTCAAATTTATACTGACTTTTTGATCACCCGGTATAAGACTGGAAGTCTCACGGCATGGCTGGCTGATTAGTGCTCTTGACATCAAGGTCATTAGCACCTTTACTAAAATATTTTAAGATGAATTTGGTTACTGTGAACAGAAATCGGATACACCCGGTCTGCTTTCACTCATTCTCACACATCCCTACACCATCACTCAAGATGTAATAATTGCTTTAAACAGTGAAATCTCAGGTGATTTATTTTACTGCTTACCATTTTCGTTAAACCCACTGGAACACTAAAACCTTCTGCTTATTCATCTCTGGAACGGCAGGCTGAACCGCCGCAGCCTTCCGGGCCGCCACCGTCTGGCGAACACAAGCCGCATTCGTTGGTCCGTGGAGAACTCTTCCCTCAAAGGGAAACCGTTTCACCGGATCCATCCCTGCGCTGCGGTAGCTACGTTTCCTGCGGCCGTGGCTTACGAAAACTGGCCTTTCATCACGCGCGTTTGCTGACACAGCTGGATTAATCGACAGGCAGTAAAGAGCCGCACAAACAAACTGGCACATCTCTGCAGCTAGGACTAAGCAAGATTGATGGCGGTAAACGAGGAAAGAAAACGCAAAGCCGGTAAGCATACGTAGTTCACTTCTCAGGAAGTATAGGAGAAAACAGACCTTATTCGCACTCTATTGTACACATCATTTCATCTGCCATTAATCTTAAATCGGCTGCGCACTTTTGACACTGACATTCAGATTGCCTCTGTTGGTTTGTTCCTTTGACAGGTTCGTCGCATCTCTTTCTGCCATGACGAAGTGGCAGTGTTTTCTTCATTTTGGTTAGTATTATGCTTTTTTCTTCGCATCCATTCTGTGCAGTATATCCCCATGGTTCCTTTCCGCACGTTTGAAGCGATAATAACGTCAATATTTCCATGAAGATGTGTCGAAATTTATTTTGACATTTAATTGGTATATAACAGATTTCAAGACCATATAATCTCATCGGATACAATAAGTGTGTCAAAAATCTAGTACCATGTGTATCACGATCGTTCAATGAAAACAGGAGTATACCGAAAGGAAATCACCGGTAGTGCCGTTCCACGTATCTATTCATAGAAGCAAAAACTCTAGTCTATTTTTACGCTTCCGACCTGACCAGAACTCTGATATCCATATTGTTAATTGCCTGTACTGTTGGCTTTTTCGTTCACTAAGGAGCAATTTCTTGTGTGACTGTGAAAATGGGGACTGTATTCTTTATAAGCGTTACACAATGACAGGATGTTCTACTAATGATTTTTGTACCAGTGTGACTCACTACCGGACAAGTTAAAAACGTGTAATTCACACTTATGAGCCACACATTATGAATGCCTATTTAATAGCACGTTGGTCCACCTTTGGAACTCAATACAACAGTGATTCTGCAGTGCACGGGTTCGACAAGTCCTTGGTAGGTTTTCGGAGATATGTGACAACAGATGTCTACTCACAGGTGGCGCAATTCCCGTAAATTGTGAACGCTGAGCTGGCTCTCCAGATGTGTTCTATCGGGTTCAGATCAGGCAAATTTGGTGGCCAAGACAAAAACGTGAGTTCCCTATCACGCTCCCCGAACCGCTGTAGCACGATTCAGACCATGTGACATTGAGAGTTTTCCTGCTGGAAGATGCCATCACCAGCGGGGAAGACATCAACCATGAAGTAGTGGTGGTGGTGGTGTAGTGGGTAGTGTTGCTGGATTTAAAGGGACTAAACTACCTGGTTATCAATCCCTTGATTCACTGGAAAATAAAAAGGTATGAAACGAGAAGAGCAGACCTGTCAGCTCCAGGGTGTCATCGTGGTTTGAAACTAGCGTGACAGATTTAAAAGGATATTTCAAAATGAGATAAAACCCAGTCAGCCACTAACTATAGCTGGATACTTAAGAATACTCCAAGAAATGTCAGAGTCAGTACAACTACAACGGGTACAGAAACGAATATAGGGTGAGACAGTCCGAACTGTACAGACTAGTGACCAGATTAGCTTAAACAGATATAGAATACGACCACAAAAGTTTGAAAACGCATGACAGCGCTGAGGGAGAAAGTAGGTTGACTCGACTCCAGACACATACCGTAGCGAGTACTCCCGAACAACCATCTTTGACACTAAACGTGGACATGCATTAATTGTGCTACAAAATTCGCTTTCAGTCAGGAAACTTAGGACTTGGGTAGCTACTAACCCACTATCCGCAGGTATCTTAGATAGTGGTGTCGACAGGTTGACTGCTCGTCTCACATCGCAAGCAGCGCACACAAGGCGAGAATTTGAGCGATCGTGAGACGACTACCACAGCTGGATTTAAAGGGGTCTTCCTCACACGTAAGGAAATCATGGACAAGTGTGGTGTGGCCCATACGCAGTTGGTAGACTACAGGCCATGCCTTATTGCTCCCCTTGATTTTATACCACCTGAAGTGTCCTTCCCCAAAAGGTCGTCACTAATGTAAATTTTAGAAAAGTGGAGGTCATACCTTAAAAGGGGAACGAAAGACTGGGAAATAAGCGAAAACTGATGGGTGTCCTCAATGTCAGAGTCATCAAGCTTCACTAAGTATGAGACTCCGTTTAATCGTATCTTACGACAGGCAAGGAAGAACCGCGGGTCTGTTCTAGACCCAAACACCGTAGGGGGAAGCCGTCATGATGCGTTCGACCACCACCACCACCACCAGTCCCACGGATGCCCAGGTGGCTGTCCCCAACGGAGTAATACTGGACCCACCAAACTGCATCCGTGGCGCAGTGCACGTTTCGTGCAGCCGTTCGCCTGGATGACGGCCTATCCGGACACGACCGTCGACCTGGGGTAATAAGAGATGAGATTCATCTGACCATGTGAAGTTTTCATTGATACGTGGTCCTATATGGATGATCCCGTGCCCAGTGCAATTTTTGTTTTCGTTAGCTCGACATGGGAATACGTGGGGATCGCCTGTTGTGGAGCCTTAGGTTCAATTTACACTAAACGGTGTGCAAAAGAACACTCGTACCAGTACCACATTTTTACTCTGTCATCAGACCAGCTACGAATCACTGCGTATCGAGCTTTACAGAGCTGAGATGCCTCCGACCTCAACATTCTTTGAGGGCAGTGGACGTCCAAAGCCTTGTCGCCTACGCATGGTTTCACCGTCCTTCAGCGAATTCACGTGAAGCTCACGACACCGGCACGCCCACAGCAACCAGCTTCGCCGCTTCCGAGATGCTCGTTCCCAGGCATTGAGTCACAACAATTTGCCCATTGTCAAAGGCGCAATGCCGAATTTCCCTATTTGCGTCCCGTATCATCCCTAGAATAATCTCTCTGTTCCGCTTGTATTCTTTCCTTATCCCGTCACGTTCCCACAGAGCAATATGGCGTCATTCAATCTCACGGTGGGCAGTGGTCGTAATGTTTTAGCTCATTTGTATATTTATGTGTAAGATTGCCTAATGAAGTAAATTATCGTCACACTGAAGTTTATTTTTCGTCGAATATTTCAGCGGACCGAAAACAGGCTGCCTAGAAATTACAAAATAGATTTTTGACCGAATATTCGTAGCCAAACGAAGCGTCTGGAATGGAAAATGGGGAATCAAATTGGTCAATGTCAGGTCTATTACTCATAAAGATAAAGATTTCATTGTTTGGAAGTTATCGGGATAATTTAGAAAAGTTTAGTGATACGAGGGAAAATTGTGAATTGTTTCAAACAGCTGCTGATACTTACCTGTATGAAGTGTCACAAAGTTCATCTTTTCCAGGTTTAGCTATTCTACGTATAAAAAGTTACATTGGTGTAGAAATTGTGAAATTCTTTCTTTCATCTTTAAAAAATTGAATATCAAATTACGGCATTAACTGAACTTCTCTGCTTTCTGTTGGTCTACACACCGAGGTGACAAGTCATTTGATAGCGATATGCACATGTGCAGTTGATGGTAGTATCGCATACACGAGGTGTAAAAGGGCAGTGCTTTGGCAGAATTGTCAATTGTATTCAGGTAATCATCTGAAAAGTTTCCACGTGATTATGGCAACACGAGAAGAATTAACCGAGTTTGAAAGCGTAATGGCAGTTGAAGCTAGATGCATGGGATATTCCATTACGGAAATCGTTAGAGATTTCAATATTCCGCGAACCACAATGCCAATAGTGTGCCGAGAATACCTAATTTTTGGCATTACTTCTCACCAAGGACAACGCAGTGGCCGACGGCGTTCACTTAACGACCGAGAACAGTGGCGTTTGCGTAGGGTTGTCAGGGCCAACAGACAAGCAACACTCCGTGAAGTAACAGTAGAAATCAATATAGGACGCGTACGACGAACTTACCCGTTAGAACAGTGCGGCGAAATTTGGCGTTAGTGGGCTATGGCAACAGACGACCGACGCGATTGTCTTTGCTAACAGCACGCGTCTCATCGCTTGCAACGCCTCTCCTGGTATCGTCCCAATACGGTTGGCCCCTGGACTACTGGGAAACTGTGGCCTTGTCAGATGAGTCCAGATTTCAGTTGTTAAATGCTGACGGTAGTGTTCCAATGTAGCGCCGACCCCACGAAGCCAGAAGTCATGGACCCAAGTTGTTAAGGAGGCAATGTGCAAGCTGGTGGTGGCTCCGTAATGATGTGGGCTGTGTTTGCATGGAACGGACTGGGTTCTCTGGATGTCCGGATACTTTGAGACGATTTGCAGCCATTCAATGGCGACATGTTCCCACACAACGATGGAATTTTTTATGGATGACAATGTGCCATGTCACCAGGCCACACGTTTTCGCGACTGGTTTGAAGAACATTCTTGATCGTTCGTGCGAATGGTTTGGCCACCCATATCACCCGACATGAGTCCCAGGTAGATGCCGTGTTTCTTGACTTCCGCAAGGCGTTCGATACAGTTCCCCACAGTCGTTTAATGAACAAAGTAAGAGCATATGGACTATCAGACCAATTGTGTGATTGGATTGAAGAGTTCCTAGATAACAGAACGCAGCATGTCATTCTCAATGGAGAGAAGTCTTCCGAAGTAAGAGTGATTTCAGGTGCGCCGCAGGGGAGTGTAGTAGGACCGTTGCTATTCACAATATACATAAATGACCTTGTGGATGACATCGGAAGTTCACTGAGGCTTTTTACGGATGATGCTGTGGTATATCGAGAGGTTGTAACAATGCAAAATTGTACTGAAATGCAGGAGGATCTGCAGCGAATTGACTCATGGTGCAGGGAATGGCAATTGAATCTCAATGTAGACAAGTGTAATGTGCTGCGAATACATACAAAGAAAGATCCCATATCATTTAGCTACAATATAGCAGATCAGCAACTGGAAGCAGTTAATTCCATAAATTATCTGGGAGGAATGATCATATAAAGTTGATAGTCGGTAAAGCACATGCCAGACAGATTCATTGGAAGAATCCTAAGGAAATGCAATCCGAAAACAAAGGAAGTAGGTTACAGTACACTTGATCGCCCACTGCTTGAATACTGCTCAGCGGTGTGGGATCCGTACCAGATAGGGTTGATAGAAGAGGTAGAGAAGATCCAACGGAGAGCAGCGGGCTTCGTTACAGGATCATTTAGTAATCGCTAAAGCGTTACGGAGATGATAGATAAACTCCAGTGGAAGACTCTGCAAGAGAGACGCTCAGTAGCTCGGTACGGGCTTTAGTTGAAGTTTCGAGAACATACCTTCACCGAGGAGTCAAGCAGTATATTGCTCCCTCCTACGTATATCTCGCGAAGAGACCATGAGGATAAAATCAGAGAGATTAGAGCCCACACAGAGGCATACCGCCAATCCTCCTTTCCACGAACAATACGAGACTGGAATAGAAGGGAGAAACGATAGAGGTACTCAAGGTACCCTCCGCCACACACCGTCAGGTGGCTTGCGGAGTACGGATGTAGATGTAGATGGAACACTTTGACATAATCGGGAGATCTGTACGTGCACAAATTCCGGTACCTGCAACACTTTCGCTATTATGGACGGCTATAGAGACAGCATAGCTCTGTATTTCTGCCGAGGACTTCCAACGACTTCTTGAATGAATAATAATAACAATAATAATAATAATAATAATAATAATAATAATAATACAGGGTGATTCAAAAAGAATACAACAACTTCAGGAATTTAAAACTCTGCAACGACAAAAGGCAGAGCTAAGCACTAACTGTCGGCGAATTAAGGGAGCTATAAAGTTTCATTTAGTTGTACATTTGTTCGCTTGAGGCGCTGTTGACTAGGCGTCAGCGTCAGTTGATGCTAAGATGGCGACCGCTCAACAGAAAGCTTTTTGTGTTATTGAGTACGGCAGAAGTGAATCGACGATAGTTGTTCAGTGTGCATTTCGAACGAAGTATGGTGTTAAACCTCCTGATAGGTGGTGTATTAAACGTTGGTATAAACAGTTTACAGAGAATGGGTGTTCGTGCAAAGGGAAAAGTTCTGGATGGCCGAGAACGAGTGATGAAAATGTAGTACGCATCTAGCAAGCATTTGTTCGCAGCCCAGGAAAATCGACTCGCAGAGCTAGCAGAGAGCTACAAATTCCACAATCAACTGTATGGAGAGTCCTACGAAAAAGGTTAGTTATGAAACCTTATCGTCTGAAATTGGTTCAAGCACTGTCTGCAGCTGATAAGATTAAAAGAATCTATTTCTGTGATTTTATCCTTGCTCAAATGGAAACAGATGAATCTTTCATTTCAAAGATTGTGTTTAGTGATGAAGCAACTTTCCACACTAACGGGAAAGTCAACTGTCACAATGTCTATATATGGGGCACTGAGAATCCGCGGGAAACAACTCAGTATGAACGTGACTCGCCTAAGGTGAACGTTTTCTGTGCCATTTCAGCCAATAAAGTTTTTGGTCCCTTTTTCTTCGAAGGTGCTACTGTAACTGGACTACAGTATCTGGAGATGTTAGAGAATTGGCTGTTCCCTCAGCTCGAACAAGAAGCACAACAATTCATATTTCAGCAGGATGGAGCGCCACCACATTGGCACTTATCTTTCCGTAACTACCTGAACGTCAACTACCCGAGGCGATGGATCGGCCGCCAGGCAGCCCGTGACAGAGCACATCATCACTGGCCTCCAAGAAGCCCTGATCTTACCCCCTGCGATTTTTTCTTATGGGGGTATGTTAAGGATATGGTGTTTCGGCCACCTCTCCCAGCCACCATCGATGATTTGAAACGAGAAATAACAGCAGTTATCCAAACTGTTACGCCTGATATGCTACAGAGAGTGTGGAACGAGTTGGAGTATCGGGTTGATATTGCTCGTGTGTCTGGAGGGGGCCATATTGAACATCTCTGAACTTGTTTTTGAGTGAAAAAAAACCTTTTTAAATACTCTTTGTAATGATGTGTAACAGAAGGTTATATTATGTTTCTTTCATTAAATACACATTTTTAAAGTTGTGGTATTCTTTTTGAATCACCCTGTAATATTCAGCAATGATATAAATATGGCTTTTGGAACAGACAAATGTAAGAAAAATAGCATAGTCAAGGTAAAACACACTAAACAAGAAGATTACATATTGGATAACCACAGTGACTGCATAGAAGCGATGGAAAAAACAGATGCCCATAAATATCTAGGATACAGACAAAAAATAGGAACAGATAATACAGACAGTAAAGAAGAAGTAAAAGAAAAATATAGACAAAGACTAACAAAAATACTGAAAACAGAATTGACAGCAAGAAACAAGACAAAAGCTATAAATACTTATGCTATACCAATATTGACCTACTCATTTGGAGTAGTGAAATGGAGTAACACAGGCCTAGAAGCACTCAATACACTTACACGATCACACTGCCACAAATATAGAATACATCACATACATTCAGCAACAGAATGCTTCACATTAAGCAGAGATGAAGGAGAAAGAGGATTTATCGACATAAAAAACCTACATTATGAACAGGTAGACAATTAAAGAAAATTCTTTCTAGAACGAGTGCCGGCCGCAGTGGTCTAGCGGTTCTAGGCGCGCAGTCCGGAACCGCGCGGCTGCTACGATCGCAGGTTCGAATCCTGCCTCGGGCATGGATGTGTGTGA
This sequence comes from Schistocerca piceifrons, assembly GCF_021461385.2. Lineage (NCBI taxonomy): Eukaryota > Metazoa > Arthropoda > Insecta > Orthoptera > Acrididae > Schistocerca > Schistocerca piceifrons. Next base: position 112,439,246 of record NC_060149.1, read on the forward strand.
TGTCCTTAGGTTAGTTAGGTTTATGTAGTTCTAAGTTCTGGGGGACTGATGACCTCAGAAGTTGAGTCCCATAGTGCTCAGAGCCATTTGAACCATTTTTTGAACGAGCAGAAACTAGCAAAATACACAAAGCAATCACTCATATAAATACATCGACTACACCATTGCAATTTCATAACCACTTCTACAACCCTTTAGATCACATCAACAGATACGAAGAAAGTAAATTGGAAAAGAAAACACTACATGGCAAGCACCTGTATCATCTAACACAGCCACACATCGATCAAGACGCATCCAACACATGGCTAAGAAAAGGCAATATATACAGTGAGACGGAAGGATTCATGACTGCAATACAGGATCAAACAAACACCAGATATTACAGAAAGCATGTTATTAAAGGTCCCAATACCACAAAAGATAAATGCAGACTTTGCAAACAACAAATAGAAACAGTAGATCACATCACAAGCGGATGTACAATACTAGCAAATACAGAATACCCCAGAAGACATGACAATGTAGCAAAAATAATACATCAACAACTTGCCATACAACATAAACTAATAAAACAACACGTTCCCACATACATGTATGCACCACAAGATGCACTGGAGAATGATGAATACAAATTATACTGGAACAGAACCATTATAACAGATAAAACAACACCACATAACAAACCTGACATCATACTCACCAATAAAAAGAAGAAATTAACAACTAATCGAAATATCCATACCCAACACAACGAATATACAGAAGAAAACAGGAGAAAAAAATGGAAAAATACATTCAACTGGCTGAGGAAGTCAAATACATGTGGCATCAGGATAAAGTTGACATTATACCAATTATACTATCAACTACAGGAGTCATACCACATAATATCCACCAGTACATGAACTCAATACAGATACATCCAAACTTATATATACAACTACAGAAATCTGTAATTATTGATACATGTTCAATTACCCGAAAGTTCCTACATGCAATGTAACATATACCGTACAGTTAAAAGGAAGTCACGCTTGATCAAGGTCCGCGTCACTTTCCATTTTTGACCAGACATAACGTCTGAGACAGGAAAGGGAAATAATAATAATAATAATAATAATAATAATAATAATAATAATAATAATAATAGAATACGAATTTAAATATATTTGATGCTTTCTGAACACAACTTGAAAAAAAAAATTGAAAACAAAAACCGGACTAACGGTTTGTGAATGATTTGTCTAAAAGTAAAAAACAAAATGGAGAAGATAATACATCTGATGCATCTTCTTTGCTGTTCATGATCTAGTGCATCATTCAAAGGTTGTTCATGATCTAGTGCATCATTCAAAGGTTAGGTTAGGTTAGGTTAGGGTTGTTGTAACGTCCCGTCGACAACGAGGTCATTAGAGACGGAGCGCAAGCTCGGGTTAGGGAAGGATGGGGAAGGAAATCGGCCGTGCCCTTTCAAAGGAACCATCCCGGCATTTGCCTGAAACGATTTAGGGAAATCACGGAAAACCTAAATCAGGATGGCTGGAGACGGGATTCAACCGTCGTCCTCCCGAATGCGAGTCCAGTGTGCTAACCACTGCGCCACCTCGCTCGGTGCATCATTCAAAGTCGTGTGGATGTTTCTCTTATCAATTTTACTTCCTACTTTTATACAAATCATTTTTCTTTCGAAAACATCTTTTCTCTCGGATTAGAAGCACGATAACGTAGAACATGTGAATAATTTACGTAGCTTACTTTGGATTGCTTATCCTGTAGATGAAATAACTGTGTGGTTCAATATCCGGGTTCAAGTCTTTCGATTGAACGCCACTTCGGCGACCTAGGTGTCCCTAACCTACCACCGTTATCCAATTAGGGAAAGGATACCTACAATTTAAACTGGAATGCGATTCACGAGTCGTTCCGGGTGGATTCTCATATCGTTGAGAACTGAAGGCTAGACTGAAGGCAAACAAAAACCGGGACACTATCTCTGCTTCGAAGCAAGCGCTTTATCACTACACCACCAGGCCCGAAGTTTATCCTACCATTACTAAGACTATTGGTTATCGCCTTGCCGAGCCTAAAAGACTGTTGCCATTTTTCCGTACTAATTTTTTTAACACCATCTTCTGCAAAAAGCAGTTTTCCATTTTATTATTCTTTACCTACCCATGCTTCGGTTTTGTGTTTTATCTTCAGTGAGTGTCTTTTTCTGAAAGTTTTAATTTCGATTGAATGGCTGGCCCGCTTTTGAGAGTGTTTTAGCCTTACGTCGTGTCATTTTTCGTCATATTGTACATTCTGTGTGTGTTTTGTGGATTTTAACTAGCCATATTGTTTTCTGAACTTTTTCCCACTTCATATTCTGAAGTTTTCCTATACAAAACTTAATTTTAATGAACTTATATCGCCACATTCATAGGTATTAACAACTTAACCGTAAAGTTTTGTTTTCGGGGGGAGAGGTCTGTTGACCAGATACACAAACGTACTCATCGATCCGTTGTGGTAACAAACCAAAATATGGATAATTGAAGATTTTATCTGAACCACGACCTCGTTTACATTTAATTACGCAAATGTGTTGCCTGTAGGTGCGTGTCCGCTGCCATCTTTGCTCGCTACCGTTAATTCCGCTACGCGGCCACAATTACGCTTGGAACATGCCGCTTCGACTTTTCTCATTTCGTAAAAGCCTCGTGAACGATTAGTACATCTAAGTGCCGCAGACTCTTAGGAAAGACAATCAGCGAACAGACTGCGAAACGAAACAAAGATGTAGAAAGTTTTAAGGGGATGCGCCAGATTTTTAAAAATTATTTTCATTCTCTTCTCATACCCTAATTTCCACTTTTGGACGTAGACGCACTCTGTCCTTTCTTCGGTCTTACTCCTGTCCAACTTGGGATACATTAATTTTGGACGGAAAACTATTCCTTTTTTCGTATATTGTGTGGTAATTGTAAATCGGAAAACTTTTTTATAGATTCAGTCCGTTACGCGGTCCTTCGTGTCCTCGTCCTGCTTCAATAAACCTATGACTTTTTTCTGAAGTCGCTTAGTTTCACTGATAAGGACATCGATTTCTTTATCTACTTTTGTAACTTCGCTTTGAATGTTTGTTCTGCCTGATTTCTTGTTTCCTTCTTTGCCCTAAGTGATAACACATTGATGTTGCTCCTGTAGTTATCCGTATAATTTTTCAGATTTTTTGATTTAATTTTACTACCAATCATTTTGACACAAGTGAATTTTTTGACGTAGGATTTCTCTTTTACATTATTTCCCTTATTCTTGAGTGAGATGAATTGGTGGAAAATGGTGTTCTGTCGTGAGAAAATTGTTAAATTTCGTACAGCGCGAATTTGGGGGGGGGGGGGGGGGAGAATGAAAGGAAACAGTGTGGATGTTCCTCCAAAGTACCTGATGAATTTATCATTCTTCATATTTTATACAACTGAGAACTGAACCTCGTCACAGACCATTTCATCCGAGGTGCACAAGATTGTGTGAATGTAGTGTAATAAACATTAGCACAAGTTGGAGCTTCTTAGTCGGTTTTTAAGTTGACCAATCTGTTATTTCTATAGTTATAGAGTTACACTATAGTTCGTTAGTTCATCTATTAAGTTATAACACCTCTTCGAAATTATTAAGGTAACTAAAGTCTACTTATTAATTTGACGTGGATTCAAATTTTTGACTTTATAGAGCACATGCATGACTTGATGGATTTTGATACGTCAGGCAGAACATATGTACGACACAAATAAGAACCACTAACGACGGAAAAAACTGCGAAGAGTCCACCCGAAGATTCGATTATAAAGGACAGAACATCTAGACTGTCGATTTTGTCCTGTTTTGTTCTCACGCCTAGGTGTGTTTTCTTTTTCTTTGCTTCCTCCAAAGTCCAATAGCTGAATTTGGTGAAACAATACAGAAAATACAATAGCTAACGAGGTAACATGTACGAAACTAAAACATGGGAGACATCGCGTTTGACATTAGTGTCACCCCAAAACGAACGAGCTGGAGGCTGTAAAATGGAAACCGCTGAAGGGACCGTAATGCCATTGCCTATGGAAGCAGATGTGTCCCCTATAAGATTGCCGAAGCCGCAAAGTCGCTGCTAGAGGGACATGGACGAAAATCCAAGTAACGACAGAGCTAGCACGTGCACGCGCCGATCATCCACCGCACTCAGTCGTGCTGAAAACAGAAAGGGAGGCTTCAAAAGAAGAGCGAACGGGTGTAGTGCATTTAATGACAGTGGAAGGCGTACCGACACCGGGAATTCATCAAAGAATGGCGCAAGCGTACGAAGAACTAAGTCCACTGCAAGGACAAAGTAAAGTCGCGTGGGATGAATGGCTAGAGGACCCCGAAGGGTAACTTCAACTACCTAAATGGGAAGGTTTCCCCTGTCCTTCGCGCCCGCAAGCACCTTTCCGTCGGGAAATGAGCTGTGTATGTAAGTGTAACTTGAGTGTAGGTAACGTGTTTGTATTGTGTGGTGTTGGAGATTGGAGATGGGGAAAAAGGAGATTACACAAAGTGCCGGCACATAGTCTACTCTCGGCGAATAGTACCAAGGGGTACCGGACTTGATATCCCCATCCCACGTACAGATGACCATCAACCGTGTCACATGCCTTCAGTCCATGAGAGAGTGCGGAGAAGTTTGGCAGGACATTTGATCAAGAACTAGACGCAACCACCCCAGCTCCCTTTGCCGGTCAAATACTGGCAGTGAAAATTTCATTCATTATCGGGATTCGAACCTGTTTGCCTCTGAGTCGAACACCACCAGAGAAACGTGCATTGGCTACGCAGGCGGGTGTTGCAAGGGTCAAGTCGTGGCAGAAGAGAGTCAAGGAAGGACGGTTATCATTGGTCGATGACGCACGACCTGGAACGCCACACCGCATTACCGATACCATTGTACAGCAGGTGGATGTCCTCATTATTGAATACCGGCGAGTTGGATGTCATCAACTACCCCAGGGGTCGGCATGAGCACCGGAATTGCAATGGACTACTGAGTATTCTCCAGACACTTGTGCCATTCTTCGATGAATTTCCTTTCCCCGCAATCCTTCCACTGTGAGGAAACGCACTACACCCCTTTGCTCTTCTTTTGAAGCCACGATTTCTGTTTTCAGCACTAATGAGTGCACTTAACTGTCGGCTCCTGCATGTGATCGCTCTGTAGTCTTTAGGGTGACCAACATTTGAAATGGTTTTAAGGGAGATGGCAAACATTTGTCCACGATTTTAAGGGAGATCCATGCGCAGTACATTTCAACTGCACAACTACATCGCATTTTCTCGAAATGGGTTCAAAAATGGCTCTGAGCACTATGGGACTTAACATCTAAGGTCATCAGTCCCCTAGAACTTAGAACTACTTAAACCTAACTAACCTAAGGACATCACATACATCCATGCCCAAGGCAGGATTCGAACCTGCGACCGTAGCGGTCGCGCGGTTCCAGACTGTAGCGCCTAGAACCGCTCGGCCACTCAGGCCTCGAAATGGGTGACAGTGGGTATACAGATATAAAAAGACAGGTAATTCCCACGAAGCAACAGAAAGTTTTTAGAGTGAAAAGTGTGTAATGAGACTCGTTTCTGATGTGCATTCAAGAATAGCACGCTGAAACCTTTTCAAATAATTGGCTATAGTAACTACAGCTTCTTTGAATTACTGATAGTACTTCGTGGGATTAATATTTGTTACAGTGATTACTGACTAAATGTATGAGAGAAAAAGGCAGTCAATAAGGGAGCTGGGAGGATTAAAAAATGCTATAGTATGGAAGATACCGGGAAATACAGGAGAGATTGCGGCGGCGCGGTTCCTTCCGTCCCTTTACGACTAACCTGCACCTACCTGTGAACATAGTCTCAGCATATCATCAGTAGGGAAGCCGAGCGAAACCTACTGTACTTCGACGTGAACCAGGCTGCAATTATTAACAGTCACTCACAATCCCTTTCACTCACGTTAGCAAGTTTCCCGAAAACTTAATAGTTACAAAAATACTGATTGTTTTTGATTGATAATGATCGCCAAATATTAAGTCTGTCGGTACCAAATGCAGTCACAGAGTTTAGCCGCCGACCTGCTCAATACGCCACACGGAATGTGTGTCTTTTCTCGTCACAAAATCCACTTAAAAATTCCGAAATTTCGACACACCCATCGAAATAATTATGCCGTCACTTTACAACACTTTTTATGTATGAAACACTGCTAGATCGGGCAACTTATCGTTTCCATCGGAACTACTACTACACACGTCCGAAATGATTCATGCCTAGACTCCCACTCTTCTCTAGAATACTCTGTCTATCAGTAGAGAAAGGCACGCGAAGAATATTGCTTTACCATTGGTCAGTTTACTCAACAGCCAATAGCAAAACAACGTTCTCCCGCGTCAGTCCACGCTTTTCATCAATAACCAATCGCAAAATAGTAAACCTAACGACTGCTCTTTTTACCGACGTAATTATCTAATATGCTGAAGTTTTGCTTATGCATAAAGTTATTTACTATTGTTATTTACACCTGACTTAACTTTCCCTTTGCCATAAACTTACTTTACAAATCTATTCTACAAAAATCCCCATTGTCTATATCCATACTTCTTCGAAACGTTCCCACACTAAATCCTACTACATAACTCGTAGAACAATTATCTTCATATTAACCTTAAACCACACTCACGCATCATTCATACTGCTAAAAACACATTTATAACATTTTACATACACAAAAAGACATAATAACACTTTATGAAAATACTAGAACAGTTTATGAAAAACATTCTATTTCTTTAGTGCACTCTAGTGGGCACAATCTAAACCAAAATCACAGTCCCCCTATCCAATATTGTCCTCTATCGGCTGATACATAAACTACGTGCGCATCCAGTCTCGCGTCACTGTCACTATCCAGCTCTGAGACATCTCCCAATTAACCGCCTCCAAGGCAGGATCGTTATACGGCGCTACGCCTCAAGATGGTCACACTGATCCTCACATGGCTGTGAGCTTATGTCTCTCTAAAGGCGACCTTGTAGCCGCGGCGCTCTTGCAGGGACCACACCTTCTTCGACACCCAATGGTATTACGCTCCCTTCTCTGGTTTTCATTTTAAAGCATCAGGCTCGTTTCTTTTCGAATGACCCCAATATTTCTGCGATGATGCTAAACGGTATATTAATATACAGTTTGTGAGGTAGGAGGATAAAGATATCGCCTTAGTTCTTTCACAACCCAACAAGGGAACGTTTGTCCTCGATGCAATGTCACGAATGCAGCTTACGCCTCGCTTTTATCGAAGATGTTTGATGCAGACTGCGAAACGTTGGTTCACTGACAAAAATTAAGATTGGATAATGCAAGACGATAATGACACTTAGCACCGCAATAGGTTTAGCAGCGAATGGAAAACTGACAAAGATGTACAGGTACTGGATTGGTCCTCGCAGTCATCTGACGCTAATCCTATTGAAAATGTGTTTTCTTACACCAAAAAAAGTTGCAAGCGAAAAGGATCTTCACTACGAAACAGCTGTCAACGTAAATTCGACGCATTTTGAGGTCTCTTCCACGTAAATACACGGGAAACTGTTTCAAGCATGCCTCGGCGATGCCAAGCAATTATCGACGCTGCGGGTGACTGGATGTATTATTAACTGTAATTGCATTTTCTTTTGTTCATATGCTGTATTTATGTTTTAGTTTGTTGTCAAATACATTTTTCTACGGTTTAACCCGATCACGATCTACATCTACATCTACATGATTACTCTGCAATTCACATTTAAGTGCTTGGCAGAGGGTTCATCGAACCACAATCATACTATCTCTCTACCATTCCACTCCCGAACAGCGCGCGCTAAAAACGAACACCTAAACCTTTCTGTTCGAGCTCTGATTTCTCTTATTTTATTTTGAAGATCATTCCTACCTATGTAGGGTGGGCTCAACAAAATATTTTCGCATTCGGAAGAGAAAGTTGGTGACTGAAATTTCGTAAATAGATCTCGCCGCGACGAAAAACGTCTTTGCTTTAATGACTTCCATCCCAACTCGCGTATTATATCTGCCACACTCTCTCCCCTATTACGTGATAATACAAAACGAACTGCCCTTTTTTGCACCCTTTCGATGACCTCCGTCAATCCCACCTTGTAAGGATCCCACACCGCGCAGCAATATTCTAACAGAGGACGAACGAGTGTAGTGTAAGCTGTCTCTTTAGTGGACTTGTTGCGTCTTGTAAGTGTCCTGCCAATGAAACGCAACCTTTGGCTCACCTTCCGCACAATATTATCTATGTGGTCTTTCCAACTGAAGTTGTTCGCAATTTTAACGCCCAGGTACTTAGTTGAATTGACAGCCTTGAGAACTGTACTATTTATCGAGTGATCGAATTCCAACAGATTTCTTTTGGAACTCATGTGGATCACTTCACACTTTTCGTTATTTAGCGTCAACTGCCAAACTGCCACCTGCCACACCATACAGCAATCTTTTTCTAGATCGATTTGCAACTGATACTGGTCTTCGGATGACCTTACTATACGGTAAATTACAGCATCATCTGCGAACAACCTAAGAGAACTGCTCAGATTGTCACCCAGGTCATTGATATAGATCAGGAACAGCAGAGGCCCCAGGACGCTTCCCTGGGGAACACCTGATATCACTTCAATTTTACTCGATGATTTGCCGTCTATTACTACGAACTGCGACCTTCCTGACAGGAAATCACGAATCCAGTCGCACAACTGAGACGATACCCCATAGGCCCGCAGCTTGATTAGACTGTAGCTTAAAATTTATGCAAAGGTAACTGCAACAGAGTTTAGAAACTTGTACGTGTGTCGGGTAACGTACCAGTAAACATTGGCCATTGCTAGTCAGTATCTTCAGTTTCAGTATTTACGTAGTGACGGAGAAATCTAAGAAAAATGAGCATTCCAGTTGCAGAAAGGCATACAAATTTTTTGCTATTACCTATGACCAAGTAATTCTTGTCGAAGAACGATACATCTAACAGAAGATGAGAAAACTTATAAATAAAAATGTTTACCTTCTGGATTGGCAAGAAGCATGACAGACGCATGACGTAAGAAGTAAATAGGTCAACAGTTAGCAACAATAGCTAGGAAACAAAGTAAGAATCAAGAACCTGTCTTTGGAAAGGAAAAGCTGTAACAAGACAGCTGGTTTACGTTTCGTGTATTTTCAGCATATAAAAAAACAAGGCAGACATAGTTCTTTAACTCATTTCTTGGAAAGTTAAAGGAGTGTGGGCATTAATATCTCATTTCTTGGAAAGTTAAAGGAGTGTGGGCATTAAATAAAAATTGAAATCGAGAATAGATATACAGACAGCAGCATTACATCACAAAATAAAAATCAGAATGAATTAATTTTGCAGAAGACTGTGAAAAAGACTGGTTCACTGGCTAGAGAAAAAGCAGCTATAACGGCGTGGCCGCACGAAAGGATTACCTGAAGGAAGATTAAATGCAACGAAGAGCTTTGTGCAGGAACCCGACCAGAAAACCAATACATTTCTCGGGGAAAATGCTTATTACATTGTATGAGCATGAGGAAAGTTCTCCTTACTCTTGAGTATCGGAATGAACGGCCCCTTCTCAGCTTCCTTATCGTCGAAAGAAACGTTCAGGCTTTATCAACGACCTGCACTTCATTGAAGAATCAAAACAGACACGACTGAGTGCTCTTGACTGATAACACTTGGGAATAGAATCTCAACAGTGCATCAAGTGGAAAAATAATTGACAATTATATGTTCGTTGGCGCACCAGATACTTATCTCCATAAACGTGTTCGTAGTGAGGTGATACATGTACGAGTAATATCATTACGATTTAACTGGCCTTAACGGAACTTTAAATTTATAGCTGTGTACAGAAATACTCCTGAGACAAGGAAGTCTTTTCTTGAAAGATGTTTTTAATTGTGACCATAAAACAGAGAGATTACATATCTGAAGCAATGTTGCCACAGTATATATACCTTTTACCGTATTACATTGGTCTCTGAGTATCCCTGGTTTCCGACATTATCTAAAAATTAACATCTCACTTGTCGTCGAGAAAGGAAACTAAGGCTATACAGTTACCAGAAGGCAGAAAAAATTAGTGATGTCTTTCTCCAAGTCAGTATGACGAAAATTTGTTCAAAAAATGGCTCTGAGCGCTATGGGACTTCACATCTATGGTCATCAGTCCCCTAGAACTTAGAACTACTTAAACCTAACTAACCTAAGGGCATCACACACATCCATGCCCGAGGCAGGATTCGAACCTGCGACCCTAGCAGTCGCGCGGCTCCGGACTGAGCGCCTAGAACGAAAATTTGTAGTTTTACAAATAGCAGGGGTATTATTCTGAATAAACATCTGGAATTCATATACGACTACTTCTATGAATACCTCTTGAGTTGAGAAAAAACACTAAAAATTATGGAGCTTACCAGCAACTAATGTCCACAGAAAAATGTCCTCGCGTGTTTCGGCGCCTGACTGCACCTTTCTTATTTCCGTCCTTTCTAACGCGTATTTTTATCACAACCCCTCTAACTGTAGGCCACGAGAAACCCATAAAGTGGAAGCTCGAGTGTCTAGTAGCAATTTACTGCTAAGGCTAGTTTTATGTCTTTCTTGCTTGCTTCACTTCAAGAACGTCCTGAACGACCAATTAAGCCTCATCACCAGCCTTCTCATATTTAGTGCAACAGTCTAGCAGGCATACGCACTTGTGGTAAGATGAGACACTACAATCATCAGCTTCAATTCGAATTTGGTCTGTTTTAATTAGCTGACTCACAGTTAAAGAACAAGCATTTTTATTATCTAGTTTGAACGATGATGCAAAGCTGTTTTGTTTTTCAAAGAACTTCTCCTGCATAACAACACTACTTTCGTGCTTCGTTACGAATACGTATTTCGAAATTGTGTCATCTGCGCATCTCTCGTTTCTCGTTTTCGTTGATGTACTCTGGGCCTAAATCTATAACAAGCGTTTGTACTTTTTTGTTCTTGCTCAACTGAAGCTCTGATAATTTAAAGGCTGGTTGTACAGGATCAAGTGCTGTTACGTATTTTGAGATTTGACAGCATGCAACCTGCAAAGTAGTCCCAAAAATGTTTCTTTGCTCAGAAAGTAATTGTTTTTGTATATTTTCTTCAGATGACAGCAGTGATGGATGACTACCAGCATCTGAAAAATTCTACAGAAACTACGTTTTAGGCCATTTAACCTAGCGTTTTCGATTATTGCTGACGACATGTCGTCTAAACAGCAGGCCACTCTGTATAACCCAAATTTTAAATTAATGAAGCTCCAGGGGATCTCTCAACAAAATAAATAGGCGAGTTTTAAATTTCAGCCTAAAACAGAAAACCCAAAATTGTGTACAAAATTTTACAGCAGTAAAAATTAGAGCCGTATAAAATGAAATGGGTGTCTAAACGGGTATGAGTAAATAAAAAGAAATAAAAGCAACACGTTTTGCGGTAGCTGGTGATTTTTCAGATGAAATATAATTCGCGAGCGAATACATAGTGTCACCGTCCTCTCCTCACGTTTCCCGCTTAACTTCTATCAAATTGTGTATCGTGAGCAACATTTTTCAACATCAGAGGCACTTTAATCCATAACTTGGATACCACATGAAATCATCGTGATAATGATACAGGTCACTCATCATACAAAGAAGAGATCATTTATTCAGTCAGGTTATACTGGTCACACTGTCTCAAGTTCGAGTTTAACGATAAATCATAGCGACATCGTACGTATAAGAGTCCTGCCACTAATGAAGACAGATCAGAATATAACGTCCTGACAACATCACGGTTGCTGGACACAGCAGTATCTAGTCAGGGATGTGGACTCTGAATGTATCCTAGTACGGAGGCACCACAGGGCTACAGCAGTCAGAATTTTCGCATATCTTGACGGGTTTTATATCTGGATAATAACGTACATTTAACATGTGTCTGTTGTATAAAAGCATCTGACGTTCGGCAAGAGAGGTCTATGTCAATCGTTGGGGTATCGGGAATCTAACTAAGGGCTTAGTTCGTGGGACGAACTGGAAGCCTTTTCTAACGGGCTATCTGTTCTTCACGTATTTTTTAGATTGATCGCCATGTGTGTATTTGTTAGATGGCTGTGATGCGGAGTAGTCTGACCTGGACTGATTGCAATGGCTTTAGGTGCTAACCTTGCTACTTTTCCCACATATCTCAGAACAATACAGAATTGCACCCTATATTATGTATATATACACGCAGCATAATAAGTTCTATTGAAGCAACAAGACTTGTTGAAACTCTTGAATCATGGAATTGAGGAACGCCCATTTGGAACATATCAGTTCGCACAAGTATGTTGGGTTATATGGATTCTAATCAAATCGTCCACCGAGTTATGCTAGTAAATTTCCCTTGATAGCACAGTACTTTAACTAAGGATAGGCTCGATCTTAGATCAGCTTCCCTGTTAGGATATTAGGTTTCTGTAGCACTGCGCCAACTCTTCGGCACCAAGTTGGTTCTCCAAGACAACTTCACACTGGAAATGTAGAAAGGATTAGGATGTATCTTACATACATGCTACGTGGTTTAATAACAGCTGATCGTGATCCTGTTTAAAGTTTTGACCTCAAATAGAAAAAAGATGGAGTATTACCCGCGAAAACTTGCAGCAATCTACAATGTATATAACTGTGCGAACAGGTACGAAGCCTTATGTTCAAGATCTTGAAATGGCATAGAATGAGCAGGCAAGAAAACTGGAGGAAGTGATTCATAACCCCCATTTCAAGAAATAATTTTGCTGATCCACTGGTCAACAGACACAAAAATCTTCACTTTATCTGTTCTCTAACGCGAATTCTTTACAGACTAATAGAAAAACTGGTAGAAGCCGACCTCGAGGGAGATCAGTTTGGATTCCGTAGAAATATTGGAACACGTGAGGCAATACTGACCCTACGACTTATCTTAGAAGCTATATTAAGGAAAGGCAAGCGTACGTTTCTAGCATTTGTAGACTTAGAGAAAGCTTTTGACAATGTTGACTGGAATACTCTCTTTCAAATTCTGAAGGTGGCAGGGGTAAAATACAGGGAGCGAAAGGCTATTTACAATTTGTGCAGAAAGCAGGTGGCAGTAATACGAGTCGAGGGGTATGAAAGGGAAGCAGTGGCTGGAAAGGGAGTGAGACAGGGTTGTAACCTATCCCCGATGCTATTCAATCTGTATATTGAGCAAGCAATAAAGGAAACAAAAGAAAAGTTCGGAGTAGGTATTAAAATCCATGGAGAAGAAATAAAAACTTTGAGGTTCGCCGATGACATTGTAATTCTGTCAGAGACAGCAAAGGACTTGGAAGAGCAGTTGAACGGAATGGACAGTGTCTTGAAAGGAGGATATAAGATGAACATCAACGAAAGCAAAACGAGGATAATGGAATGTAGTCGAATAAAATCGGGTGATGCTGAGGGAATTAGATTAGGAAATAAGACACTTAAAGTAGTAAAGGAGTTTTGCTATTTGGGGAGCAAAATACAGGGTTATTACAAATGATTGAAGGGATTTCACAGCTCTACAATAACTTTATTATTTCAGATATGTTCACAATGATTTGCACACACATACAAAAACTCAAAAAGTTTTTTTAGGCATTCACAAATGTTCGATATGTGCCCCCTTAGTGATTCGGCAGACATCAAGCCGATAATCAAGTTCCTCCCACACTCGGCGCAGCATGTCCCCATCAATGAGTTCGAAAGCATCGTTGATGCGAGCTCGCAGTTCTGGCACGTTTCTTGGTAGAGGAGGTTTAAACACTTCACCATTAAGAAAAAATGCTGCTTCATCACTGAAAACATGTTTCGCACTGAACGCATCCTCTTCCATGAGCTGTTGCAACCGCGCCGAAAATTCAAAGCGTTTGACTTTGTCATCGGGTGTCAGGGCTTGTAGCAATTGTAAACGGTAAGGCTTCTGCTTTAGCCTTTTCCCTAAGATTTTCCAAACCGTCGGCTGTGGTACGTTTAGCTCCCTGCTTGCTTTATTCGTCGACTTCCGCGGGCTACGCGTGAAACTTGCCCGCACGCGTTCAACCGTTTCTTCGCTCACTGCAGGCCGACCCGTTGATTTCCCCTTACAGAGGCATCCAGAAGCTTTAAACTGCGCATACCAACGCCGAATGGAGTTAGCAGTTGGTGGATCTTTGTTGAACTTCGTCCTGAAGTGTCGTTGCACTGTTATGACTGACTGATGTGAGTGCATTTCGCCATTTTGTCTCACTGCACTCTCGAGCGCTCTGGCAGCAGACACTTGAAGTGCGGCTTCAGCCGAACAAAACTTTATGAGTTTTTCTACGTATCTGTGGCGTGTCGTGACCATATGTCAATGAATGGAGCTACAGTGAATTTATGAAATCGCTTCAATCATTTGTAATAGCCCTGTAACTAATAATGGTCGAAGTAAAGAGGATATAAAATGTAGACTGGCAATGGCGAGGAAAGCGTTTCTGAAGGAGAGAAATTTGTTAACATCGAGTATAGATTTAAGTGTCAGGAAGTCGTTTCTGAAAGTATTTGTATGGAGTGTAGCCATGTATGGAAGTGAAACATGGACGATAAATAGTTTGGACAAGAAGAGAATAGAAGCTTTCGAAATGTGGTGTTACAGAAGAATGCTGAAGATTAGCTGGGTAGATCACATAACTAATGAGGAGGTACTGAATAGGATTGGGGAGAAGAGAAGTTTGTGGCACAACTTGACCAGAAGAAGGGATCGGTTGGTAGGACATGTTCTGAGGCATCAAGGGACCACCAATTTAGTACTGGAGGACAGCGTGGAGGGTAAAAATCGTAGAGGGAGTCCAAGAGATGAATGCACTAAGCAGATTCAGAAGGATGTAGGTTGCATTAGGTACTGGGAGATGAAGAAGCTTGCACAAGATAGAGTAGCATGGAGAGCTGCATCAAACCAGAATGAGATTTTCACTCTGCAGCGGAGTGTGCGCTGATATGAAACTTCCTGGCAGATTAAAACTGTGTGCCCGACCGAGACTCGAACTCGGGACCTTTGCCTTCCGCGGGCAAGTGCTCTACCATCTGAGCTACCGAAGCACGACTCACGCCCGGTACTCACAGCTTTACTTCTGCCAGTATCTCGTCTCCTACCTTCCAAACTTAACAGAAGCTCTTCTGCGAACCTTGCAGAACTAGCACTCCTGAAAGAAAGGATATAGCGGAGACATGGCTTAGCCACAGCCTGGGGGATGTTTCCAGAATGCATCAAACCAGTCTGAGGACTGAAGACCACAACAAACAACAACAATAGTGGGGAAGTGCGACACTACAGGAGCAGACACTTTACCCCTCTGTAGCCAACCACAATTACAATCTGAGAATCACGCAGATATTCAGTGATATTCCAATGCGATCACTGGAACAGAGAACAGCTGCCGAAGAATCTTCGACGCATCCTGTTCGAGACGTATTCCACCAACTATTAAGTTGTCCCCCAGAACATCCCTCGTTTGGTGACACAGACAAGAGGACGGACGGTAGGGGGTTGGGAGGAGCCACCAACAGCACACTTTACTAGGACGTTTAATGGCAGCACAAAATTTATAGTATACGATTCTAAGTTTGTACTTCTCACTGAAACTGGCAGCGACCGCTCTGTACATGAGATGTTGAATCGGAATTGAAGTAAATGAATGGATGTGCACATTTTCAGAAATAGTCGAGGAAAGAAAGTTAAGGTGCTGAACAGTGTGAGAGTTGGCAATATTCTTAGGATTTAAAGGTTGGCTACAGCGCGCATACACAAGCTCTGGAATCTAAGATATTATTGTTGCGCTTCGCAGCGCACGGATTAATGAGTGGAAGTTTGGAAGCCAGTGTAGGAGCCCGCCTGCACGTGTGTTGGGCGAGGGGTCGTCGCCGAGCTGCCGTACTACCGTGTCCGCCAGCGGCGACCAGGATTTGGTATTGAGCTGATATATTTTATAATTTGCAGCGCGCTTATTTATTTAAAGAAAAGGGTTTGTTTATGTGCGTAGCAGCAGATGGTAATTTTGATAATGACAGCGAGTTGAATTCTTAAGGGAAACCATTGTTAGGCGAATAGATTAAGTATTGATTTTAGTCATTGATTTATTTTGTAATCGTGAGGGAATTGTTTCACTATGTATTTAATTGAGAAGTATTTCAGTCTCTCTCAAGAGTTTGATTAATTTGTAATATTGCTTTACTGCCACTGGAGGCAGATTTACATACGAAGCGATTGTTCAAAGAGCTTCTAGCGTTTCGTTAACTGAATGAGAAAGAATCGATTTCAGAATATAGTTTTTGAAAAAAGGAATTACTTGTTTGGGTTCTCACTTATCGAGTTTAGATTTGACCAAACCCTTTCTCTTGAATTATATGTAGTTGTAGTAAGCAGCCGCAGCAACAGCAGGAGCCGCCATACAGAACATGCATTGCACTCAGCATGAATAACAGGTTTTTTTATGTTTTTGTTAAATAATGAAATGCAGCAGATCAAGCAGTGGCAGCAGAAAGACCAAGTAAGTTATTTGTTGCGCACAGGACCAATTAAAAGAAAATAAAGTTTAGGCGCTCTCAGTAATAGTAAAGTTAACAAGAGTACAAGCACAAGATTTGGAAACACGAGATAAGAAAGAGCTCGCGACTTTCAAGTGCAGTTCACCTTCACCTGAGGGCGGTGCCGTCAAACTTTTCTTCAACCAGATCATGATTAAAGCTCTGCATTTACAGGTTACAATTCCAATATTTCTCGACACCAATTTCCAATAAGGGAGTTCTATAGCCTAGGGTCGTAATGAATCCATGAAATAGAATGAAGTAAATTTGTGCGTCTTTAGCTATGGAACTATCGCAGAGTCATTCTTTTAAAAATATACTGTCCAACACGAACGACGATTTCGCTCTTTAAGCGAAAATGTAGCTAACACCAAGCAGAGTTCCCGGCCCGTTATCTTTGAAACTTAAACAGCCGAGGAATAAATCTCGTGCGCGAACAGTACTAAGTTCTTCGTTAATAAGCGTTTATCGTCGCGTTCATTTTGGTGAAATGAGTCGGGAGAAACCTCTGGGAGGTGTACAAGGCAGTGAACAGACGTAGTCATTATGACACTAACAGCAAAGCTGGTAATTTGTGGGCTTGACGTTCAATTACGGAAGTAGAAATTTTGCAGCATTTTCGTCATTACAAAGTTCGTCTTTCCAGGAGGCCCACGAATACCGCATTGCCGCCACCGTGTCATAATTGTGAATGCTGCTGCAGCCGCTGCCGCCGCCGCCATGGTCAGTGCAGGCAAGTCCATTGAAGATAAAGTGGAAGACACCAGTATTCAGTGACTTAATGTGCACAAAAGGTTCAGTGTCCAGACGGAGAAATCACATCTGTCTCTAAGTTTAAACATTTTATTCGCAGCAGTCTTCTTTTTATTGCCATGTTCACCATATTTCACCCTCGTTTCCTGCGACGGATGCGAGATTTGCCTTTTTTTCGTTGTTGTTGTTGTTGTTGTTGTTGTGGTCTTCAATCCTGAGACTTTTGATGCAGCTCTCCATGCTACTCTATCCTGTGCAAGCTGCTTAATCTCCCAGTACCTACTGCAGCCTACATCCTTCTGCATCTGCTTAGTGTATTCATCTCTTGGTCTCCCACTACGATTTTTACCCTCCACGCTGCCCTCCAATACTAAATTGATGATCCCTCGATGTCTCAAAACATGTCCTACCAACCGATCGCTTCTTCTAGCCAAGTTGTGCCACAAGCTCCTCTGCTCCCCAATTCTATTCAATATCTCCTCATTAGTTATGTGATCCACCCATCTAATCTTTAGCATTCTTCTGTAGCACCACATTTCGAAAGCTTCTATTCTCTTCTTGTCTAAACTATTTATTGTCCACGTTTCACTTCCATACATGGCTATACTCCATACAAATACTTTCAGAGAGGACTTGCCCGCATCTCGTGGTCGTGCGGTAGCGTTCTCGCTTCCCACGCCCGGGTTCGATTCCCGGCGGGGTCAGGGATTTTCTCTGCCTCGTGATGGCTGGGTGTTGTGTGCTGTCCTTAGGTTAGTTAGGTTTAAGTAGTTCTAAGTTCTAGGGGACTGACGACCATAGACGTTAAGTCCTATAGTGCTCAGAGCCATTTGAACCATTTTTTAGAAACGACTTCCTGACATTTAAATCTATACTCTATGTTCACAAACTTTTCTTCTTCAGAATCGCTTTCCTTGTCATTGCCAGCCTACATTTTATATCCTCTCTACTTCGACCGTCATCAGTTATTTTGCTCCCCAAATAGCAAAACTCCTTTACTACTTTAAGCCTCTCATTTCCTAATCTAATTCCCTCAGCATCACCCGATTTAATTCAACTACATTCCATTATCCTCGTTTTGATTTTGTTGATGTTCATCTTATACCCTCCTTTCAAGACACTGTCCATTCTGTTCAACTGCTCTTCCAAGTCCTTTGCTGTCTCTGACAGAATTACAATGTCATCGGCAAACCTCAAAGTTTTTATTTCTTCTCCATGGATTTCAATTTCTACTCCGAACTTTTCTTTTGTTTCCTTTATTGCTTGCTCAATACATAGATTGAATAACATCGGGGATAGGCTACAACCCTGTCTCACTCCCTTTCCAGCCACTGATTCCCTTTCATACCCCTCGACTCGTATGACTGCCATCTGGTTTCTGTACAAATTGTAAATAGCCTTTCGCTCCCTGTATTTTACCCCTGCCACCTTCAGAATTTGAAGGAGAGTATTCCAATCAACATTGTCAAAAGCTTTCTCTAAGTCTACAAATGCTAGAAACGTAGGTTTGCCTTTCCTTAACCTATTTTCTAAGATAAGTCGTAGGGTCAGTATTGCCTCACGTGTTCCAACATTTCTACGGAGTCCAAACTGATCTTCCCCGAGGTCGGCTTCTATCAGTTTTTCCATTCGTCTGTAAAGAATTCTCGTTAGTATTTTGCAGCTCTGACTTATTAAACTGATAGTTCGGTAATTTTCACAACTGTCAACATCTGCTTTCTTTCGAATTGGAATTATTATATTCTTCTTGAAGTCTGAGGCTATTTCGCCTGTCTCATACATCTTGCTCACCAGATGGTAGAGTTTTGTCAGGACTGGCTATCCCAAGGCTGTCAGTAGTTCTAATGGAATGATGTCTACTCCCGGGGCCTTGTTTCGACTTAGGTCTTTCGGTGCTCTGTCAAACTCTTCACGCAGTATCGTATCTCCCATTTCATCTTCATCTACATCCTTTTCCATTTCCATAATATTTCCATTTCCATAATATTGTCCTCAAGAACATCCTTGTATAGACCCTCTATATACTCCTTCCACCTTTCTGCTTTCCCTTCTTTGGGGAACTGGGTTTCCATCTGAGCTCTTGATATTCATGCAAGTGGTTCTCCTTTCTCCAAAGGTCTCTTTAATTTTCCTGTAGGCTGTATCTATCTTACCCCTAGTGAGATAAGCCTCTACATCCTTACATCTGTCCTCTAGCCATCCCTGCTTAGCCATTTTGCACTTCCTGTCGATATCATTTTTGAGACGTTTGTATTCCTTTTTGCCTGCTTCATTTACTGCATTTTTATATTTTCTCCTTTCATCAATTAAATTCAATATTTCTTCTATTACCCAAGGATTTCCATTAGCCCTCGCCTTTTTACCTACTTGATCGTCTGCTGCCTTCACTACTTCATCTCTCAGAGCTACCCATTCTTCTTCTACTGTATTTCTTTCCCCCATTCCTGTCAATTGTTCCCTCATGCTCTCCCTGAAACTCTGTACAACCTCTGGTTTAGTCAGTTTATCCAGGTCCCATCTCCTTAAATTCCCACCTTTTTTTCGTTACTCATGGCAAAAACACGGGTATCATCCACACTCTTATTGTGAATTTTATCTGGCACAGACGTTTCACAGAATGATTGTACAAGGAAAAGCTGTCCACAGACACAGTGAGCAGCCGAATATGTTACTTATTTCTAGCTGTATGGTTTCTAGAAATATCGGCAATGACTACTAATGCTAAATAACATTACCCAAGGCAACATACTTCGCCGCAGACCGAATGGATCGTCGTTTAACACGTGTCACACAGAGCTGGAAAGCATGTTACTACTGCTGCGGTCGTTTCATAATCTTTTTTCACAAGCAAGGTTGAAGTATCTTAAACGCTTACTTGTTTCTACTGTAATTAACAAGTCTCAGTATGACGTCAGTCTTTTAAGTATCTTCCGGGACTGTTTTTTTTTGTCCATCCTGTACTCGTCAATATCTGTTACATTCGTACGAACTGTTAAGAAATTTCCTAAATGAATGAAGATACTATGAAGCTACAGTTTATATTCGTAACTGCTTAAAGAGAAGCCTACAAGATGTATGTGAATCCCACACACAATTTTAATTATTTTCTTTTGCTCAACGAGCTTGTTTTTCCTAACGAGAAGTTATCCCGGAACATTATCCTGTAAAGCAACAGTGAACCAAAACAAGCAAAAAACTCACCGACTTATTTATCCCTAATTTCATTAAATATTGTGATGGTAAAATTAGTTAAGCATTTTAGAAGGTCGAGTGCATGGATTTCCCCGTTTTGTTTCCATCAATATGCCCAGATAAGAACTTTCTACCCTGTTAATTATATAGGATGAGCAAAAGTTTCAATTCGGAGGCTGTATCGTCTAGAATCCGTATGCCGATTAGGCAAAATCGCTGTGAACACTGAGGCAATCATTCCACCGACGCACCAGGTGGAACATACCCGTTTGATAGAAAACTGTTTGTTGCTGCGTGAAGTCTGTAGTTGTTTGCTGCACATCCTCGTCCGACAAGAATCTTCGACGCTTCAAGGGCTTTTTTACGGGACCAAGTGCGTGATAATCGCATAGGGAGATATTAGGCCAATAGAATCTGTGCTCGAGTTGCACTGTCCTTAACGGATGAGGTTGGCCTCCCGCATCGACCGGAGTTTTGTGTCTAATCGCGACCAGCACCAATCTTAGCACATCAATTCCTCAACGGTGGTTTTCGACATATATGCTGCCCCTTACACATTCTTAATTCTCCGATGGATGTCTTCTGGTGTTTGTCCTTCAGTAGGCAAGGAAAGAATAACATCGTGTTGGTCCGGTTTGGACATGCATGGTAATAATCTACATCTACATCTACATTGATACTCCGCAAGCCACGCAACGGTGTGTGGCGGAGGGCACTTTACGTGCCACTGTCATTACCTCCCTTTCCTGTTCCAGTCGCGTATGGTTCGCGGGAAGAACGACTGTCTGAAAGCCTCCGTGCGCGCTCTAATCTCTCTAATTTTACATTCGTGATCTCCTCGGGAGGTATAAGTAGGGGGAAGCAATATATTCGATACCTCATCCAGAAACGCACCCTCTCGAAACCTGGCGAGCAAGCTACACCGCGATGCAGAGCGCCTCTCTTGCAGAGTCTGCCACTTGAGTTTGTTAAACATCTCCGTAACGCTATTACGGTTACCAAATAACCCTGTGACGAAACGCGCCGCTCTTCTTTGGATCTTCTCTATCTCCTCCGTCAGACCGATCTGGTACGGATCCCACACTGATGAGCAATACTCAAGTATAGGTCGAACGAGTGTTTTGTAAGCCACCACCTTTGTTGATGGACTACATTTTCTAAGCACTCTCCCAATGAATCTCAACCTGGTACCCGCCTTACCAACAATTAATTTTATATGATCATTCCACTTCAAATAGTTCCGCACGCATACTCCCAGATATTTTACAGAAGTAACTGCTACCAGTGTTTGTTCCGCTATCATATAATCATACAATAAAGGATCCTTCTTTCTATGTATTCGCAATACATTACATTTGTCTATGTTAAGGGTCAGTTGCCACTCCCTGCACCAAGTGCCTATCCACTGCAGATCTTCCTGCATTTCGCTACACTTTTCTAATGCTGCAACTTCTCTGTATACTACAGCATCATCCGCGAAAAGCCGCATGGAACTTCCGACACTATCTACTAGGTCATTTATATATATTGTGAAAAGCAATGGTCCCATAACACTCCCCTGTGGCACGCCAGAGGTTACTTTAACGTCTGTAGACGTCTCTCCATTGATAACAACATGCTGTGTTCTGTTTGCTAAAAACTCTTCAATCCAGCCACACAGCTGGTCTGATATTCCGTAGGCTCTTACTTTGTTTATCAGGCGACAGTGCGGAACTGTATCGAACGCCTTCCGGAAGTCAAGAAAAATAGCATCTACCTGGGAGCCTGTATCTAATATTTTCTGGGTCTCAAGAACAAATAAAGCGAGTTGGGTCTCACACGATCGCTGTTTCCGGAATCCATGTTGATTCCTACATAGTAGATTCTGAGTTTCGAAAAACGACATGATACGCGAGCAAAAAACATG